>NC_142807.1:8307638-8625138 GCF_049724085.1 Artemia sp. Qi Xiang Cuo
TATGTCGTAGAAACTTTAAAAAGGGCTCATTTGGTTGAAAATTTAAAGGGCTAGTGCCCTTTTTAATAGTCAAAAGTGATTGGAGGGCAACTAATCCCCCTCTCACGCCCACCTTTTCCCCACACATCTAATCAAAATTTTAAGATAGCCATTTTGTTCAACGTAGTTGAAAGTTCTGGATATTAGGTCATTGAGGATGACAACTCACCCAGAGCCCTCAGGGCAAGGGTTGTAAGTTATGTCCTGGGGGAATATAAGGTTTTTATAGAAAGCGTTGTTGTAGAAACTTCAAAAAGAGCTTATTCGATTGGAAATTGAAGTGGCTAGTGCCCTTTTTAATAGTCGAAAGTGACTGGAAGGCAACTAACACCCCTTCCACGCCCACCATTTCCCCAAAAACATCCAATCAAAATTTTGACATAGCCACTTTGTTCAGCGTAGTTGAAAGTTCTGTAAATTAGGTCTTTGAGGATGACACTCCCCCCATAGCCCTCAGGGCAAGGGTTGTGAGTTATGCCCTTGGGGCATATAAGGTTTCTATTTAAAGCTTTGTCGTAAAAACTTAAAAATGGCTCATTCGATTGGAAACTCAAAGGGAAGGTGCTCTTTTTAATAGTCGAAATTGATAGGAGGGAATCTAACTCCACTGTCACGCCCATTTTTTCCCCAAACACACCCATTCAAAAGTTTGAGATAGCCATTTTGTTCAACGTAGTTGAAAATTATGGAAATTAGGTCTTTGAGGATGATACCATCCCAAAGCCCACAGGGTAAGGGTGGTAAGTTATGCCCTGGGGGCATATAAGGTTTTTATAGAAAGCCATGTTGTAAAAACTTCAAAAAAGGCCTCATTCGATTGGAAATCGAAAGGGCTAGTGCCCTTTTAATGGTTGAAAGTGATTGAAGGGCAACTAACCGCATTCTCACACCCACCATTTCCCCAAACACATCCAATCAAAATTTTGAGAAATCGATTTTGTTCAGCGTAGTTGAAATTTCTGAAAATTAGGTCTTTGAGGATGATAACCCCACCCCCCAGCCCTCAGCGTAAGGGTTGTAAGTTATGCCCGAGGGGCATATAAGGTTTTTATAGAAAGAGTTGTCATAGAAACTTCAAAAAGGGCTCATTGGATTGAAAATTTGAATGGCTAGTGCCCTTTTAATAGTCGAAAGCGATTGAACGGCAACTATAGCCCCTTCTACGCTCACCATTTCCCCAAATACATCCAATCAAAATTTTGAGATAGCCGTTTTGTTCAGCGTAGTTGAAAGTTCTAGAGATTAGGTCTTTGAGGACGACAACCCCCCCCCGCCCTCATCCCTCAGGGAAAGGGTTGCAATTTATGCCCTGGGGGCATATAAGGTCTTTATAGAAAGATATGTCGTAGAAACTTTAAAGGGCTCATTCGATTGAAAATTCAAAGAGCTAGTGCCCTTTTTAACAGTCGATAGTGATTGGAGGTCAACTAACCCTCCTCTCACGCCCACCATTTCCCCAAACACATCCAATCAAAATTTTGAGATAGCCATTTTGTTCAACGTAGTTGAAAGTTCTGGATATTAGGTCATTGAGGATGACAACCCCCCCCCCCCCACCTACACCCATCAGGGCAAGGGCTGTAAGTTATGCCCTGGGGGAATATATGGTTTTTATAGAAAGCGTTGCCGTAAAATTCAAAAAAGGGCTCATTAGATTGAAAATCGAAAGGGCTAGTGCCCTTTTTAATAGTCAAAAGTGATTGAAGGGCAACTAACCCCCCCCCCCCCTCACGAACACCATTTTCCCAAACACATGCAATCAAAATTTAGAGATATCCATTTTGTTCAACGTAGTTGAAACTTCTGAAAATTAGGTCTTTGAGGATGATAACCCCCCCCCCCCAGTCCTCAGGGTAAGGGTTGTAAGTTATGCCCAAGGGGCATATAAGGTTTTTTATAGAAAGAGTTGCCGCAGAAACTTCAAAAAGGGCTCATTCGATTGGAAATTGAAATGGATAGTGCCCTTTTTAATAGTCAAAAGTGATTGGAGGGCAACTAGCCCACCATTTCCCCAAACACATCCAATCAAAATCTTGAAATAGCCATTCAAGGCAATGGTTGTAAGGTATGTCCTGGGGGCATGTAAGGTTTCTTATAGAAAATGTTGTCGTAGACACGTCAAAAAAGGGTCATTCAATTGGAAATTGAAAGGGCTAGTGGCCTTTTTAATATGCTAGTCGAAACTGATTGGAGGGTACCTAGCATCCCTCACACGCCCACCATTTCCCCAAACACATCTAATCAAAATTTTGAGATGTTTTTCATAATTTGTACTTTGCTCAAAAATTATCTTAAATGTTTTCACTTTTATAACTTTAAGAAATCAAAAATTTATTAAGATTCTAAATAATAAATATCAGCATGTTTATATTAAACTGGCAATGCACATTTTTTTTCAGTAAATTCATTTGAATTTTTTTCAGTAAAGTGCATATTATATTCTGGATTTTAGGAAGCATAGGGTTTAGAACCCTACTCAGATTAATTTCTGTTCGTTTTGAATTTGACTTATTTTAATTTCTGTTTCTTTAGAGTTTCATATATTTATTGATACTGATTTGTGGTAGTTGTATGCTTGGTAGATTATTTGATTCTATTTGTGTTAATTTTTGGTTTAATCGAGTTCTTTACTTTTTTTGAAAAACTTATTTTATGCAAAAAGTTTTTTTTTATTAATCTGATTAAAAGGTCTGTTTATTTATGGGACCAAAAAGTCCATCTTTTGTATTTTTTAAAGTTTTACACATACAATTTATCTTTGGTAACATAAATAATCAAATTACCGTTATCAGTGATGATTGTGAGAAAAAAGGGATTCACGGGAACTATTCTGCAAAGTAGCTGTCAACTAAAACATGGCTTCTATTGATTAGAGTTTTCATCTGTATAATTTTGCCTATTTTCGTATAATTTTGACAATGTTTTGGTTAACTCACTTTTGACAACTTGGAACAAATTTCAGTTTTGTTACTCTAATGTAGGAAGATATCATGCCGTTTATATTTACGTTCTTACGTAATCCTACAAATTTTGCACCAATCTGCATAACGGTGTACCCAGATATTCGTTCAGGGTATGGGGTGGGGGGAATTTTCTAATATTTTGAAGTGGCAAATTTATTACCTCTGAGTCTTTCATTTTATAAAAATCAAACTAGACAATTAACAAAACACTATGTTTTTGAATTACTTAGGACCTTTTTTGAGATATGAGCCCTTTCTGGGAGGGGAAGGGGGTAACTAGAGCGTTCTAACCCCTCTTCCTTATGGATACACCACTTATTTTTTGGCAGCACAACTTGGTCCCTTCCATTTAATTTCTGACCAAAATAATATTCCATAAAAGTACCATAGACGCCAAAAAAGCACCCCCTCCCCCAAGACCCATCCTAGGTTAATTCATAAATGAAGACCTGTAGAAAATGACGATTTTGTAAGATTTTTTATTTGATTACTAAAATATGAAGCTTTTAGGGCAGTACCATATTTTCGTCAGCGTTGCCACGTTGAACCACAAGAATTAATTAGTTAGATTTAGCAACCCTGTTCATCTGTAAGACATTCGAACATTCAAAATCTGTTGATTCTCAAGTTCAAAGGAAAGCCACACCTTCTTAAGCTGTTGGGTGCCAAATTTATCAGCTTAATTTTTGCTGGCCTCTCACCCACGCTTTTTTTAAAGAAAATTTGGCATCTGCTAACAACAGAAACTGTAAAACTGAATTTTTAGGCCTCTTTCATAAAAATTAAATTATCAATAATTAAAACAGCCACATTTCATTTCCCCGTCCATGGTACTTGAACCACAATGGCGTCCTGGATCGCTAATAAGACTAAGTAGGACTGTAGTATTCCGTGACGTGGAACGTACCCTAGGATATCGACAGGTCGATTAGCACTAGATTTATTGGCAATGTGAATAGAAACGAGAATATATTTATACCTAGAAGCAAATAAAGCCTCAAACAATTCAAAATCACTCAAATACTTTTTTACTATTTCGTCAGACAAACATGTGTTACAGAAACAAACAAAACAAAAACGCTAAATTAATTTCGCATCAATGAAATGCTGGAATTTCGCAAAGGGAATTTCGCAAAATCTTACAAAAAAGCTACAAAGCAATACAGTTTGAAACAGAAATTAAACACAATCAAACTTCAGTCAGTCCTATTTCAGTGATATCATATTTGTATTTATTTTTATTTAATTCGCCTAATATTTAAGTTATAATTTTAGTATCTGATAAATTCGGCCGGATTATAAATTCGGCCGGATTATCTCAATAGGCGTTGTGCTACGCAGAATAAATCTTAACGTATGAAACGTCTTGCGCTAAGTGTCGTTATTTAGAACCAGTTTTTAGTACAGGAAGGTTTATTTAGGCCTCCAAGATCTGGAAAACAAATTGTATATCATAATTATTGGGAATATAGGATACAAAACAAATTAAAGAGTTTTATTTGTAAATTCTAAATAATCTTGAGGACGAAATAAGGTACTTGGAAACAACTTGGGACAATCTATGGAACATGTCTCATTCATGAATTGTTTCAGGGGGTTGGTTTCTTAATTAAAATTTTACAAAATGTGAAGAAATGCCACACGGAAAAAAATACCACAAAAATATGACACTGAAAATGTAAAAAAAAAAAAATGACATATTGGAACCACTTGTTGGAACACCGCAGCTAAATGATGAAAATACTCCTGAAGCTTCATCAATACCATTTGATCAAACTCTAATATCTAAGAAATGTCTCTTCCAGTAGGCTACTCACTTTTTTCCTCCCTTTAAATTTGTGAAAATATTTTATTGAACACGATTTGAGCTACTAAATTAGAGATATTAAAATCAAATTTGTAGACAGTTGATTTTTGATGAACTGCACGGATTTGATTTCGCCTAAAAATACAATTAATAGTACACACCTTACAAAATCATTCTGGGTGGGGACGAAGGAGAGGGTGGGGGGAGTATTTTGGAACTTAGACGAAATTTATGAGAGAAGCATCAAAAATAGGTAAGGCCAATAAAAGATATAATTAAATCTTGGGAAAATAATAAAATATCTGGATTCCGCTGGGAAGGCAAAGGGTCCAAAGTTTGACACATTGCCTAATTGTACTGCAGCTGGTAATATAAAAAATTAACTCCAGCTACGGTAATATACGAAATTACCGCAGATGGGGTTGTTTAGACAAAAAAATGAAACCCCTTTTTGAAATTCCTTAGGATAAGATTATTGAACGCTTAGAAAACCATAAAATGGAATCTTAAATTCGACTCATATTCGAATTCCTCAGATTCCTTTTAACTTAATGGCGATAATACCTCCATAACTGGAGAAATTCACACTTAAGGAACTGTATATTTTCAAGGAGGACCAAGCTAGTCTAAGCTTTTTTAGAAGGGAAGGAGACTACATAATTTCGCTTATTTTTGAGGGAGTGACTGATGTGCTGTCCCTCTACCCCCTAGATCTCTTGACAGTTAAATGAATGATACATCCTGATTTCCTAATTTAAGTATATGACAGCATGATTACTGTGATAGAACGTTTTTTATGAAAAAAAAGGCCACTCACTTTATAAAAGTTCTATAAATTTATTTTACAATAAAAAAGGGGGAGTAAAAGACACTGACACCGAAATAGCAAAGTTCAATTGCGCCTAATTTATTAACACAAGACGATTTTTCCATAGCCTACAGAAGGAAAATAATTATATATTAGTTTTAATTAAAACTTGAAATTCCCAAAGCATGGGTGCCGCCAAGGGGCGACTGTCCCCTTGGGAAACAAGAAGACATCAATAAAATGTATCAAAAGAGAAGCATAGGTAATTTCTTAAACCACATTAGCCTACCATAATATAAAGAAAGAAAACGATCAAAAATTTGATTTAAGGCCAAACGAAAATACTGAAAAAACACATAAAGCGAATATTTCAAGAAGATGAGAAGAAGAAATATGAAGAAGAGAGGAGGGTTGTCGTCTCAAAATATTCACTTTGTGTATTTTTTCAGTATTCCAGTTTGGCCTTAAAAACCCCATTTTCGATCATTTTCTCTCTTTATAAAGAGAAGCATGAGAAATAATCCAATTCAAATTCTGCTAAAAACAAAGCTCCTTGTAGAATATACCTCTCCTCCCCTCGGATATTTCCTGGCAGCCCTTAGGCCCAATTTGCATTTAAAGAAACCAGCTTTAAATTTATCAGGACTTTGGCTATAGGCATAGCATTGTGAAATTCTAGGGTTGAAGAAATGACTCTAAAAATCAAATCTAAATTGGAAATTAAATCATATTTTCCTTCTTAGGACTAAAACAATAATGAAAACCAGAATTATCGGTGAGCAATCCCGTGAGAGAATGAGGACAAGCTAGTTTATCAGTGGGAGCTGGTTTCAATTTGATCAGTTTAATAAATAATCGATTTGATATGTAATGCTGAGATAGTAATCCTTCAATAAGGCATGGAAAAAACGTTTGTAAGCAAGTAAGCAAGACAAATCACTGGTATATACGCAAGCGCCGCCTGAAATAGACCCAGACAGACTAGAATATAAAAAAGTAGACAATGACTAGTTGAAATGCTCAATTTTTCCACTTAATTTGCTAAAAATAATTTTCCACATAGCACCAGCACACAAAACACTATGAATCCACCACATAGAACACAGTATCAGGTACCCTTCATACTAATAGCCTGATATGAAACTCAAAAGGCTTTTGTTTAAAAAAAAACGTGTATTCAAAGATGGCGTTTTTCTTAGTGAAATAAATACGGTCAGTGTTGCCAGATGTCTGGTTTGATGGATCGCTGCCATTAGTGAAAATGCACCGAAAGCTCCGTTTTTCTAGTGAAAATGCGCCGAATAAACGACCCCGCCCCCATAAAAAACGCCGGTTTGAAAAACTCAATGTCCAACTGCCTAAAAAAAACACTGAAAGAGCAAAAGCACCCCATCTGGCCACTGTGCACGATACGTTCCACCAGCATACGTTTAGCCATGCAAAAATTTTAAGATGGTAAAATATAACGATGCCATTAATCAGTCCTTGGGGTGACTAACAAAAGAGGAGAAGATAAGCTGCCAGTGGTACTATCTAGGGGGTGGGGCAGGAGGGACAACTGCCACTTTAGATTTTGAAAATACCCTTTTGGTATTTTAATCAAAAAATACCCCCCCCTCCCCCAGATAATTTATTTAAGAATAATATCAGCTATATACCAAAGTGGTTCGGAGAAGAATGACTTAAATGGCTGGGATAAATCTTTAAGATTAACAGAGCTTCTATACCTATAACAGTTTACTAAATGGAGTGAGGTAACAGAAAGCCTGGACAGCATGTAGAAAATCTGAAATGAAGTTACAAAAACGACTGAAATTCTCTGGAAGAAGCAGTTTAATTCTTCCTCCAAAGTTAGGGGGCAAGCGGACGGCTACCCGTAGAAAATTCAGTGCCCCTCTCAAAAAACCTCAGTGAATGTTAGATATTTCTTAGTCAAATTTTCCGTCCTAAGAAAGTTGTTTACATAATTGACTCGTGAATTCACATTGACTGTCCTTCTCAACTAAACATTTAACGTTTCGAGAGACTGAACAGGCATTTATTATCCCTATTTGAACTTTTATTTGTTCGACTGAACAGACACGATTAAGCATCCCTCCTGAAACTGTATAATTTTTGAAGTAATGCGGATGGTTGCGAACTCCACAAATATTCTATTTTACCTATATCTATATCTCTCTATGTCTAGAACGTTCTCTATATATAGAAAACATTCTATATGAATTATATAGAATTATATTATATCTTATATAAATACATTCTAAGACCATTCTTAGAATTTTCTTTCCTCTCTGAGTTTCATTTGTTATATTTTATATACAATATAGAATTATTATATCTATTTTATAGAATTATATATTATATTATATGAATTATATTATATTCTATAGAATTATAGGATAATTCTATTTCTAGAATGTTTTTAAGTTACTCGCTGGTCGTCTACTGAATTCAATTTCTTTTGCGTATGAATTCAATAAAGAGTGAATGTTTAGCAATATGTGTACAAGAATACTATTTCCCAGATGTTTAGGGAATTTCTACAGTCTAACAGAACGAGTTAGAAATATACTCGGTTCCCCAGATGTTTAGGGAACAGATATTGTCTAACTGTATGACAGTTAGATATATATTAGGAGATATTCCGATTGAAGAAGAGTTTTGAGCCCTTTAAGGAAGCCTAAGGAGGTTTGAGGAGGTTTAAAGATGCTTTTAAAAAGCAACAATTTAAGGAGAACTCCCGGTTTAAGAAAAATTTAGGGGTCGGTAATCTGGAGATAAGGATTGTAGCTAAAAACATAGCTCCAATACTCCAAATTCTGGACTAATCGGAGAGTAGTTCGCATTCTTACCGATCTTAAATTAACAATGATACAGCTAATATGAAACCACTCACCCCCCTAGATTTTGAAAAAAAAAACTTTTTTTTGTGAATTTTGATTGAAAAAAAAAATGGAATAACAAAATTGTTTTTCGGAAACAAATACTTTACCTAGGTTACATTCCCTCTTGAGTTCACTTACCTCCCCCCCCCCCTCAGCCCCCTTTATTTCCAATGTTTGGGGTCTAGTAAAGGTGGAATTCAGAATAGCAAGCGCCAAATGAAGTTCTTTCAATAGAAATTTTGCCACTACCCCCCTCACCTGCCATTGAAAAAAGACGAATCACGAGAAAAATAATTGTGAAATGCAAGTCAGAATGTCAATTTAACTATGTTAGGAGATTAAATTTTAGTTTCAAAGATAAAAATAATTACCATTCGATATTGTATTCGATCTTGATCTTTATTCTCTGATCTTGGTCCTGATCTGATCTTGATCTGATTTCTCTTGATCTTGGTCACTTTGCAAAAAATTAGTGTGAAAAATTTAGCTAACAGCACATAAATTTGATTCAATGTGACTGATACTCTTAATTTTAGTTTTTTAGGAGATTAAATATTAGTTTCAAAGATAAAAATAATTACCATTCGATATAAAAAAAAGTTTTATCATTCAAAATCATAACAGCTAGCAGTGAGAGTTGACGATGATGAGGCAATATTGTTCTATTCAGAACCTTTTTGTTGTTTTTTTGTAGCCTCCTAAAAAAATTCTCTTGATCTTGGTCACTGCAAAAAATGAGTGTGAAAAATTTAGCTAACAGCACATAAATTTGATTCAATGTGATTGATACTCTTAAATTATCACAGATTTTCTCAAGATTATGAAGATTAGTGTCCTCCCCTTACGTCCCAAATAATATTTTTGGAAAACGTGGAAAAAAGTTTATGCTAGGGACTAAAAACATAATTTTTAAGCATAGGCACCTACTCTCTTGATGCAAAATTCAGATTTAAAAACAGTGAACTAAATTCAAGTGTTAAAACACTTTAATTGATATACATAATTTCTTCAAATTTTCATTGCGTCCCACTTTAATTCGAAAAACGCCATCTTTATTCGTATTTCTACCAAGTGTTTTGCAACAAATCTCAAGCCAACTTTTCTTGACTGTTGTTTGAGTCATATTTTTGAGCACTGTAAGACAGTACACTTTTTCAAAATGTTTGAAGACTGCTTATGAGACGTTTGGCATATTCAATGTGCCGCCAGAAAATTTATTGCTCGGTGCCATTATACGCCAAGCGTTTGGACACCGTGCGACACTATACGTTCATGAGGAATGATTGGCAACCAACTCGTAGAATCGAAGTTGCTCCAAAAGTCAGGGTTCTAAACGTCAGACGTTTGGATTCCATGCGACACTTTATGCTCTCTCTTAGTTTGTGGCGAGTGGCAGACAATTGACTTGCCGGATGTTCGATGTAGCTGCTGGTGCTGAAGATTTTGAGGAGAAGAGTCCCGACTTACGATACTGTTAGTTGCTGACGATGACTGGAATGAAATGGACATTCCGCTATCTAACGATCCAACACTTCCTCTTCTTTGGGGCTTGTCCACTGAAAATAAAGAAATGTGTTTGACACTTGGGTGGACAAGTTCACGACACTAGACTTTACTGTTCGCTTATGATAGCTCCTTTAGAATTAGTCATCTTATTTTGTGAAATAAAAAGCTTTATTCAGAAGAAAAAGAAGGCACAAAATAAACAAAAATAAGATCAGAGCGCCAATCGGGGGGTGGATAAACTGCACCCCCCCCCCCTTCATCTGATATGAGTATTATATTCTACAGAGGATTTGAAAAATATAGAACAAATCTGTACTCCAGAGCCCCCCATTTCTGCATACTGACGAGAGAGAGAGAGAGAGAGAGAGAGAGAGAGAGAGAGAGAGAGAGAGAGAGAGAGAGAGATAGAGAGAGACAGAGAGAGAGACAGACAGAGAGACAGACAGACAGACAGAGAGAAAGGGGGGGGAGAACAAACTAACAGGTAAATTAAGATGATTTTGCTTTACTTTTGGATTGAGGCCGTATCCAGGAGGGGGGGATAGGGGCTTTTGACCCCCCCTCCTCCCACTCCACCCCCCACCCCACTCCCCAAATGTTTGTCCGACTCGTAAAAACGTAACAAAAATAAATATAAACAAACTTTTTATGCGTTTTTTGAAGTGTTTTTTTTTAAGTTATATTTCTTAATAATCAGAAGAATCACTAATAATCAGTTAAATTGGTTAAATAACCGGTTAAAAAGTGAAAATTTTACATTTATAAGCACGCATATTTCCTGTTCTCCAAGGAAGAGAGGTCCTTCGGACCAGCAATAGGAAGGATCTTCCCCACTTCCTCCCATTCTCATATATACATTTATTATATAACAAAGTTAATTCATTTTATAACAAAAATTTGTTTCATATATTATGAAATAAATAAACAGGAACTTGAATAAATAAATATTGCACGTGAATTTTTTCAAGAACGTTAGAAACATTGAATGTTAGAAAGGGAAGTTTTGGAAAGATAATCTTGGAGGTCAAGGAATAGTCGGTTAATTCAATCGGCAAATAATCTGTTGAATTTCTTGGAAGAGTTTTTACAAGTTTGAGCCCACCTTATTTTTACATCTCTTTAGCAAACGTTAGAAAATCATATACTCTCAAGAATAATACTATTTATTATTTATACAATTTACTGAACAGAAGACGTGTCTGTAGTAACAACTAATTTCATCTGCATGTACAATGATATTTCAAGTTTAAAAAAATTAAAAAAAAACTTCTTTTCTAGCACTGCGAGGCAAGGAATATTTTCCAATTAAAGGTTATTTGTGATCAGTTTTGCCATTAATTAATAGGACTTTGTTAAAACTAATTAAACTTATAGAAAGAGAGTTTTTCTTTGTACCCATCCTTAGTGACATAAACCTGCTTACTTTGTTCATGAATATCCAAAAGAGAATTGCTCAGTGTTGTTCTTTTCATAATCGTATCAGGTCTAAGGTAGCCATCCCGATTTAAGCTTTCAGGTCCTTTTTCTAGGTTTAGAACTTCGACATCAGCTACGCCACTATCCCGATTATCTCTTTCTCGGGGCGAAACTATAAAAGAAAAGCAATAGATACAATATAAAGATTCTTAAAAAAAAAAAAAAAAATAATCTAAGAACCAGCATAAAATGTAATAAAAACGAAGAACAACAGAAAAACAAACAGTGGGATAATAAAAAAACAAAAAAAAACAAAGGTGATATATATATATATATATATATATATATATATATATATATATATATATATATATATATATATATATATATATATATATATATATATATATAAGTTCAAGTGTAACTTAATTCTCAGAGATACATATTCTCTGACGCAGCACACTAAATTCAAAGTTACTCTCTTCCCCTTCTAGAAGCAAGACAAAATTCGATTAAATAGTTGACATGACAACCAAAATTGTTGTTGAACTTCAAATAGTTACTCTTTGTAGGTGGAATAACTTCAAATTCCCTTCAAAGAATCTGTAGACTGTGAAAATGGAATGAAATTCTAAAACACACAAAATTTATCAGCAATTTTATCCAGAAAATTTTTATATCTTTACAGTTTACTGATTTATAAATAAGTTAATTTAAAATATTGATTAATTTTAAAACTGATGTCTTTCATTTATAAACTTCTAGCAACACATAAAGATGTGCGAATATATATGACTAATTAATAGGATGATAATAGGATGAAACTAATTAATATGGGTCAATCCCGCCTTCAAGGGGTATAATGAGAGAAAGGTTGAGATGGCTAGGACACGTTCCACGGATGAAGAATGATATATTTCCCAAGATTGTCCTTCTCGGACAATCGACTACTGCCAAACGAAATTCAGGTCACCCCCGAATGGCATGGGAGGAAGTAATAAAGAAAGATTTAAGGAAAATGGGAACATCCTGGGAGGGTATAAGAATGCAGACTTTGAATAGATTGGGTTGGAGGAGGAGAGTGTGCAGCTGTTTTCCTCAGGCGGCTTGGTGCTGCAGTGAGTTGTAAGTGGTAGTAGTAGTAGTATTAGTGATAGAATGACTAAGCGCTTTTCAAACAGGTAAATTTTAGTTTTTAATTTTACAGAATACATCTCATGGAAGAAAAAATGAGAAGAAAATTGCCCTAATCAGAAACGTCCTTCGATTATCTTGTATTACGATAGGTTAAATATATATAACATCCGTTATATCCAATACTAATGTCCAAATACAAATATAGAATAATCTATTAAAATAGTATATTAGTCAAAGTTATGCTAATTTTTTGAAATGGGTGATACCTCGAATTAGGGTTATTTAGGGCTTAGAGATTACAGGATATTTATTAAGACTTTTTTAGTTTGATGCCTTTATTTTTAATTTTTGTAACATAAAATATAGAAAAATACATGAATATATAGCACTTTTTGACAGGTGAATATTAGCTCTATAATTTAACATAATCCGTGATTGTACCCGTAATGTACTGTACACTTAATCTACTACTACTATTAGCAAAACTCCCTGAAGAGCCAGGCAACCCAATACCAACAGAACTGCGCACGCTTCTCCCCCATCCCAATCTATTCAAAGCTTCCCTCTTTACCCAAGTAGTTCCAAATTTCTTCAAATTCTCCCTCAAAACCTGCCAAATGAGGTGCTTTTCGTTTAGTCCCAGAAGGATGGCCGAAAAAGCACAATCTTTAGCGATCTGTCATTTTTCATCAGCAAAAGGTCGCCTAGCCATATTAACCTTTCTTTCATTATAGTGCTACTTAGCCCCTGAAATTAATTTTTTGTTTTGTTAAAAATAATTGCTCTCACTCTGTAATTCCTCACTACAAGTTTATTTATTTACTTATCTTTTTTTAAGCACTATCTTGAACTATATTTTTATAGTTCAAGGCCAACACAAGGGCAAAATGGCCTCTTTTTTAATAATTTTCTACTTGCCCTGATTTACTTTTTCGATTTGATTTTTTTATTTGTTTTTATTATTTTTTTTCTGCCTTACGAAGAAAAGCCCTTACTTTGAGGTAAGTCACCAGGACCAGGAACTCTGGAAAGTCTAATAAATTTTCTTTGCTTATCCAACGTCCCTTCAAGTGTGATATTTTCCATTTAGTCACTTACCCAACGGCCTCTTTTTTCATAATTTTTCTTTTTGATTATTCACTTTTTAGAGTTAGATTTTTCTTATTTGTTTTTATTATTTTTTTTTCTTACTTAAGAATAAAATTCCTTACTTTGAGGTAAGTCGCCAGGAACTCTGGAAAGTCTAATAAATTTTCTTTGCTTATCCAACTTCCCTTGAAGTCTGAGATTTTCCATTTAGTCACTTACAAAACGGCCTCTTTTTTTATAATTTTTCTATTTGCTTTTATTCACTTTTTCGATTTAGATTTTTCTTATTTGTTTTTATTATTTTTTTTTCTGACTTACGACGAAAATCACTTACTTTGAGGTAAGTCACCAGGAACGCTGGAAATTAATAAATTTTATGTTATTATAATACGAAACTTCTAGTCTGATATTTTCAAGTTATTCATTTACCCTACGGACTCTTTTTTTATAATTTTTCGACTTGCTTTTATTTACTATTTCGAGTTATATGTTTCTGTTTTGTTTTGTTTTTTTTTTTTTCTTCCTTACGAATAAAAGTCCTTACTTTGAGGTAAGTAACCAGGACCAGGAACTCTGGAAAGTAATAAATTTTCTTTGCTTATCCAATTTAACTTCAAGTCTGAGATTTTCCATTTAGTCATTTCTAAAACGGCCTCTTTTTTAATAATTTTTCTACTTGCTTTATTTACTTTTTCGATTTATATTTTTCTTATTTGTTTTGATTATTTTTTTCTGCCTTACGAAGAAAAGTTCTTACTTTGTGATAAGTCACCAGGAACTCTGGAAAGTCTAATAAATTTTATTTCCTTATCCAATTTCCCTTTAAGTCTGAGATTTTCCATTTAGTCACTTACAAAATGGCCTCTTTTAATAATTTTCTATTTGTCTTATTCACTTTTTCTATTTAGATTTTTTTTATTTGTATATTTTTTTCAGCTTTGCGAAGAAAAGTTCTTACTTTGTGATAAGTCACCAAGAACTCTGAAAAGTCTAATAGACTTTCTTTGCTTATCCAATTTCCCTTCAAGTCTGATATTTTCCATTTAGTCATTTCCAAAACGGCCTCTTTTTTAATAATCATTCTACTTACTTGTATCTACTTTTTCTGTTTATATTTATTTCATTTGTTATGAATATTTTTTTTCTGCCATACGAAGAATAGTCCTTACTTTGTGATAAGTCACCAGGAACTCTGGAAAGTTTAATAAATTTTCTTTGCTTATCCAATTTCTCTTCAAGTCTGAGATTTTCCATTTAGTCATTTCCAAATGTCTACTTTTTCTATTTAGATTTTTTTTTATTTGTTTTGATAAATTTTTTTTCAGCCTTGCGAAGAAAAGTTCTTACTTTGTGATAAGTCGCCACGAACTCTGGAAAGTCTAATAGACTTTCTTTGCTTATCCAATTTCCCTTCAAGTCTGATATTTTCCATTTAGTCATTTCCAAAACGGCTTCTTTTTTAATAATCATTCTAATTACTTGTATCTACTTTTTCTATTTATATTTATTTCATTTGTTTTGAATATTTTTTTTTCTTTCTTACGAAGAAAAGCGCTTACTTTGTGATAAATCACCAGGAACTCTGGAAAGTCGAATAGAGTTTCTTTGCTTATCCAGTTCTCCTTCGAGTCTAAGATTCTCCATTTCATCCATTTCCAAGATGGCCTCCTTCAAATCGGCGCTGAACTTGGAGCGATCATGATCATTCCTTGCATTAAACATTAAGAGAACCTTACCATCGCTCTTTTGGGAAACTTTTATTCCAAATTGATAATCTGAAAATTAAAAGTCTTGTCAGAATTCTATGAGATAGGCAATAAAATAGTAAAATTGAATCTTAGAGTGATTCCTAAAAAAACTATTACGATTAATGGTTATTAATTATCTGGGTACTTTCCCATTATATGGGCCTTTCTAAAGTCAGGTTTGGTTAATGCTAATGAAATAAAATAGGATGAATATATAATAGTTTAGAAACAAATTTGAACTATATATATATATGCACATTAGGGGGGGGGAGTATAAAGCATAGCATATATAAAATACGTAACCCAACCTAGGTACCTCCCCCCCCCCCCTAGACTCCAAAAAATCACAGTTTAATCTCGTATACGCAATGAAAACCATGCTTTTATTGCTTACTCTAAAACGGTTAACACATCAAAAACGGGTTTTATCATTGCCTACTCTACAGCGGTTAACCCTAGAGGCCCATATAATGGGAAAGTATCATTATCTGTTATTATTTTCGTTTCTAAACGAAAGGTCAATTCTTATTATTGTAGGGACAAAAAGAACTAAAATATTAACACTACCTCAGTTGGGCTAATCCGTGATTTTGTCTGAGAGAAGGACTGGCCTGGAGAAAATTATATATGTAACTTAAAAAAAAGATACCGGCGCAAGTGTTAACAAAAAAAATATGACTAACTTTATCTAGCGCTTAGTATTTTTTTTAATATAGTAATACAGCAAAACTAGTACAATTAGTGCAATTGGCGAAATTAACGTATTAATAATTGTTTGATCTCAGTTTCTGGAAAAAATTCCGAATTTTGGAGAAAAAAGAAAAAAAAGCGCCGATTTCCATTCTTGTAAGTTGCTGATGAGTTTCCAATTCCACGAAATAAGTTTTTAACAACCTTTTCCCTCATTATTCAGTTGAATACCTTCTCAAAGTTGAGAAATAATCTGGAGCAACGCCTTTTCATTCTTATCAAAGGATTTGGTTGGACGGAGAAGAAAAACTACCAACTTGAATGCTAGAAATAGCGAACCGAACATTCGACGACACAGACTTTTTTTTAGCGAATTGAAATCGAGCTCGCCGAATTCGATCGTTGTAAGAGTTAAGCATTTCGTTTTTTGTCGCACTCATGAAGATCTACTAAAGGGAGTAATCTTATGTAATAATTTGGAGCGTTGTTGAAATTTGAGCAGGTAGTTTCTCCGAAGAGGGTCGATCATATCAGTCAGTTGGTTTTTGGATGCACATAAAAGAGTAGGCCTATGCGTATTTTTTTTTTATTTTGCCTGAAGGCAAGCGATTATACCTCATTACAGAGACTGCATGAAGTCAATAGGTTTTGATAAGAGGTGAAGATTTTCATATGTTGTTTGGTAAGTATATCCTAGCTAGTGTCACGGCTCGGGGATCCAGTTGGAACTTCAAGAAAGTTTTTTGTAGGGCGAGGGGTAAGGGGACTTGGAATTTCGGACTAGGGGTAATTTGCCCATAATCTGAAACTACTGAAATAACCGGAAATACGGCAGGGCCGTACCCAGGATTTTGTTCGGGGGGAGAAGGGTACAAAAGAACTTTAAAACACATCAAAATGTGTTTTATGCATTTTTGTTACGTTTTTCCGAGTCGGACAAACCTTTTGGGGAGTTCAAACCCCTAACCTTTCCCCTTAATACGGCATTGGGGGCAAACTATTTTCCATTCGGTCAACACAAAACAGAATACGCTTTTCTTCTTTTTTTTTGTTATGCATAACCTCAAACAGGGTCTATGGCTCGTTAATTTATAATCCCAACAGTCCACTATCATCTTAGTGCCGACACCCCTCCTTCACGTTCTACAACCAATTTAATTAATCTAAGTGATAGGAAATTTGTTACTATGACAATATAGGGGGAAAATGCTTTCAAGCAATAACAAGGGAGAGAGCAGACGCAGAAGCTTGGATCCAATGGAACGGGTGATTTCCGGGTATGTAAAGACCTACCCTTCTAAAGACATTTAGGAAGATAGGGAAGTCGTTTTTTATTTCAATTCCTCTCAGGAAGAAGTACGTATCGCCTCAAAAGAAGTATCCATCCACTAAAGAACACCCGATCAATTTTTATCAGAGACATTGCATTTAAGCCAGATGTTTCAGGAGCTAGATCTGTCACTTTCTTTTATTCACTAATTGGCAGAAAGGGGACAAGTCAACAAGTTCGTACACAATTCATCTTATTGTTCAATTGTCTTTAGAAATAGCATAAACATAAAGATTCAGGAGTTTCATTTAACAGAGGCCAGGGAAAGGAGGGGGAATACCCATATTAGGGCCTACAATTGCCCTTATCTAATCAAAGTACTACTCATAATGGCTCTCCTTACATTTCCAAAAAATTTGACAAGTAAATGTAATGCTACTACAAACTCATCACAACGCTACACTGCGTCTGGCTCACACGTTGACGTTGATCAAAAAGCGTTACTCTATACGGCGCTCATGACATTTCCCGACTCTCAACAGCGCTAGACTGCATGGGGCTGCCATGTCGCTTAACACTTCTCTTCCACCTTCTCCTGTCTGGTGCTTCTTCTTTGGCTAGCTTCATCAAAATACCCAGAGCTCTAGATCATTTTTGTAGCTCCTTGCTTATCCCCTTAGCCTTTAGCCCCATGACCAAGATTTAGGTCATTTAAGTCATCCTTACAAAACTTCGCTTAAGTCTCTATATTTTTAACAACCCTCCAAATTCGCAACTTAGCAACTTCCAATGTTTTTACTGTAAGCTGACAAACATCACAGACTGCATCAAGACCTCATAGTCACTCCTCATAGTCATCAGCCCTATTCAACTCGAGCAGCCTGACAACTCCCACAAAGACTTCACAGTTTTAAGAACTTTGTCCTTTTCTCCAGAATCCCAAGCATAATAAGTAACTTTCCCCTTTCCTTAAATCTTAGAAAATGTGACAATTCTGATTCGAAACAAAGCCATTTCTCCATTCATTAGCTTCCTTATGTCCTCAAGAGGGAGTATTTAGGACTTTGAAAAGCAAATGTAGATCTTTCAAACACAGAATTCGATCTATATCTGAGGTAGTATTTAACAAAGGGAAGAGGCTTTTTTATTTATGTTTTTCCATTGATAATACGTCTTAGGGTCGGGAGTATCCCATTTGACTCTGAGCGCTGCCACATCTTTGCAAAGATGATAGGCCAACACAGGTGCATATTCAGGAAGTTATAAGTCACGACGACTCAAGATTGGAATTTCAAGCAACATGTACAAAGGGGGGCGGGGACTCGGGCCTCCCTCCTGCTAATAAAGGAATCTCAAATTTTCTTTAATTTTGGGGTACTTGTTATTCAAATTATTAATCTTTTACATTATTCCCCCTAAATATGTGATTAACCCCTTGGAAAAAATTCTGCGGATATGACTGGATTCAAGGTTATAAAAACCTTGAACCTTGAAAATTAATCCCTCAAATGGGAAAGAACACCCTCCGTTTTTCCTCTTGAAATGAATAGCCTATTTTGAAACATTTTTTTTAAGTGGGAGTGTGGCACATTTCCTTATAATATAGAATCCACTTGGCACCAAAATGCTTCTCTACAATTAAATTATGCACCTAGGTTTACTAGTCATGAGATGATGACGGGGGGAAATAAACTAAATAAATACTGCTACTAAACAAATTACCGTTGCTAGATAGATGCTGTTGCCAAATAAATACTGTTACTGTATATTACTATAATACTGTTACTTTCCGTGTACTAAGAGGTGTCCTATCTCGTTCGTTTTTTGTTTTATATGAGATACAGGGATATGGGATTATTTAAAAGTTATACGGAGGTATACAGAGGTATACGGAAATAGAATAATCTATGAAGTGATTTTAAGATTATTGAAGCCCGTGACTCGTGAGCAAGTGATGCCCGTGATTCGTGATTCGTGATATTCGTGAGCAAGATTATTGAAGCCCCCTTGTAGTAAGTAAATATTTATTCGTCAGCAAGGTATTGAAGCCCGTGATTCGTGAGCAAGTGATGCCCGTGATTCGTGATTCGTGATATTCGTGAGCAAGATTATTGAAGCTCCCTTGTAGTAAGTAAATATTTATTCGTGAGCAAGGTATTGAAGCCCGTGATTCGTGAGCAAGTGATGCCCGTGATTCGTGATTCGTGAGCAAGATTATTGAAGCCCCCTTGTAGTAAGTAAATATTTATTCGTGAGCAAGGTATTGAAGCCCGTGATTCGTGAGCAAGTGATGCCCGTGATTCGTGATTCGTGATATTCGTGAGCAAGATTATTGAAGCCCCCTTGTAGTAAGTAAATATTTATTCGTCAGCAAGGTATTGAAGCCCGTGATTCGTGAGCAAGTGATGCCCGTGATTCGTGATATTCGTGAGCAAGATTATTGAAGCCCCCTTGTAGTAAGTAAATATTTATTCGTCAGTAAACCAACCAAGGTATTTCACTTTATATACTAAACTAAAACTACAAAACATCAAAAAACACACAAGAAAACACTAATCTAATCTTAAAGCTTCAAATGAAGAAAAAAAAACACTAATCTAATCTTAAAATCTCAAATGAAGAAAAATGATCAAAAACCAATGATCACCAACTACAAAATTTCTAACCTCCTAGTTCTTTTAAAAAACAAACAATAACTAGGTTTCTAACGTACTCAATACTCACTACTAAATTCAGACTAAAAGGAAAGCTAAGACCTAGATCAGATAAACACAAAATACATTCTCTGGGTATAATATAAAGGACATTCAAATAAAAGATGGCAGCAAGCTACGTTTGTAAAAACCATTAAAGTACTATTTTTTTGTAGAATATGGGTTTTGGTTTATTTTGTGTGGATTTTGCTGATATTTAGTTCCCGGAGGTAAGGTGATGATGTATGATTTCTATATTGGTAAAAAATATAGGTTATTAGTGGTGCCGGTGGTCAGGTGTTATTTATTTTCTTATTTTAAGCGATTTATTTTCTCTAGAAATTGTTATAATTTTAGGTTTACCATATATTTGTTAATAAACAATTTACTAAATATTTATGTAGTATGTGGCTGCATATTTATATATTACATATGTTATAACTCTCTATGCTATTGTATATTTATACTAGCAACAGTCTGTCGGACAACGGGCATAAATAGAAAACCCGTTGTCTATACTCTTATGTGCGACCCAGAAGAAGTTTCCCCCTTAACATAAAACTCAAGTCTAACAAACCACCCATCCCCAAACAAAATATTATCCTGAAAGTTCTCAACTCAATTCCCGCCTGGATGTATTTCAGAAAGTTATGCAAAAATTTTCTCACCGTTTTTATGGAATCTACTGACCGTACAATGAGAAATTCTCGCTTGGCATCAGCTTCAGGTACCCACTGTATAACGATATGTAATTGTTGTGTAATTATAACGTTATGCTAATATCAGCTTCAGGTACCCACTGTATAACGTTGTGTAATTGTTATGTAATTATAACGCTATGCTTGGAATCTGCTTCGGGTACCCACTGAATAACATTATATAATTGTTATGTAATTATAACTTTATGCTTGGCATCAGCTTCAGGTACCCACTGTATAACGTTATGTAGTTTTTTTCACTACTCAATATTAGTGATTGGCAGGGATATACCAAAATATGCAATTATATAGGCAGATATAAAGCAATATGCAAGGCATATAGTATCCAAGTGCATAAGGAAGAAGAAGAAGTTTCATCATAAGACGAGGGGTTCCCCCTTCCTGTGATATGTCTTCTTGTTTTTTGTAACTTTTTTTTACAGCCTATTTAATTTTTATTGTTAAATAAGAGCACTAGCTTAATTTTACACAATAACATGGCTATAAAACAAAATGCTTCAAGAGTTTTGTTTTTATTTTTGCTAAGAACAAAACAAGGAGGATAGTCAGGGGCGGATTCAGGATTTTTTTAGGGGCGGGGGGGCAAATAGGTTGAGCCAATAAAAAAAATTAGGGGGGGGGAGGGCAAAATAGGTTGATCCGATAAACTTGCGTTGGGAGCAAGTTTAATTAACGCAAACTTGAGTTAATTAAGTAAATTACACTAATTTAGACTCTGCTAGAGGGGCCCTCATCCCCCTGGATCCGCGCCACTGAGGATAGTCCTCTTAGTGTGAGCTTCTCCAGAGTGGTTGTGAACCAAGTCAGCGGACTAGAAGGTCTTCCCCCCCCCTCTCTCCCTCGGGAAACACAAAAACACAAGAGTCACTAACGATCCAAGAACATTAAAGTTTATAGTGGAAAAATTCTTGCAAAAATTTTGTACATATTTGCAACATTATTCACATTTGCAGGTTGACTTTGAGCTAACCCACTTGAAGATTTTTCATTTTTTGAATATTTCAGGCTTACCGTACGTTTCCTGTTTAAGTTTTGGTATTTATTTTTTACTATTCTACAGTTTAAACATATCAGAGTTACTTTTGTAGCACGGTATCCCCCCTGGATATGGCGTTGATGCTTTCCTTGATCCATCTGCCGAGTTACATGTGTAACACGGTACTCCCCCCCCCCGGGGTATGGCCTAGATGGTCTGGTTCCAATATTTGAATAAAAAACTAAAACTTGATCAAAAATATTTAGTACCCAGGCACATACGTTGGTTTTTAGGGGTAGGGGGAGGCAATGATGGAAATAGATTCGATTTGATAGTTTGAATAATAAATGCCAAGAAAATTAGGGAAAACTTAGATTTTCGGGGGGGACCGCCCATGACAACCCCTCCTCCGCAGATGCCCTCCTACAGGTATTACCAAGTTTTGGAGCGGGTTTTATTTCGGTGTTAGTAAAAGCTCGTTATGAACTGCCCCTGTTCTAAAATAAGACCAAGTGCAATGAGGCACAGTTTACTAATATTTTATTCTTGTGCAGTAACCAGAGCGCGTTTCGAAACGCGAAACAAAACGCGTTGTGACAGAATGCAACAAGTTTCTATCTGACGTTTTTTGTTACATTAAGCAAATGACCTGAAAAAGGTTATTTTTCCACATGAGGCAACAGAAACATTGAATGACAACAAATGGGTACAAATGGGTACAAATAATACCCTAGCTAGTGAACAGCTACTAAATAACTACAAGCTACTAATAGCACAAATTATACACTAATTAAGGAGACAAAGATCAAATCAACTTATGCAATTGATTACTTGAGTACCTTCAAGAACGCAAAAACTTCTTAGAGGAATATGCACAAGTGCCAAAGAGAGGGTGGGCATCCTCAAAGAGCAATTTTTGTTCAACGACAACATTCCCTCAGTATCCCCCCCCCTCGGACCAGACTAGACATAACCACCTGAATAATTTCCGAAATGACACTACCTTTCGATTTACAACTGAAATGAAATAAAAATATTGAGAAACGGTTAAAACTTTTAGTAATACAGTGAACTTTGTAGAAAATATTCATCTGTATATATATGAAAAAAGTTAAAATTTGGCTTTACATCTGGAGCTTTTATCGACGGAAAAAAAGGAAAAAAATGACTGACAAATAATAAACAAAAGATGAGAAAAAACATGCAAACCCTATACAAAGAAAAAGAAAAATGAAAGAAAACTCACTTCATTTACGAAGTGAAATAAAACTTACTATACTTTAATTCATTTAATTTATATATTAATTAGTTTAAGCCAGTTTTTTTTTATTTCCTTTTTTCCCTGTTGATTTCGGACGTAAAACCGAATATTCGGAATTTTTCTATTATTTGCACAAACAATTTTTTTGTGTTTAATTTTTTTTTTATTCACCGTCTTATTGAACTAAATAATCGGTCTCGAAGCACAGCCTTTTCATCTATAATTAGAATGAAATGAAAATATTGAAAAACAGCTAGAACTTTTAATAAGACACTGAACTTTTTAATAAACAAACTTTTTTTGTATAAATAATAAAAACAATCCAAATATTTTAACTTCACACCCAATAGATTTTATATACGGGAAAAAAGGAAAGAAAATACGAGAACTAGAAAAACAATTACCATATACCTAAAAAAAAATGAGAAAAAAACATAGTAAAGCTATACAAAAAAAGAAAAATGAAAGAAAACACTTCATTTACGAAGTGAAATAAAACTTATTACATTTTAATTCGTTTTGTTTATGCATAATTTGTTAAAGTGTTTTTATTTTGATAAAATAAAACTGCAAAAACTTAGGTGGCTAGGCCACATCCAGCGTATGGAAAATTTTCGTCTACCGAAAATAGTCTTCGATGGTCGCGTGCATGGTTCTCGCCCCAGAGGTCGGCCCCCTAAGAGATGGAAAGACAACTTCTCTACACTCAACCTGCCGCAACTTCTACGCCTGACTGAAGATAGATGCTCATACAGACGCCACATCAATAACATAGTGAATGAAGAGGCCCCAAAACGACCTTCGAGGACGGATGGGACTTAAGTCAAGTCAAGTTTTTATTTTGTTTTTCTTTCGTTTCTTCTTCCGTTGATAAAGGCTTCCAAATGTAAAACCAAAATGTTCTGAATTTTATTATTATATGTACAATTTTTTTTTTTTTCGAAATTCACTGTCTTATTAAAGGTTAACCAGTAATTTTTGTTTCATTTTAACACAACTTAAAAAAGGACTTCTGACATTTCGAAAGGTTTTTTCCACTTTAGGGAAACAATTGGGACGTCCGTGTGTGGGCGTTTTATGGATACTTAGCTTAAGAATACAGTAACTTACGAGCTGTATCAAAAAGTCCAACATGAAGTCCATACAGAGGATAATTTTGTCTGAAGTTATACGTTATACTGTTCTTCTTCTTTGAAAGGATCTTGGTAACAACGAGGAGGTCATTAAAAAGGAAGACTTCTCGTTGGTGAATACCAGGTCGCTCTTTCTTCATTACATCAGGCACTTCATAAAGGCGACAGTAGCACACCAAGCGGCGATGAGGGGAAACAAGATTCTAAAATATGAGTAAAAAAATATGACTAATAAACAAATTATCATTTTAAATAAATGAATCATCTTGGAAATAAGCAAAAATTGGCAAATCATATGAGACGCATTAGAAATGATAGGAAGAATGCTTAAATATTTTGGATTTTGAGAGTTGATGCGTTAAAGGCCCCTAATCACTTACTTGCCTACTTAACATTACTATAAATAGTAAAGGATTTACTGAAAATCGGTTTAAGAGTAAACTGGAAACAAAAATATGCTCAAATTGGGCACACATGCAGGGAGGGGGTCTGCCCTTGACCCTATTGATACGGGATCCTAAATTCACAAAATTGTAGAGGGGGGCAAAGGTCTTTCCGTTCGTAACTTAATTAACATACAAAATATATTTTCTAAATCAAGGACGGGCCTCAATTCGTTTTTCTTTCGATCGCTTTTTAATGAAAGTAAATAAAAGACATTTTTCAAAATCTAGGGGGAAATACCCCCCTGATTGGCGTTTGTAGATTTTTATTGATTGGCGTTTATAGTTGGCGATTTATAGTTTTTTATAATGATTTCTTTTATTTATCACAGAATCCACTTTTCTTGCTGTTTGACTAAATTCTGATCTTTCCTGAATTCCCCCCCCCTTAAATAAATTTTTTAGTATATTTCTGGTTAACCTTTTAATCTTCGTTCTTACTTGGAGATCCAGGCACATTAACCGATCCAGCAAATCCCTAGCCATTTACCCAGTTCACTTGTAAAAAACTTTGCAACGTAAATATTTTGTGTCCCTTTTTATTGGTTTAAAATTTCGTACAAAAAATCTGTCAGGTTTAGCTTTTTTTGACTGGCTAAAATTTCCATAGCCGGTTAATACAACAAACAATTAAAAAGGTGGGATTATTTGGCTTCCTTTTTTGATACGCGCTTAAGGAACAATGTAATTAGCTTAACAAAAGTACGTCATAAAAACAGACCAATGGTATTGATGCACACTTTTAAGCGGACGTATAGGAGAGTAATTTCTCGTTTTCTCTTTGACAAAAAGTTTACAAAAATATTGAGCATGCGCTTGAAGGAGTTAATAGCCTCGCGGATAAATAAAAGTTTGAATAGGGATAAATCCTTTTATTAGACAGAGATAATTCACAAAAAAATACTGGATATTTCGGTTTTATTACCTACATCACAAAACCACGAGGGAGTTTATTTCTAGCGCAGTATATAAATAATAGACAGTATGATCGTTCCCTATCTCACCGATTTTTAAAGACCCGGACCGAGGTGCGAGTGCTCCGGAGAACGTAAAAACATAAGCAACATTAGACCTTTTCACGGGTAGACAAGTCAGATTTCTCTTGAACGCGAAACTTGCCTTCAACGTTGGAACACTAAATTTTAAAGAAACTAATTTTAAATTAATATATTCCAATACATATATGAAAATCGGTAATTAGAAGTGCAATGTTATTATTAGATGTTTTTAGGAATTAAAAGTAGGTTTCGAAGTCTCAAGTTGGTTCAAAGGCATTTTGAGAAAGTTTCTGCAAAAATGCGTATTCCAGGGTAATTGGACCGCTGACACATACTAACATTAGTAACCCGCTAATGAAAGAGTATGTGGGAGGAGCTGTTTGTACGCACCGAGAATGAAGAGCCAGAAATCGTCTGCGGTGAACTTACTATTAATTATCTTTATACAGTGATTTCTAGTGAATATGCAGCAACTAAATTGTTTCGCACGTGCTTTTACCAATATGTAATCAGTAATCAGTATGTAATCAGAGTGAGCTTTTTGTATATCTGTTTGTCTTGAACACGAGCAGAGAAAGCTCCTCTAAATAAGGTCGGGGGATACACTTTCTTTCAAATTTGATTCTCTAGCAAATAACTTATTTGTACAGTAACACGGTAAATCAATCACGAAAAAATATGATGTAATATGATAAACAATTCAAATATTTGAGTTTTAGACTATCGTATTAACTTTGGAAAAATTTACCCTATTTATTTGCAGTTTTTTTCAGCAGACAGCGGAGACATGATGGGTAAAAAAAAAAACATTTTTTTTTATGGAAGGGCAATAACTTAGATGATCCTATAAGAGAATGAACTTATAAGATTGGAAACTGGAGCTAGTGTCGAAAAGATAAATCAGCACCGCCATCAAGCATTTGACGGCTTTATTAACTCTAAACTACTACATACTTGTCTGCTTTAAATGCAAGGGAGGGTAACGAAAGTGGAATTACGTTCTAAGAAGGTCTACCAGCTTAAAGTCAACTAGCCTAATCAACATGCGATGATTTCACTAGCTAAATTAAGCTTAGTTTATGCAGACTGGATTTTGACTTAAAATAATTACTGAAAATAAACAATATTGATAAATTATCTCTCATAGAGAAATTTGGGCTTTCTATTGTAGGATAATCATGTCAAATATCAAAATTTCTTTGGCATTTTTTACCTTTTAATGAAATCACTAGACGCTACACCGTCAGTGGCGCCTTAGTCCTTATCTTACCGTGTTAAATTGCCAAAGCCTCACTTCTTATAAGTTTCTCATTCTCTTTTATATCACCTCCGTAATTAATTTTGCCAGAAAAATCTCAGCCGTTTTTTACATCAGTTGGCCTGATTAATTATTTAAAATCGGCAAAAAAACGTCGTAATAATTACCCAAAACTATGGCCAGAGATAAAGGAATAGTGATTGATCATATAATTTAGCAAAAAAATTAATGAATTTAATCGCTTGTCACGGACAGAGGTGTGTTCACAAGCATTAACAAAGCTAAACCTACTCATGTTTGTCAGAAACTTTAATGATGAACTGTAACGATTAGCCCTTTTTAATTGATAAAAATTAATTTCCCCTTAATTAGGGTAAAAAAAATAGCCTGTATAATTCAACATGTGAATGTTTCCATAAAGGAGCCCCCACAGAAGACTTGAGTCAGAACATGTTTATTAAACCAATAACTTTGTTTCGAAATTTCAACCAGTGGCGTAATTTCGTCAAAATCCTGTAGGGGGGAGGGGAGTTGGAGCCAATTTTCCCAAATCAAGTGAAAATGAAAACTGAAAAATGAGCAATATAGTAACAAATAAGGTAAAGATGTACTAAAGGAAACTAACCCTTGTCTGTGAATGCTTGAATTATGCAGGCTTATCTTAGTTTTTTACAAAACAAATTTGGAAAGACTGAATTTCAGCAGGGGGGCAGAGCGGGGTCTGAGGGCAAAAACTGAGGTCTCGGAGGGGCAGTTGCCCTCCTTGGACATAGAAAATTACGCCGCTGGTTTAAACTCCAAAGACCTAAATTCCTTTGCGTATAATCCAAGAACGTATGCAGGGGGTTCAGCCCCCCCATAAGAGTTTTTCAATTTTTCTGAGCACTTCTTATTCTAACCATAAATAGTGTTTTTGTTATTGGCCCCTCCCCCAAAAGAAAATTTTGCGTGCGTGCCTGGTGTAAGCAATCTTAACCCCAATTGAATGTTATAACTAATTCTAAAATTAAGAAAAAAATTTTGATTTTCTTTCGCAATAATGAATTACTTAAAACGTGAACTGGGAGGGCACTTTCTAATAATCATGGTACAGTGATTTGGTGGCCATTTAATTTGGGGACTGATAACGGCTAAACAAGGTTAAGAAAAACCTTTTCTTGAAGACTTGAACTCTGAGTTTTAGAAAACCTTGAACTATAAAACAGTCCAAAATTTCACCCTGATTCTTCCCCCAAGTTTTATTTTACCCCTCCCTTTAATTTTTAGCCCCCCCACGGAAAATACCCTTTTTGGTATTTGCATTGAAAAATACGAAAAAAATTGAAACAGAAATGCAAAAAGCCCCGACCCTAGACTAAGAAAATATTGACCCCCCTCCCAAAAAAAAGAGGAAATTTATGAATCAGCTCTACTGGGAGAAGAGCAGATTTTACCAACTTCGATACTTTTCCTATTTATATAGTTATTTAGTATACTTTTCGTTATATAGTATACTAAATACTTTTATGTACAGTATTTATAGCCATAGTATAGTTTTATAGTATGCCTAGTTATATAGCCTATTTATATAGTATAGTTATACAGTATAACTTTTCCTTGTTATATGGTAACATTGGTAATTCTATAAAATTGCAACATTCCCTCTTTCACTAATTTTGGGTATAAATTAGTTAGTTTAGTAATTAGTCAGTCTAGTAACTAACTAAGAATTATTTAGTCTAGTATATTTTGGGTAATTTCTCGAGTAGATCCAAATGTAGTTATTTGAATTACATGCATGTTTTGCACGGAATAATTATTATTGATAGTAATAAATAGTATAATAATCATTTCTATTTTCTAATATTATGATCATTTTTAATTATTCTTAATATAACTATTTTTAATAATATCATCCATTATTTATTATTATTGTTATCATCATTTAGGGACTACCAATTTTCCTATCACCAAACAAACACTTACTAATTTCTTTCCAACAATACTTTGTTGAACTTTCATGACTTGAGTCACGTGATCTGAACCAGGCTTGAACTCAGATTCTCTAACTCTCTCATAGATACCCTTCAATAGTTCCTTATCTACATCTGCACCATCATCGACTCCTGAAAATAAATATGTCAATAACAATATATCTAAAAAAACTGGCTAGTAGGTTCATGTACTGCTTATCTCATCAGGGAAAATAAATTACGAATTTATGTCTGGAGTGGGAGGGGTTTGCATGAACGTTTCTTGAAGTATTCAAGGAAGATATATTTTTCTACCTATTCATAGGAAAGAGACATTTTTTTCATCTAATCATGTGTCAAAAGTCTGAAGAATCAGCAGCGGCGAAATCAGAAATATCTCGTATAACCTATTTGTCAGTTGCTCAACAGATTTATCTATGTTTAATTAGAAACTGCATGAAAATAAATACTAAGGGGAGAGTGGGAGTGACACCTAAATCACAAGATTCACCTCTAAGAAACAGAGTGCACTGAGGTGATGATAGAGAAATAAAGAATGTGTACCCAAATTTATACAGAATCTATGTCTCGCCCGTGGACTACCAAGAGGGGGGGCATATCTAAAACTCTATCACGGGCCATGCGTCAAAATGGACCAGATCGTAGGCCTATTTCACTTTCTTTCGGCTTTTTTATTTACTGAAATAACATAATGTAGGCTACTTTATAAGCGGTGCTTACAGCTGGGCACATTGAGTCGCATAGCCCTATCATGACATCTAAGAAATCTAACAAATTTTCTAATCCCACAGTTTTCTATGGTTTTCATATAATTCACCCCCTTCTGTACAATGTTCTTCTTGTAAATGCCCCTCCCCTCAAAACATCTCATTCCCGAAAGACTAAATTCCTATTTACGAGCCTGCCAGAGTCCAAAACTGAGGAGCTCCTACATACATAGGCCATACACAGGAGTTTATTTCGAGGAAACAAGCCTAATAAAACATGAAACTTAGGCAAGTTGTATTAAAATTATTCAAAATTAGAGGGGGAGGGGGGAGGCATAGATCCTCCTCCTCCGTTCTTTACGGAAATTCGTTAACGATTCAGACTGGAACATACGTAGGGGTGGGGGACTCGTGGCCTACCCCTTCCGAAATTATAAATATTCTCAAAATTCTAGGCACATCTTAGGCAAAATATCAAATAAAATGAATTTTCTGTTATTGCCCCTTCCCCACAAAAAAAAGCATGCGTGCGTGACTAGTGTTTATTGTACACTGTGCTATTGCACGCAGCGCACGCACTGTGCACTACGTGATTTGTGAACAATGTTTATTAAACATGCATTTAAACATTGAATTTAAATTCGAAAACTTTTTTTTCGTAGCATATCATTAATACAAAATATGATTAATATCTATTTTTGAAGGAGATTCGACTATTGCTGCATGGGCGTCAATTCATCAAGACAAAGGGAGGGGGCGTATTTTCAAAACCTAGGGGGGAGTCATATTTTTTCAATGAAAATACGAGAAAAGAAGTATTTTTCAATAAACATGCCTGAAAAAAGGTAGTTTTTAACAATCTACGGGTACGTTTGCCTTCCCTCTGCCCCAATCTCAATTCGCGCGCCTGTACTGTTGCTGAGATAAACTGATAAGTGTTATTTCATACAGAGAGATATGAGTAAACAAAAGACCTTAGAGACGCCCCGTTTGCCTATTGATTTTTAGATTTAGTGAATTTCCTGATTAGGGAAGTTGACTCATCCTTGCATTCCGAGCTAGTTTTCGTCTCCTGTTATAGCATCAAGGGCGTATTCACGATTTTTGTTCGGCAGGGCTATTTACTTATTGTATTTTTTTTGGGTGAGGGGGGGGAGGGGAGTTGGGATCTACTCTTTACAAAATTCCTGTTAAGTATAAATATTTTCTTTCAACTAAAGAAATTGTGGAGGAATCCATCAATTTATTTCAATCAATCAATTCTATTAGCCAAACCAGACGAGATTAGCCAATTTTTAACAAGAATTCGAAATCTATTCGATTTAGTTTTGAAGGAAAATACGCTTATTAGAAAAGCCCCAAAGTATGTCAAAAAAATTATCGAAAATTAACATAACAATTACAAAAAGTAAGCAACAACTTTTCAAAAGAATCACATTACATGGCTCTGTTCCATTGAATTGTAGAAATTATAGACTGGGTTAACCCCTCTAATTAGAACCGAAAACACTGAATTGTCGAAAAAAAAAGATAATTGGGAAAGTTAAGTACCAAATGCAGAAATTATATAAGGATATTATTATCAAATATGTTAAAAAACTACAGGGCCGTAGCCACGATTTTTTCCTTTTTTTGAGGGGGGGGGATAAAAAACTTTAAAAACACCTCAGAAATTTTTTTATATGGATCTTTGAGTACTTATGCATTAGCTGGTACCCACGCAATATATTGTGCTAAAGGAAACTAGTCAAACGGGTATCTGTCAATAGAGAATTGGATCGCAAACCGTGGTTTGTCATTGCGTTAACAATATTTAAACTATTAGTTTTTGGTGTTTAGGGGGGGGGAAGGTACCTAGGTTAGGTTACGTATCTAATATATACTATGCAGTACCCCCACCCCCACCCCCTAATTCACAAATATATAGCCCAGATTCTTTTGTAAACTATTATATTTTCATCATATTTTGTTTTATTTCATTAGCATTAACCAAACTTGACTTCTCGCGTGGGTACCAGCTAATGCGGAAGTAACCAAAAATCAATATAAACAAATTTTTGAGGTGTTTTTAAAGTTTTTTTTATACCCCCACCCTTCAAAAAAGGAAAAATCCTGGCTACGGTCCTGTACTTTTTTAACATATTTTATAATGTCTCCTTATATAATTTCTGTATTTGCTATTAGTGCTACTACTTGCTAGTACTCCCCCCCCCCTGGTGGAGGAGGGGCTAGTAGGTTTGTACGCAGAACAAAGTTCCTGAGAGCTAGCCAGTAATTAAATTTAGTAGATCAGCTTCAGGCACGTACGTGCGATTGTTTAGGGGCAGGACCGTATCCAGGATTTTTGTTCAGGGGGGGTTTTACTAACTTTTGACTTTTTTGGGGGGGTTTTACTAATTTTTGACTCAGTTTTCGACTAATTTTACTGATTTTTACCTAGGTTTTACTAATTTTCAACTTATTTTCGAGTCGGTCAAAAATTTCGGGGGGGGGGGGTTCAAACCGGGTAACCCCCCCCCCTGGATACGGCCTTGGCAGGGGGGGGTCAATAATATTTTTTTGGGTGGTCAATAAAAAAAATCACAATTTTAATGAGAAAGGTCAAGAAATTCAAGAAAATTTAGGACTTCGGGGTGGGGGTAAGGACTGATATCCCTTCTCCCTGCGCATCTCCCTGGTCAGTTTCTTCCTTTATCTTTTCGTTAATTCTAAAGTTCCACCTTTGGTTTATAGAACACATAATAAGCTTTATCTGATTTCCATTTTTTTTTTCTTTTTATATTTCTTTTCTTCTTTTGAGCTGAATTTCCATTTGGCTACCATTATGTGACAAGTGGTGGGAGGGAATTAATTATTTTGAATTTCACCTGACATAAGAAAAGTATAAGTCTGCTAAAAGTAACAAAGAAATTATATTTTCAAATCCCTTATGTTTCATATATGATTGACAGGTATGACATGGTATTCCTCTTGAGACGCTTCTATTTCTTTGAAATCCCGATAGTATCGCAGCTCAATATGACAGTTTCACATTCTATAGAAGCAATACTAAAGCAAATATGTAACAGAGCAGAAGCAGGGTTGTCACCCCCTAGTGATTTAACGCCATTTCTAGATAGTTTTTATATTAACCTAAACAAAAAAATCACTAAATCAGCGCATAAATTACTGGATTATTGAAGAAAACCACTAAAGCAATCTAGCGTGTTTTTCTCACTGGGTGGCAACCCTGAGGCTTTGAAGCTAATCCAGAAATGGAGAACGCATTTCCAATGGAAACATCCAATAGAAAACACAGCCCAAAGGTAGAAAGTCCATATTGGCGTTGTCACGTTTAAAAGTTGTTTCTGACCTTTTCACATTTTTGTGATAATCCCCAAAAACTACTTGATGTCCCAAACAGAAGATCACCAGGGCGATCAGGAGGATCGGGGTGTGATTGAACATAAGTTAGCCTGCTAATTTCAGAGCCGCAAAAAAAAATTTGGACAATTATCATAGAAGTGCGAAACCGTCAGATACAACCTTTAGGCTTAGCAAGAAAGATACAGGTAGTTTTTATTATTCTGAGCATGGGGGGCGCCCCTGCAAGCAAGTACATATTGCCGTAGACAGGTCATTGCATTTTTGCTTTAATTCAAGTGACTTTCACATTCATGACCTCAGATGCCTGCTTTCTTACTAATGTACCATAGGCTATTTCTTGTACCATAGGTACTATAATGTACCTATGTACCATTTGGTACTAATGTACCATAGGCTACTTCTTTTACATGGTCGGTAGATGTTGCAATAACAAGATATTATTGCTGCAGGCCCACTCTCCAGAAGTAAACACCATATATTCTAAAAACTAATTTAAAACATTGTAAAATACTTGCCAATATCGTTCCTTAAGGCGTACTAATAAATTTACCCCCCCCCCGTCCCTAGAGGTGAATCTAGGGGAGGGGCAGAGGAAACTTGCTCTGGGCACAAGAATTTAAATAAATAATCTACCGGTTAGGCTATAATCATTTTGCAATTTTTTAATTTTATTTTTATTAAAATGAAGTAGAGGGCTCGATCAAATAATATATTAAATTATTAATTGATTAATAGAATAAATTAAAAATAATCAAATAATAATAATTAAAATAATTCAACTGAAAATAATTAACAGTAATCAAATAATTAAATAATTTAAATAATAAACAAAAAATAATTAAATAATTTATATATTAAACGAAAAAATAATTAAAATATAAATTTGTTAGTTAATTAATAAGTTGAAAATAATTGGTCAATAAATGAACATTTTGTTAAAATTTTGTGGGTGACAGGAGGGAGGGCACTAATAAATTGCCCCGAGCACATGAAATACCACAACCTCCACTGACCCCCCCCCCCGCTATTGTTCAAACATAAATCTAGAATGATTGTATATACGCAATAAAATCTCCATACACTAAATTTGCTGTTGTATTGCTTATCTGCCGTTAAATCAAATTGAAGAAAAGAGTCACGCATGGGAAATTCATTGCATGGAAAATTCTAAGTACGTGCCAACACGAGTTATCCTCTCGGTGCAACTTACAGATGTCAACTTTTCATAGAATCACATGCAACACGAGAGGGGGCATGGAATTTACACAGAAGGTGTCAGTGCATGGGCAACCCAAGAGGTTTTAGGGCTTTCCAGCATTGTTCTACTCCTTAAACCTCTTTACATAAGGAACGTACACGGCGGGGTTACTTCGAGCCCGGTCCCAACAAAATATTCCTTTTTTGTATTTCTAAGCACTTCTTCCTCAAATTATCAAATATTTTTTCATTACAAAACCCCCCAACCCCGAAAAGTATTCATCCGTACCATTTGGAATTTAAATAGAAGTTGTCAATGCATGAGCACTACAGCCTAACTGTATCCCTTAACCCTCGGATTTTTGTTCCAATTTTTGACTATCCTTTGTCCTTATTCGCCTAAAACGAAAAAAACTAAAACGGAGATAAATTTAGTTTTGACGCACGAATCGTTTTTCGAAAATATGGTACTGTTGCACTTAATGGTACACACGAGAGAAGTCAAGTTTGGTTAATGCTAATAAAAACAAAAATAGGATGAATATATAATAGTTTATAAACAAATTTGGGCTATATATTTGCACATTAGGGCAGGCACGTACGCAGGAATTTGTTTCGGGGGGGGGGCAAATCCTTCAAACCCATTATTCTGTGAGAAAAATCAGAAAATTACGAGAAAATGAAAAAAATCGTGCCATTTCTGCGTACGTCCCTACATTACGGGGGTGGAGGGGTAAAGCATAGCATATATTAAATACCTAACCTAACATAGCCTAGGTACCTCCCCCCCCCCCTAAACCCCAAAAAACAACAGTTTAAATATTGTAAATTCAATGAGAAACCACGCTTTGCGATCAATTTAGATAGCAATTACCCGCTTTACGGGTCTCCAAGACTGCATTCCTTGGACAGTCTATAGCGTTATGTACCAATTAGTGGCACAGTAGGCCTACAGAAAACATTCCATTTTTATTAGACCAGAAACTGTACTTGGTCAGAATTACTTGCGAAAAGTTTATTTTTTAGGTATATACTCCTCTTAATTCCCCCTTTTAAAGATCTTATCTTCAGCCCTAAAATCCTGAAACACATTTTTTATATTTTTTTTTACATTATTTTTAACATATTGTCTTTAAAGGAGCTTAAAAACCGGTCTTGACCTAATTACAAATTCAAGGATTAAATAACGAACAAAAAACAATGGACTGATTAGAGCATCATTAGCATTGATGACATTTAAAAATGTCGCTAACAAGTATACCCTTGAACAGTTGAACAATAAAAGTCACTTAGTAATGGTTTGAGGCAGGGTTGCCTTCTGTTGTGATTTATCACCATTTCTAGTGTTTTTTTTTTATATTGTCTAAACAAAAACAAATCACTAAATCAGCCCATAAATCACTAGATTATTCAAGAAAATCACTAAAATCCAGAGGTTCTTTTTCACCGGGCGGCAACCCGGGTTTGAGGGTTTCGTTCTCTAAACTGCAGATGATTTATAAATTTAATATTATTTATTTCACTTACTTTTTTGTAGTCAATTGGTCCTTACTTTTGACCAATGCAAGGTCCGTTTTATTTAAAGCAGATATACAAATTATAGGGAAATTTGGGAGGTCTCAGTGGCTCTAGCTGAGAACACTTCCTCCCCCCCCCCGCTGACGTTTCCTCTTTATGCATAGCATCAAACATCTTTTTTTACTGTTAAAAAAATAGTACTTGTTAAGAATCCAGAAAAACACGGGAAATACTGTATCGAGAGAGACCGAGATGCTTAATGAAAAACAGATTTTCGCTAGATGTGGGGTATTGCTCACTCCGTGACTAAGATTTAAACTTTAGTTCTTTGGGGTTGAAGGGGCAAAAGAAAGGCACCTAGGTTTGGTTAGGCTATGTATTTATTATATACTATGTTTTACCCCCCCCCCCCCTAATGTGCAAATATATAGCCCAAATTTGTTTCTGAACTATTATTTTTTCGTCCTATTTTGTTTTATTTCATTAGCATTAACGAAACTTCACTTCTCGCGAGTTTCTGGATTCTTAACAAGTACCAAAAAAATATGTACATATTTCTGAGAAAGAAGACAAATTTAAATACCCACTTCTCAAATTAATGGCTTTAAACAATTATAGCCAAAACTGCGTCATAATTCCGGATAAAACACGCAAATACCAACTTGGTAACAGGCGAATTGATGATTTCATAGCATTTTTTTTAGTTTATCACGCAATTTCAACATAAAGCCGCCGTATGTCACATATCAGTCTTCCAAGTCACGAAGAGTGAAAAAAAACCCAAATTAAAAGAACGAGAGTAAGCGTATTCACACCCTTATTTTGTTGGTATAATCTGTCAGGGGAAAGTTACAAGGCCGTACCCAGGATTTTTTTCGGAGGGGGTTTTACTAAAAAAAAAATTCGGGGGGGGGGGGGGGTAACACAAAAAAAAACACATACAAAATTTGTTTATATCCATTTTGGTTACGTTTTTACGAGTCAGACAAACATTTTTTTTGGAGGGGGGTCAAACCCGCCAACGCCCCCCCCCCTCTGGATGCGGCCTTGGAAAGTTAATATAGAAAGTTGCCATGTAAACAGTAATCCTCCCCCTTCCGCCCTGTGCAAAGACGGCCCATTGCATTCTATGAAATTTATTAAAAATAAAGATTAGAGGGAACCCCTTCCCCTCTAAGTGGCATCAATTCAAGTAAATACAGGGTTGGGGACAAGTGTGTTTTACAAATTCCAGGGTGTTGGTAGTTTTGTTTTATTTGATTTTTTCCAATGAAAATACCAAAAAGGGTAATTTTCAGTGAAAAGCGAAAATATATATATATATATTTGAAATTTAGGGGGCAAACCCTCCACCCTACCTCCCTCTCTAATTGGCATCACTACCTCTGCATGGGATTCGCGTGCTTAGAGTTGTAATAAGTTAGTTGGTAACGAACTGCAAGTAAGGAGCGTCTCGGCCCAATAGTAACCAAAACTAAAAACAGAATTTTGACAACAAAAGATACATCAACAGAATTGGCTTTTATGCTGATTACAAATATACAAAATTCATTAAGTTTAATGTTACCCATTGAAAGCTGTAAGCCTTAAAAAATTTGCCTGACTTTAGAAAAAGGAGAGAAACACCCCCAAAAAGTTAAGCGATCTTAATGAAACCGTCAGATTCAGCATGTCGAGAGCACTACTGTAGACTTTTTAAGCTCCTATCTGGATTTCCAAGGAAACCAGGAGGATTTCCAAGGAGGCGTCCTGAGCCTCATTTCACCATTGCTGAAAGGTTCAATAACTATACCTTTGGAGATGAGATGACCCACCAGAGTCCCTGGAAAAATTTTTGTAAGTTAAGCAGTTCAGTTTTCGCAATGTTCATATATAGTATTTTCCATTGGGAAATATACGTTTTTTTCTGGGGGGTGGGGGATTTTCTGCAGGAATTTCCCATGGGGAACATTCTTCTGTGGGAGAAAGGTTTCCAGTGGGATTTTCCACGATAAATTTTAAACGGGGGGGGGGGGATTTCCTGGCATGATTTAAAAAACGGTCAGAAATTAAAGAAAAACAGGTTATTTTAACTGAAACTAAGGAGGAACATTAAAACTTAAAACGAGCAGAAATCATTCAGTATATGAGAGGGCTGCCCCTTCCTTAACCATCGCTCTTTATGCTAAAGTTTTCTCATTTTTTTAAGAAAGACTGCTCAAAAGCTAGGGCCGCTGAATTTGAATGAGAAGTATTTTTAAAGAGCTTTGAGACTTTAGCGTAAAGAGTGGGGTATGAGGAAGGGGCAGCTTTCCTCATATACGGAATAATCTCTGATCGTTTTAAGTTTTAATGATGCTCCTTACTTTCAGTTCAAAAAACTCGTTTTTTTTCAAATTTAAATGCTCAAAGGTACGCAACTGTAGTTCCAGTGAGTCTAGTGAATTTTATTTTTTCCAAGGAATTTTATTCCATTTAATGTTGATAGTATTATCTAGGGAGTTGAAGACACGAGAGGACGTCCTTTGACCTAAAAACTGCTTATTGTGGTCATTATTATTACAGAGAAATTTTACATTGTATCTGGGAGGGAGAGCGGGTATGGAATTTATCATTTGACCTTTATTGAGAGATAAAATTTTTTGAGAGAAAATTCATTTTTATTAAAGACCAATATTCACAAAAAAAATCATATCAAACAGACCTACCACGCGAAAATCTATACAGTTTTGTTGTGGCAGGACTCACTATTTTACTCACTTACTACATATATATTAAAACAAAAAAAAGAATAATAATAAATGCAATCACATAAATAAATAAGAAATAAACCTCATGGAAACTGCGAACCAATACTTACACAAGATAGAAGACCGAATACAGCCCCCCCCCTCACCCATCCTTATTCATTACAAAATTCTTTTTTTCTATTTTTAAAAGAGGAGACACTCTCAGCCATCCTAGTGCTTTCCGGAAGACTGTTCCATACCGCAACACCCACATGCCTATTATGTCCCGTTATGAAATAAATAACTATTTTTAGGTTGTTCGGTCCCATCCTAAGCGTTTTTCTATCAAGGTTCGGACCCAACAGGTGCTCTTTGGAAATGGTCTTCTACCCTGACCCCCCCCCCCGTAATTTTTTGTTATGGTAGTGTTAACTCAAACTTATAATTCCAGTAAGTATTGAAAAGATACTTCCTTAAACTAATAAAGAACGTTCGAATTTGAATCCTCAGATAGCGCCTTGAATATAAAATTAACCAAGAATATTTTCAAGTTATTTAAAATAAAATTAACATTTATTTCTTTTGGTTTTGAAGCACGTCATCCCTTCTCATGTGAATATTAACAAAGTGAGATATTTACACAAGATTTATTGCTGTACTGCAATATTTCTTCTTGTGTATTTTGCCGTGTTTATTCTTCTTTTTGTGTTGTTTGAGTTCACATTAATTCTAAATGTAAAAAACCAGGTTTCTTGTTAACTCACGAATAAAGTATCGACACAGAAAAGCAGAGTTTTAATTGCAAAATATATCGTAACTCAAAAACTCGTCGTTTTTACTGGGTTGCTAATTCTCAAAAAAAGGACACAATTATGTTTTAAAACTGCAATTATTCATCTCTCCAGAAATTAGATTTCCTGGTCTGTCAAAAAATACTGCTACTAACATCTCGCTACAGCAAGCCGCCTTAAGCCAACACAGCTGCGCACACTCCTCCACAACCTATTCAAAGCTTCCATCTTCAACCCCCTCTCCCATGAGGGTTCCAATTTTTTTTAAATCCTTACTTATGACCTCTTTCCACCCCATTCGGGACAACTTGCCTTCCGTTTGGGCCCGAAAGGATGGTCAAAAAGCGCAATCTTTGGCAATCTATCAGACTTCATCCATGAAACATGTCCTAGCCGTCACAAAATACGTCAAACAAATAGAATAATGGAATTATAGCACACTTTTTAGCCCAGAAGCAGGCCTGATGTAGGACAATAATCTCTATTTTTCTCGGTGGTAAATATCAGACAGTTCGTGGTAAGTAAGGAACGACTCGGCTCAATAGAAACCGAAATTCTAAAAAACGGAATTTTGATATCAATAGATACGTCAAAAGAATCAGCTTATTATGCTCATAACAAATATGTAAGATTCATGAAGTTTAGTGTTACCCATCAAAAGTTACGAGCCTGAGAAAATTTGGCTCATTTTTGAAATAGGAGGAAAATGTCTCCTAAAAGTCAAGGAATCTTAATGAAAATCACACCATCAGATTCAGCATATCAGAGAATCCTACTGTAGAAGTTTCAAACTCCTATATGTAAACATGTTGAATTTTGCATTAAAGAGCAAGGTATTGAGGGGGGGGCAACCCCTTCATATACGGAATAAATTCTGTTACTTTTTGGTTTTAATGTTGCTCCTTACTGTCAGTTAAAAAACTGTTTTTTTTATTTAATCAGAAAACAGAAATGAGCAGTTGCTAAACTATGATAGAATGCTGAAAACTAAAAATTTATAACTTTCATTGCGTTATCAGCGTATTAAGCAAGATCCCTGTGAAAATTTACGATAAGTGAATTAAGCCTACTTGATCTTCAAGATAATTTCTAGAACATAATGCTGATAGACAAGAGGAACTCTCAACTTCAAGTCACGTGACTTCATCTAACCAGAAAGAAAAAGAAAATTACTTCCAGTACTTCCCGCTAAAGTGTTATTTAATTCCATCGGTTTATTTTTTAACAGAATTTCGCAAGCCAATGACACTATTCATTAAGCGTTTAACAGACAGGGAAGCCAATTAAACACCCCCCCCCCGTTCTGGTATGTATTGTTACTATGTCAAATTCAGAAGCAGCAAAAGAACACAGAACCTGATGAGCTTTTCTTTTTGGAATTTTTTGTTTTTGAGTCATATTACTTTTTATAAGTAAATTTTCTGTTTCTCTGCGATCAAACCCTACAGAACAGGAATAAAATTCTGTTGGTGAGAGTAGGGATTACAGTAGTTGATTTTAGAAAACATTTCTTTGCATTTGCCTAATACGGGACATATGATGTACATAAGAAATATGGCGTGGTCTATTCTGAGGGAGGTTCAGAATAGAACCTCCATTATACGATTCAAGTCACGTGAACCTGGAAAAACACAGGAGACTATTTTTTAGAGGAAAAATCTGGTAAGAATAAATTTTAAAAAGAATAACCCAATAAGTCACATACAAGATGTTTAGGGGTCGCCAACTTTTAAAAATCCCGTGCACCTGAGGGCCCGTACTAAGCGTGGCGAAAGTGCACCAAGCTTGGCGGGGATTGTGCCAAGCTTTGTGAAACTTTGTCACATGTGGCACTCCAAGAGTTACCCCAGGTGGGTGGTGGAATGGACAACCCCTCGCATGATGCATACGACAGTTTGTTTAAGAAACGCAAGTGTCAATCAATGGACAGTGACAAAGATCCTGATAATCAGTATAGAATTAGAGGGTCATTTTTTGGGATGAGAGGGGCAAACATAACTGTAGAAAGGAACCTTAAGATATGCTTATGGTTTGCAATTTTCTAGTCTTTAACAGCAGCGTAGCTATTTCAGCTGCATCTATACAAACAAAATATCTTGTAAACTCACCCCGAACATTCTTAATGAAATCTTCCAACTTCATTCTTCTTTCGGGTTTCAAATTCGGCGTATGCAAATCTGTATTCAACATAATAATCGCAAAGGCTAAAATGAAAACTGTGTCCGGATTCCGGAGTTTTCCTACGACATCCGGATTGCAATAACAATATTTTTGACCAAACACTTCCATCAATCTCTCAATCTTCTGGGCTTCACCTGGCATGCGAAAATAGGTCTGGAATTTCCGTAAAGCCACGTCAATTGGCAGATTTGATAGATCGAGTTCTTCGGCAAAACACCTGGAAATTTAGAAAAGAGGGGGGTTACCCACAAATACATATAGAACATAATCATCAACTTTGACACGCAGATTTTGTTTCCATGATCGTCGACCTTTCACCAGTTATTTCTAGTGGTGTTTTGAACTTGCACTGTAAACTTTGACACGACTGGAAATAACAAAGCACGGATCAAAGTCAATTTTAGCGGAGGGGGAAATTATAGGAGGTCCAAATATTGATTATTATTCAATTGTTTAGTGAAGAATGCATGAAAATGTATAATTTTACAAAGATGATATTAACTTGTATTTATTGGGCTTTGATACAAAAAAAATACATAAAAAATGCATCCACTTCCATTCAAAATATTTCTGGCCCCCTATATCCATCTCGGCAGCCAACAGTGCCTTGTAAAAGAGCCAAATAAATCGAAGTTTATTATCCTTTATGATATAATTCATTCTGTAAACGATGTTTACGCGGCTTTAACACTGCGTGCATAATTTTCTATGTTGACCGGTTAAGTTACGTTACGTTCAGCATAACCTTTCACACTTCAACAAATCCTTTCCCACTAAAAAAACATAAAAATTCATAATACCATCATAATCATCGTCTATGATCATCAGAATCATCATAAGCAAACTATTTAAAAATTAAAAACGTGGAATGGAGATAAAGATTCAAACTCTGACCAAGCCTGAAATGCTTTCAAGGAACGGTTTATTAATTCATTTTCAAATTTATTAATTGTTCATCCAGAGATTATATTTTGTTGGTGATATGCAGATAACCTTTCCATAACGCAACATAAAGTCAAATAATTTGATATTATAAGTACAGCTTGAGAAAACTTACCACTGCCAACATTGCAGACAAAATTTGCTCCTTAAGATTATATAACGTAGCATAAAGTCTTAAATTATGCTAAGTGTGAAAGGTTTTATAGCATGGTGTGAACGAACCATCACACGATAACAAAAACTGCAGAAAAGAGTAATGACTTTAATATATAATCTTTCTGCTCAAGTTATTATGGATTCTGGAAGACCCCCCCCCTCTCTTTTAGACATTTTAGTTTAGGCGGTGCTTTCTATGTAAGCCTAGGGTAAAAAAAAGAAACATGATACAAACTTAGCCATCACTCCATCTGAGGGAAGTTAAAGGGGTGTTGCGTTTCAGTTTTAATTCAAAATGAAACAGTTTAACAGATGTATCCTTTGACACAGCACCGACTGATAAAAGTATAGTCTCTCACGAAAAAAAAATTTAAAAACAACATTAGGGATAAAAGAATGGTAATAAATTAAGCAAGGAAGGGTCCCCGCCTATTTCGACATGACAATTAATTATACTAAATTATACATCTGATTATACATTGAAAAGAAAAAGGAGATTTCTATCACATAGTTCCGCAAAGGGACGTAACCACAGGATAGATACCGGGTTCGAACCTTCCCCCCAAAATATTTTTCAAACTCGTATATAGGTCGTAAAATACAGGTAAAAAGATTATTTCTCCTGGAAATTAAAAATATTTTGGTAAGCTCCTGAACGAACTTATTTGGTATTCCCCCCCCCAAAAAAAAAATCCTTCATGCGGTCCTGTTTCCGTATTAAAAAGTGTGCTTCAGTGGTTTATTTTTGTGACGTCAATCTTCAAATTTTTTTAGCCAATCACAACAAACCTTAAGTGTAGTCAGAAAGAGAAACCAAATAACCCCATAAAAAGAACTCAAAACCTGATTATTTTTTTGAATTTTTTAAATAAAAAAAAGAACAAAAGGTTTTTGAATCATAACATTTTTCACAAGTCAATTTTCCGTTTTTCCTGTCTGTTTCAATTTCAAAATCTGATAACAAAATAAACAAAGTTGATCAAAATTTCAATAAATAAATTTAATCAAATTAACTCAACAATGGAATGGAAAACATTTAATCAACTCAGCTATTTATTCTGGTTTTGAATGTCTTCATAACTTTATCTATCACAGCATTTAATGGAAAATGTATAATGTAGTTGCATTGAGCATAAATACATACAGCCAAGAACCCTAAGGGGAGGGGGCACCGAGAAATTCCTAGGTGCAGTTAAAAACACTCACTCATACTACCGAAATTTATAAAAACACCCCAACTAGATATATGGATTTTGAGCCTTTTCAATAGGTTTCCCTAAAAATAACTGTAGAAATGGGTCCAAAATAGGTCATAGTTCGATCCGGATTTGTTCCGTCTATGTCTCGTGTTAGAGGTATGATCGAAGGTACCACTCCACCCAAATCTAGGCTAGGGGCCAAAGTTCCCCCCCTTTTTTTAATGAAGATAAGAAAATATATTTTTCAAAACCTAGTAGGCTATGGGGCATTTTTTTTATGAAAATATAAAAACATGAGCCTGGGGGCAACATAATCTAGGAGCAATTCACCCCCACCCTAATTGGGTACTTTGGGAATAATAGTGAACGTTATTGAAACTGTAACATTTTTAAAGACATTTCTAAGCTCTTTCGTTAAATGAATTTTTTAGTTCCTTGTTAAGTTCATTATTTCATCCTCGAAGGTATGCTCTGTAAAAATCATAAACAAATTTTTGTTGCATTTGTTGCGTTTTGAAATCCTGATTCAACGTTTATATGAGTCTTAAAGATACTGTTTGTATTTAACAAGACTGTAAAAAGAAATACCCAAAATAATTAATAATAGTTTACATCAAATAATAAGTGAACTTACTGAAGAGCCGCCATGTTGAATGGATTTTGTAAGTTACCAAGATATTCCCCAATCATTTGCTTGGAAACTCCTTTTCTTGAAATAAGGAATTTGGCAACAGCATTTGGAGAATTTTCCAAAAATCCCTTTTGTATCAAGTAGCTAATCCCTCGCTCAGGTTTCTTATTGAATAAATTTAATCCAACACGATACTGTCTCTTCCGTAAACTTTCCAACACCTGCAAGTCAATCGCTCATTTAATCCTGTCCGTCAATAACATTAATTAGAACATGAATACTAGACTAATACTAAAGGCTCATACAGGAATCTACTCAGAGAGGGGGGGGCACTAGGCTAAGGTTCTTCAAACTATTAACAACAATACCCTGGATAAAGCCCTGGCTGGGCATATATACATTTTCTGGTGCCGTAGATGTTTTTAATCTAGGATCATACTTGCCCTTTTTATTGCTTGTTGAAAAAAGAAAGTTTTGAATAGCAATAAACAGTTTTGTACAAAAGTCGGATATTTGGTTTTTTATAAAAACAATAAACAAAGCTGTTAAAAAAGGAAAGCAGCAAGAGCATATCCAGGATGTTTTTAGGGTTACGCGAAAAGTGAAGTTTCGTTAATGCTAATGAAATAAAACAACATAGGATGAAAATATAATAGTTCATAAACAAATTTGGGCTACATATTTGCACATTCCGGGGGGGGGGAGGTAAAGCATAGCATATATTAAATACGTAACCTAACCTAACCCAACCTAGGTACCCTTTTTTTGCCCCTTCAACCCCAAAAAACTAAAGTTTAAATCCTTGTCATGAAGTGAGCAACACATCACAAGGCAGAGAAAACCTGTTTTTCATGTAACTCTTGGTATTTTTTATGCGGGCTTTCTCGCGAACTTACCGGTTTTTTAACAAGTACCGGTATTTTTTTCGGAGGATGGAGGGTTTACAAGAAACTTAAAAAAACGTATCAAAATTTGTTTAAATGCATTTTTGTTACGTTTTTACGAGTCGTAATAAATTTAGGGGGGGGGTTCAAACCTCGTAACTACCCTCCTGGATACGGCCTTTGAAAGCGACAGCAGTGAAAATAAATCTAAGAGCAGGTTAAATGACACCGCATACGAAAGGATTGCCCCAACCCTCAGTATACAACTACACATTAGAAGTATATCAGGGTGATTCATGAACTTACCCTATTCCTGAAACAAATTCAACCTTTAAAATACCTTCGAGGATGAAAATATTTATTAAATATGTCTCAACTTAAGAAGGCTTTATGCCCCCTTCAACTAGACAAAACTAAACAAAGAAGAGAAAATAGACTAGATCAGAAGGGTGTGAGCTCTGCTATATCCTAGTAGCTTTAAAAGTAATCAGTAACTGAGCTTGCTTGAGTTTTTTTTTAGAGAATTTAAATTGTATACCAAATTTATTGATTTCATGGCCAGTGAAAGACTGTCGAGAGTTTTATAAAACAGCCTTGTATTTTCAAAAGATGCTTAAGAACTTTTTAGCCCCAATCCTGTTTTGTTGCGTCGGTTTTGTGTTTTCAGTAGAGCTCTGGTTTTTCAGAATCCTACCAACCCAGGCAGGGCCGTATCCAGGATTTTTTTTTCCGGGGGTAGGAGGTTTAGAAAGATTTTTTTCGGGGGAGGGGGGTATACAAAAAAAGTTTTCGGGGTGGGTTATAAAACACTTTAAAAAAACGAATCAAAAATTTGTTTATATTCATTTTTGTTACGTTTTCACGAGTCCGATAAACATATCGGGGGGGGGGGATTCCAACCCCCTAACCCCCTGGGTATGGCCTTGAACATAGGTATTGTCAAGCCAGTTTTGCAGATATAAGTTGCACAAACTGCAATGCAATAATCCTTGTTCATTTTAGATTCCAACAAAAAAGTGTTTTTTTATTAATCAATTAAAATAATTATAATTAATTATAAACAAGAAAAAAGAGATTATGACAAAATGCTTACATTCATTCCAAGTGGCAAATAGCAAATAGTGGCTTTACTCATATTTATATTGATTAGTTTTAATCTGGCTGTCAAAGTGATAAGGCTTTGGAAATATTATTGCCACACTATGAAATATAATATAACAAATACACCTTAAGTTCAGTTTGTGTTGGGGTTCTGTGGAAGTGAAGGATAATGTCCTTCACTTCCAGGATAGTATCCTAACGCTCCTGCCTTCCTCCCTCTCCTTCACCTTAAGTACATTTTGTATTGGTGCTCTGTGGAAGTGAAGGATATTATCCTTTACTTCCAGGATAATATTCTAACGCTCCTGCCTTCCTCCCCTCCTTCACCTTAAATACATTTTGTGTTGGTGCTCTGTGGAAGTGAAGGATAATGTCCTTCACTTCCAGGATAATATTCTAACGCTCCTGCCTTCCTCCCTCTCCTTCACCTTAAGTTCATTTTGTGTTGGTGCTCTGTGGAAGTGAAGGATAATATCCTTCACTTCCAGGATAATATTCTAACGCTCCTGCCTTCCTCCCTCTCCTTCACCTTAAGTACATTTTGTGTTGGTGCTCTGTGGAAGTGAAGGATAATATCCTTCACTTTCAGGATAATATGCTAACGCTAGTGCCTTCCTCCCTCTCCTTCACCTTAAATACATTGTGTGTTGGTGCTCTGTGGAAGTGAAGGATAATATACTAAAGATCTTGCCTTCCTCCCTCCCCTTCACCTTAAATACATTTTGTGTTGGTGCTCTGTGGAAGTGAAGGATACTATCCTTCACTTCCAGGATAATATTCTAACGCTCCTGCCTTCCTCACTCTCCTTCACCTTAAATACACTTTGTGTTGGCGCTCTCTGGAAGTGAAGGATAATATCCAAAAGTGGGTGGCTGATGATTTTTTTTATACCACTTAAAATGAAAATGTGCCCTTGATATTTTGTAGATTTTGTACCTCTGTTGGTCCTGGTTCCCTGGCTGTCCCCAAAATCGTGTCCCTTTTGATAATTCACGTGTTCAATCTCTTTACTTTTCGAAGCCATATATATGGACTTTACTCATATTTATATTGATTAGTTTTAATCTGGCTGTCAAAGTGATAAGGCTTTGGAAATATTATTGCCACACTATGAAATATAATATAACAAATACAGACTTTTCTTTGCTATCTTATGGTGAAATTTACTTTATTGTATAATTTCTCTTAAAGTGACTCATGAATGATCATTTCATTATTTCTTTTTCTCACAATAATCGATCTCTAATTTTGATGAAAGTGATGTGATATGACAAATGTACTGATATGCATAAGTTCCTAAGGTTGTGAAGACCTGGAAAGCCTTTTTTGACAAGAAAAGTGTCATATTTTACCGATTTTTTTGCCTTCTAAGGGGCAGGGCAAACATCAGGAAGTCTCGGATCAAAAATATAGTCTTTCAGGCACCACCTCCCCTCTCAGCAAAACAAAAACAATATTCTCAGAATAATTTTGGTCATCCGTGGCCATTATGTGACATTATATATAATGTGGCATTGCTAGGTTGCATGAAACATTGTGGCATTGTCTTTTTGGAACAGTAATGCACAGGAAAGAAGACATCTAGTAATTCCACATATGTCAGCGAAATATCAAAATAACCATATGGTGCATTTAGATCAAATTGTGTTTTGATTTTGGACAATTGGCTCATGACAACAAATCTTTTTTGAGATTTTTAGAATAAGACATATTGAAGTCTGACGTCTTTTAACCTGATTTCTAGTGTATTCATTAAATGTTATATTTCACGAAAAAAAATGTTTTTTTTGCGTTTGAAGTTTTTGTTTTAACCTGATAACTCGTTATGACTCGAAAAATAACGAAAAATAATCTTTCAAATAAGTTGGTGTGCTGTTGGGACAGCAGAATATTATCCTGGAAGTGAAGGACATTATCCTTCACTTCCACAGAGCACCAACACAAAATGTATTTAAGGTGAAGGAGGGGGAGGAAGGCAGGAGCGTTAGAATATTATCCTGGAAGTAAAGGATAATATCCTTCACTTCCACAGAGCACCAATACAAAATGTAATTAAGGTGAAGGAGAGGGAGGAAGGCAGGAGCGTTAGGATACTATCCTGGAAGTGAAGGACATTATCCTTCACTTCCACAGAACCCCAACACAAAATGAACTTAAGCTGAAGGAGAGGGAGGAAGGCAGGAGCGTTAGAATATTATCCTGGAAGTAAAGGATAATATCCTTCACTTCCACAGAGCACCAAGACAAAATGTACTTAAGGTGAAGGAGAGGGAGGAAGGCAGGAGCGTTAGGATACTATCCTGGAAGTGAAGGACATTATCCTTCACTTCCACAGAACCCCAACACAAAATGAACTTAAGGTGAAGGAGAGGGAGGAAGGCAGGAGCGTTAGAATATTATCCTGGAAGTGAAGGATATTATCCTTCACTTCCACAGACCCCCAACATAAAATGTAATTAAGGTGAAGGAGAGGGAGGAAGGCAGGAGCGTTAGAATATTATCCTGGAAGTGAAGGAGATTATCCTTCACTTCCACAGAGCCCCAACATAAAATGAACTTAAGGTGAAGGAGTGGGAGGAAGGCAGGAGCGTTAGAATATTATCCTGGAAGTAAAGGATAATATCCTTCACTTCCACAGAGCACCAATACAAAATGTACTTAAGGTGAAGGAGAGGGAGGAAGGCAGGAGCGTTAGGATAATATCCTGGAAGTGAAGGACATTATCCTTCACTTCCACAGATCACCAACATAAAATGTATTTAAGGTGAAGGAGAGGGAGGAAGGCAGGAGCGTTAGAATATTATCCTAGAAGTGAAGGATAATATCCTTCACTTCCACAGAGCACCAATACAAAATGTACTTAAGGTGAAGGAGAGGGAGGAAGGCAGGAGCGTTAGGATACTATCCTGGAAGTGAAGGACATTATCCTTCACTTCCACAGAACCCCAACACAAAATGAACTTAAGCTGAAGGAGAGGGAGGAAGGAAGGAGCGTTAGAATATTATCCTGGAAGTGAAGGACATTATCCTTCACTTCCACAGAGCACCAACACAAAATGTATTTAAGGTGAAGGAGGGGGAGGAAGGCAGGAGCGTTAGAATATTATCCTGGAAGTAAAGGATAATATCCTTCACTTCCACAGATCACCAATACAAAATGTACTTAAGGTGAAGGAGAGGGAGGAAGGCAGGAGCGTTAGGATACTATCCTGGAAGTGAAGGAGATTATCCTTCACTTCCACAGACCACCAACACAAAATGTACTTAAGGTGAAGGAGAGGGAGGAAGGCAGGAGCGTTAGGATATTATCCTGGAAGTGAAGGACATTATCCTTCACTTCCACAGAACCCCAACACAAAATTTATTTAAGATGAAGGAGAGGGAGGAAGGCAGGGGCGTTAGAATATTATCCTGGAATTGAAGGACAGTATCCTTCACTTCCACAGAGCACAAACACAAAATGTACTTAAGGTGAAGGAGAGGGAGGAAGGCAGGAGCGTTAGAATATTATCCTGGAAGTGAAGGATATTATCCTTCACTTCCACAGAGCACCAACACAAAATGAACTTAAGGTGAAGGAGAGGGAGGAAGGCAGGAGCGTTAGAATATTATCCTGGAAGTGAAGGACATTATCCTTCACTTCCACAGAGCACCAACACAAAATGTACTTAAGGTGAAGGAGAGGGAGGAAGGCAGAAGCGTTAGAATATTATCCTGGAAGTAAAGGATAATATCCTTCGCTTCCACAGATCACCAATACAAAATGTACTTAAGGTGAAGGAGAGGGAGGAAGGCAGCAGCGTTAGAATATTATCCTGGAAGTGAAGGACATTATCCTTCACTTCCACAGAACCCCAACACAAAATGTATTTAAGATGAAGGAGAGTGAGGAAGGCAGGGGCGTTAGAATATTATCCTGGAAGTGAAGGATAGTATCCTTCACTTCCACAGAGCACAAACACAAAATGTACTTAAGGTGAAGGAGAGGGAGGAAGGCAGGAGCGTTAGAATATTATCCTGGAAGTGAAGGACATTATCCTTCACTTCCACAGAGCACCAACACAAAGTGTATTTAAGGTGAAGGAGAGTGAGGAAGGCAGGAGCGTTAGAATATTATCCTGGAAGTGAAGGATAGTATCCTTCACTTCCACAGAGCCCCAACACAAAATGTATTTAAGGTGAAGGGGAGGGAGGAAGGCACGAGCGTTAGAATATTATCCTTCACTTCCACAGAGCACCAACACACAATGTATTTAAGGTGAAGGAGAGGGAGGAAGGCAAGAGCGTTAGAATATTATCCTGGAAGTGAAGGACATTATCCTTCACTTCCACAGAGCACCAACACAAAATGTACTTAAGGTGAAGGAGAGGGAGGAAGGCAGGAGCGTTAGAATATTATCCTGGAAGTGACGGATATTATCCTTCTCTTCCACAGAGCACCAACACAAAATGTACTTAAGGTGAAGGAGAGGGAGGAAGGCAGGAGCGTTAGAATATTATCCTGGAAGTGAAGGACATTATCCTTCACTTCCACAGAGCACCAACACAAAATGTATTTAAGGTGAAGGAGAGGGAGGAAGGCAGCAGCGTTAGAATATTATCCTGGAAGTGAAGGATATTATCCTTCACTTCCACAGAGCACCAACAAAATGTTCTTAAGGTGAAGGAGAGGGAGGAAGGCAGGAGCGTTAGAATATTATCCTGGAAGTGAAGGACATTATCCTTCACTTCCACAGAGCACCAACACAAAATGTACTTAAGGTGAAGGAGAGGGAGGAAGGCAGCAGCGTTAGAATATTATCCTGGAAGTGAAGGAGATTATCCTTCACTTCCACAGAGCACCAACACAAAATGTACTTAAGGTGAAGGAGAGGGAGGAAGGCAGCAGCGTTAGAATATTATCCTGGAAGTGACGGATATTATCCTTCTCTTCCACAGAGCACCAACACAAAATGTACTAAAGGTGAAGGAGAGGGAGGAAGGCAGGAGCGTTAGAATATTATCCTGGAAGTGAAGGACATTATCCTTCACTTCCACAGAGCACCAACACAAAATGTATTTAAGGTGAAGGAGAGGGAGGAAGGCAGCAGCGTTAGAATATTATCCTGGAAGTGAAGGATATTATCCATCACTTCCACAGAGCACCAACAAAATGTTCTTAAGGTGAAGGAGAGGGAGGAAGGCAGGAGCGTTAGAATATTATCCTGGAAGTGAAGGACATTATCCTTCACTTCCACAGAGCACCAACATAAAATGTATTTAAGGTGAAGGAGAGGGAGGAAGGCAGGAGCGTTAGAATATCTGTGAGATTTAAGAGATTACGAATAACCCTGACCCTTAGGGCTCCCTTTATTCATAGGAGTTTTCATTTCCATCCGCCGTCATTTACGAGGGTTGTTAGCGCTTTTTAAAAATTTCGGAGTTTATTCTCGCGATAAACTTTTACTACTATTTAATATTCATCATTCGCGGATAATCCATGAACAAAACAAATATTTCTCGCTAAACACTTTGTTTCAAAATAGGTTTTTAAACTTTCGGTTACTATATAGGTCTGTTTCGCTCTTTACTAGGATGATCTGGGTTACGCCCACAAATACAACTATTTGATAACCAGTTTTATAAGTGCTACTCTTGAACTCCCAGAGGAATAGAGAAAAGTAAAAATGCTAATATTTGACAAGGGTTTAACAATAGGCAGAAAGGGGTGGAGAGGTTTCGGAAACTCCCATTTTGGGATTAGCACACCTTTAACGGTACTATTCAAGTGATTTATTGTTCAGTTAAGAATATCATTCATTTCAGCTTCAAGAAATGACACAGTAGCAAAAACTTACCAATAAATGAAGAGCTGTGATTTATGAGAATTGGATAAAAGATAGAAATTTAGTGGGGGAAACGAGATTTATGGATAAAAAAAGCAATATGGAAGTTCTATAGGCTGAACGAAGTTACTAAACTTTAAAGTGATAATGGTTCCTTGAAATGTTAAGTAGTCAAATAATCATACAAAACATTGATACAGCTTTATGTCACAGACATTTTGCACAGGACAAAAACTTCTTGATTGACTTTGAAAATTTGATTCACTTTTTGTCAAATGAAAATTATATATATATATATATATATATATATATATATATATATATATATATATATATATATATATATATATATATAATACACTTATACATATCTGTACCTATTATAAGATCAAGCGTGTTTACACTTTTTTCTTTGCACCGAGAAATAAGCAAAACTAATCAAGCTAGAAACATTAAATTTTAGGCACAATGATTTTAGAACCATGAGATTAGACATTGGCAATAAGAATCCAAAGATATAGGCTAAATTAAAAAAACATCAATGTGATGTCTTGATGACAAGCGTTTAAAGACTGAAGGTCTAAGCCCATTTTTTGCGAGAGAAGAAGACCCAAAGGAGCGGAGGGAGGTGACAAAAAGTATATACATATATATACATATATATATATATATATATATATATATATATATACATATTTTTTTTTTTTTTTTTAGCCAAGTAATTACCGTAATACATTTTATATATATATATATATATATATATATATATATATATATATATATATATATATATATATATATATATATATATATATATATATATATATATATAATGTATTACGGTAATTACTTGGCTAAAAATATATATATATATATATATATATATATATATATATATATATATATATATATATATATATATATCTGCCCCTAAAACTGATGCAAAGACCACACCCCATCCTCCCATAGCTTTTTTCCCGACCTCTGCCTCCTTTCCCTTATCCAGGAAATATACCAAGTCGACACGGCCTTATTTTCAAGAGATTAATTATAGCAGTCTCAAGCTAGGAGCTCAAGGACTATATCCAAGGGTAGATATTGTCTAAGTACATCCCCCCCCCCCCAATAAAGCCATCTTAAGATTTACTAATAATTGCGATAAATTAATTTTGTTCAATGAATTGTAATAAAATCTTAGCAAATATTTGGGTTGCACTATCCAGCGTGGCTAAAAAACTGCATTTAGAACTCAATATATGCATACGAGGTGCACACGCATCGTTGCGTTACTTTTTTGTTAATTTCACAAATACATCATAGAATAGCTTTACCTTAGTGTCCACGGGTGGATTTTCCCCAACGTTTGCATAGATGGGGGGTAGGAAGTGTGCATTTTGTACAACTGAATCATGGAGATATGGTGATTGAGTGTAACTTAGCTCTTCATGGTATGATGAGTTGTTCAGTCTTGACTGATCACCTGATATCTCATGGAAGTCAGACTAGAAGAAATAAACTTAAATCAACATTTTTTTTTATAATATATCAATGCGTTACTAATGAGACCTCAGTTTTGGAGTGTTATAATCAAGGTGTTAAATAAAGGATGCGATTTTCCCACTGATAGAATATATTTGTTAAATATGTTACGGATTTAGATAGATAATAAAATAAGTTTACGGTCAAAAGCTATCCATTTGCTGTGCCAATTCGTCAACAAAATAGGATATCCATCTTATCAACAGGCCGAAGCTCCAGCTTATTTCTCTATCAGTGCACCAAACCTACATATATACAGGTAGGCCTAAGAACAATTGATTTTCTTTTCAGGATAGGGTGTAACTTGAACAAAAAGACAAAAATAGGAGAATTGCATTGAAAAATAGAAGAAATTACAGGTAGATTATAAGAAATAATCAACCAACAAGAAAACCATAAGAAGCTAAACACAAGAAATACAGGTCTATGAAAATACAAAAAATATTTTAATTTTTGGACTCATCAAGCTCCAAGAACACATGCTATGCAAAGACACAGGGAAGTATGATAGGGGGGAGGGCTAGCGACTAGCCCTCCAAATCCTAAATTTTCCTGAATTTCTATATACTGTTTATTAAAGTTATCAAATATTTTTCTTTTTTCTATTGGCCTGACCTATATTTCTATATTTAATATTTACTATATTTAATACTTAGGTTTAATGTTTTTATATCTTTAATAAGATATAAAGTATCGTTTTCTATATTTAATATTTTTTTTGTTGCCCTAACCCCTCCCTAAAGAAACGCTTCGTTCGTGCCTGAACAGACTTAAATATATCTAAGTTATTGAAACAACTTGACCCCCTTTTTGAAGCGATGTATTTTGGGCTATAACATAATCAAAGATGCATAAAGGTCTGAATATCAGGTGGGACGGGGATCAGAGCATTTTTCTAGGGAGAGGGGGCAGCATGAGAAAATTTATCCTTGAAGGAAAGATGGCCCAAGGTCATAAAAAGATCCATTTTGAGCCGCTATTCAATTTTTGAATAGATTAAATATAAAATTAAATTTGTTATGTTATATAAGTATAACTTAACGGTGGTGCGTTTCAGGGAGGAACACATGAAAGGTTTTGTTAGAGGGAGAAGAAATTGGAATAAAACAACAGATTGGTGAATTTACTAGGAAAATTATGAGCAATTTTGACATTTAGTAGGAAGGTGGAAAAGTGAATGCCATCCCTTCCACTGACCTGTTTGATATATAATGCTCCATCTTCTTTCTGGTACCAGTGCATTAGATGGTCACTTTAATATATTAAATAAAAAAACAAGTTTTTTTAACTGAAAGTAAGGAGCAACATTAAAACTTAAAACGAACAGAAATTATTCCGTATATGAAGGGGGCTGTCCCCTCCTCAACGCCTCGCTCTTTACGCTAAAGTTTTTTATTATTTTAAAAAATAGAGTTGGGAGACAGAGTCAAATTTTAGCGTAAAGAGCATGGCGTTGAGGAGGGGACAGCCCCTTTCATATACGGAATAATTTCTGTTCGTTTTAAGTTTTAATGTCGCTCCTTACTTTCAGTTTAAAAAACTTGTTTTTTTTTATTTAATTTCTGATCGTTTTTTAGTTAATGCAGCTTTTATTTGCATAAAAATTTTACTTTTCTTTTGCTAAATGATGTCTTTACAAATTAACTTACGTAACTAACTTCTATATTCGTATATTTTTCTTCTGGCAAAAAATACAACGTTGCAGATTTTTGCAGATATGAGCTTGAAACCTATGTAATAGGGTTTTCTGATACGCTGAATCTGACGGTGTGATTTTCATTAAAATTCTTTCACTTGTAGGGGATATTTCCCCCCTCTTTAAAAAATCGAGTAAATTTTCTCAGGCTCGTAGCCTTTGATGAGAAATACTAAACTTAATAAAATTTATATATTTAGGATCAGCATTATAAACACATTCTTTTGATACATTTATTGACATCAAAATTTCGTTTTTAAAAGTTTTTATTACTATTGAGCCGTATCGCTTGTTTTTTTATTGTTTTTTTTATTATTTATATGTTATTACTTATATGAAGGGGTTCCCCCCTTAGTCAATACCACGCTCTTTACGTTAAAAGTTAAAAAAAATTTTAATTCACAAACCTCTGAATCACAAAGGCCGTTTAATTAGAATAGATCGCTCTTTTGAAAGCACTAAAAAAAACTGTAGCGTAAAGAGCGAGGTATTGACTTGGGGGAGAACCCCTCACATACGTTATAATTTCTGTTCGTTTTAAGTTCTAATATTCCTTCTTACATTTCAGTTGAAAAAACTTGTTTTTTTTATTTAATTTCTGATCGTTTCTTAAATAATGCTTGGAAATCCGGCACCCCCTTCATAGAAATGTCCCTTGCCCCAAAGAAACATCCTCTACGGAAATATTCTCCAGAGTAACCCCCTCCTCTAGCCCCCCCCTCCAGAAAAAATCCTTCCTGAAAATGGTTGTATACTTCCCAATAACCAATAAATAATGCTGGCAAGTCCGGCGCCCCCTTCATGGCAATTTCCCTTCCCCCATGAAAACTTCCTTCATGGAAAGATCCTTACATATAGCCCCCGATCCTCTCCTTCCCCTACCTACCAGAAAAAATCTCCTCTGAAAAAGTCTGTATACTTCCTAACATTGAGTAAAGTTCATAACTTTCAGCCCTCCCCCTGGGGACTTTGGGGGATCAAGTCATCCTAAAAGACATTTTTATCATATTTTCGACCATGCTGAACAAAATGGCTATCTCAAAATTTTGATCGGGAGACTTTGGGAAAAAAATGAGCGTGGGAGGGGGCCTAGTTGCCCTCCATTTTTTTTGGTCACTTAAAAAGGGCACTAGAACTTTTAATTTCCGTTCCAATGAGCCCTCCCACGATATTCTAGGACCACTGGGTCAATACGATCACCCCTGGGAAAAAAAACAAAACAAACAAACAAACAAATAAACACGCATCCGTGATCTTTCTTCTGGCAAAAAATGTAAAATTCCACATTTTTGTAGATAGGAGCTTGAAACATCTAAGCAGGGTTCTCTCATACGCTGAATATGACGGTGTGATTTTTATACAGGTGCTAAAATTTTTGGAGGGTCTTTCCCCCTTTTTTCAAAAATCAGCCAAATTTTCTCAGGCGCGTAACTTCTGATGGGTAGCACTAAACTTGATAAAAGTTATATATTTGAAATCAGCATTGAAATCTGATTCTTTCGATATATCTATTGGTATCAAAAACCCGTTTTCTAGAGTTTCGGTTACCATTGAGCCGGGTCGCTCCTTACTTACAGTTCGTTACCACGAACTGTTTGATTATGCAGGGAAACCAGTCGTGCTATTACAGACGAAATCCGCCAGAGACCGGCTATTTTCAAGAGACCGCTATTAAGAAATGGAATGCAGAGTAGTTTTCATTGCGTTTACGATATTTAAACTGTTGTTTTTTTGGGGTTTAGGGGGGGGGGAGGTACCTAGGTAAAGTTAGGTTACGTATTTTAAATATACTATACTCCCCCCCTAATGTGCAAATATATAGCCCAAAATTGTTTCTAAACTATTATATATTCATCCTATTTTTTTATTTCATTAGCATTAACCAAACTTGACTTTTTAGAAGTGACCTTTCTTTCTGGCAATATTAGAAATGTTAGAAATGTTAGAAACATTGTTAGAAATGGTTAGAAATTTCATTGTTAAAACTCCATTGTTAGAAATGGAGAACACAATACGAAATTTAAGGGAAGAATTTAGTAAGACATTTAAGGGAAGATTTCACACGCACACACACACAAAAAAAAAGAAGTTTTCAACAATGCATTACAGAAACATTGATATTTCAACCAATAGCACCATTAACTAGACAGTTATTTATGAAAAATTAGCTAAAAGGTACATCATTATTTGACCCCTTGAGACAACCAGAAGCAAAATTGATTAACTCCAGTATACATTTGGTGATTTGGTTGACTTTAAATATAATTACAAGCGTAGGAGGAAAAGCTAAAAAAAAAAATTATCATAGATCATTTATTTAACATTTTTGTTATATGTTAATGTTTTTATTAGATAATATATAACTAATTTATATTTTTATTAGTTAATACTTTTTTAGAGCCAGATTGTGTCATGCCCATAACACATTCTCCATCCTCCATCCAAAAAGCACATAAATAAAAACAACAAAAATATCCCTTTTCTTCACCAGGTGCTGCTAATACTTCTAAAAACCCACTGCAGCACCCATCCACCTGAGGCCAATACAGATGAGCAGGCTCATCCCCCTCCCCAGTCTACTCAAAGTTTCACTCTTCACCCCCCTCCCATGAAGTTCTAATTTCTTTCAAGTCCTTCCTTACGAAGGATTAGGAATAGATTTTTCTTTGTCAGTAAAACGGGGCCTAGCCATTTTAACCTTTTCTTCATCATTACCCCTTCAAATCGGGATGGAACCAAATTTTTCGAACAATTTGTTGGTGTTACAAGGTCATTCGAAAGAGTGTTTTTAAGGAACTCCTTGGGAAAACATTTAACACATCTTCCTCGGCCTTTTGAAGCGCTCACGCTTCAGTCATGACCACTGACATTACCAAGGCCTCCAGGAGACTATTCTAATCTTAGTTCATCAACTCACCTTCATGTACTTCCAAACTTTTTCAACTGTAAAAAGCAAAAAAATCCTAACCCTTGGCTATTCTACTTTTATCTTCACTGCTTCCAACACCTTTACTAATAATACTACCAAGGTCGTATCCAGGGGTGGGGAGGTCAGGAGGCTTGAGCCCCCCCCTGAAATGTTTTTCCGACTCGTAAAATGTAACAAGAATTAATATAAACAAATTTTGATGCGTTGTTAGTTTTTTCTTGTACCCCACCCCAAAAAAATTTGTACCCCCCCCCCCAAAAAAAAATCCTGGATACGGTCCTGAATACTACCCAGGTAAGTGAAGCTATCCCCTTAACTGATCTTCTTATATCCAAACTTCATCTTTTCAGAAATATGTTTTATTAGTCTTTTTTTCTAGTATTTGTTTTACAGAACCAGGGGTGGATCCGGGATTTTTTAGGGGGGCGCAAAATAGGTTGATCCGATAAACTTGCGTCAGGAGCAAGTTTAATTAACGCAAACTTGAGTTAATTAAGTAAACTACACTACTTTAGATTACACTAGGAGGGGGGCGCCCCCCTGGATCCGCCACTGTACAGAACTAGCCAATTTGGCAACTAAACCATTAGTTGCTCAACCGAGTTATTCCATAGATAATTACTAGTTGGTAAATACATAGTTAAGAGCAGCTACCAACAGCTGGACTTCCACCTAAATCCTGCCATCTGTTGACGCGTGCCCATTGACCTATACCTATTTTGAGGCATTTAAAATTAAGGGTATTCCACTGGGATGTTAATAAGCAGACCACACGCTGTGACCAAGACATATGTTTGTATAAAACTACAAAGGAGTTATTTATGCAAAAGGACCCCCTGAAAAATCAGGTTTAGTAGTCTAGCTTTCAGTCTCAAGTTTCGACGCCAATTTCTGTTGATATGTGTTGCAATCCAATAAGCTATTCAAATACTTATCGTAGCTACCCGGGGCGTAATTTTCTATGGGGCAGCGGGCCAGCTGCCCCCCTGACCGCAGTTTGCCCCCAAGCTGAAATTTAGAGTTTTCAAAAATTTTGCCAAAAATAAGATGCCCCTACACAATTCAAGCATTCACAGAAACAGATGAATTTTCTTTAGTATACCTTTGTCTTTATCTTATGGTATTATGTTATGGTACATATGGCTCATTTTTCATTTGGTCATTTTTACTTGATTTGGGAAAATTCGATCCAACTTTGCCCGCCCCCAGGATTTTGACGCAATTCGCCCCTAGTGCTACTATGCCTAAAGGTTAGATCTGACATTGTCTTCCCTCTAAAATAATTACCTAAAATCGTTTGCTAAACTGTTCTCAATGGGAGGATCGGCAGGGCAGTGTATGTGCCTATCCCCCTTTGATTCTCCTGAGGATACGTTGCCACTTTGGTACCTCCCTTTGACAACAGCAGCTTATCAAACAGTTTTCGGCAGCTATCTCAGAAAGGAAAAAATGTCAGGAACGACCTCTAAATTTGACTACAGCGTGATTTCGCCAAAATTTTGGGTGAGGGGCAAAGTTGGAGCCAATTTTCCCACGTCATGTGAGAATGATAGCAGAAAATGGAAAGCGAGACAAATAGTAATAGTACCATAAGGGCAAAGGTCTAATAAAAAGAACTTGTCTGTTTCTGTGGATCCTTGAGTTATGTGTGCCTATCTTAGTTTTAACAAGACCTTTGAAGAGGCAAAATTTCAGCTGGGGGAGTGGGTATTCAAACTGGAGTCAGGGCGAGGGGCAAAATGGGGTCTTGGGGGCAGTATTGGGTCTGGGGGGCAGGTGTCCCCCTGTCCATAGCAAATTACACCCCTGTTGTACTAGACCTGTTTTTGACTAATAAATCTGATAAGATCTTACATCTCTTGACAGAAGACGGTTTTTCAAGAGAATACGGAGACTTTGGTCTTATTTATCATCAGAATGTCAATGGGGGGAGGGGCGACTGCCCCTCTCGATTTTGAAAAAAATATCTTTTTCGGCATTTTCATTAAAAAAGTCGAAAAATAGAACTCCCCCCTGAGATTCTGGAAAACACAATTTTTTTGTATTGCTTAAAAAAAATTGAAAAAAAATAATTGCCCCCACCCCCGATATTTTTGTTAAATGGTACCCCTATTTCTCAGGTCTTTTTTTTCGATAAAAGAAAATTTATTATGCTTTGATCGCTGGTCTAAGGACTTTGATGAGTCCTCTGCTCAAAGTCCTGTTTGGCAGAAACAGCTGAAGTTGAGGACTTTTGACTGAGATCGGTGAACCTTAAGATCTTAGCAGCAGAAAACAGGCCTACTGATAAGCCAGCTCATATGTGAAAACTTATTTCGGAGGGCAAGTAGGCTAAAAAAAACTGCCGAAACTAGGCGAATTACATAGAAAATAATCCTCAAAAAATGACACAATTTTTGACAATCCATCCATACTTCAATAGGCCTACTTCGAAATTAATATCTAAAAACAATGTTTTTGATAACATAACTGTCCAAAATTAAAACATTCCCTATATACAGACCTTTTTTTTCGGAACATAGTAGGCCTAATTGATATCATTGTTCAAAACTTGGTTGTCACAGGGAGTGAGGTTTGATTTCAGACATCCAGATGTCTTAGTAATAGCCTACATTCGAATCAGGTAACCACTATAATACTGTACCATAAATTTAAGTTGTGCATATTCAGAAACTTCCACGGGGTATAGAATAAGTGGTAATTGTCAAGAATCCAGGTATACACGCGAGAAGTAACGTTTCGTTAATGCTAATGAAATAAAACAAAATAGGATGAAAATATAATAGTTTAGAAACAAATTTGGGAAAATATATTTGCACATTAAGGGAGGGGGGTGGGGGTAAAGCATAGCATATATTAAATACGTAACCTAGCCTAGCCTAACCTACCTACCTTTTAGTTCCCCTAAACCCCCAAAAACTGAAGCTTAAATCTTTGTCACGGAGTGAGCAACATCTCACAAACCTGTTTATCAATAGCAGCTTTGAGATTTCAATGCGGTCTTTCTCGCGTGTGTACCTGGACAAGTACCGAATAATTTTTCAGGACTGATGATGATCGTTAAGAAAAGTATTTCCTACACGTTTAATTGAGTTTTTCTTGCCCAATATTTTACGAGGAGATTGTCCTCTGACTTTCACTACGGAGGTATCCCATACGACATAGCCATTGTAAGCAAGCACAAAGCTTTGTTTTTGAAATATCTTTCACAAGCAAAAATACTGAAATTGCCTTTCTCGTCACAAAAAATGAATGCAAACTCAAAAGGGAACCAAAATAAACGTCTGTCTATTCAAATCAATAAAAAACAAGGGAAAAAAAGCTACAAAAACTTAATAAACTTAAAAATTAGTCAAACATAAAATATAACCGTCAAAGATAAAAATGAGAACATACAGGGGCGGATACAGAATAAATATTTGGCGGCGGTGAGCACCAACAAAACTTGGTCTCCCCTTATACAATTTTTTGCCCCTCCACTTCTGTAATTAGTGCAACTTTTGACCTTCTAGGATGGGATATGTGCCCCTAAAACCACCCCTGAGAAAATATAGGGTTAAACGAGAGGTAAAAACAGTTTAAAGCTGAATAAACCATTAAAATTGAAACGAAGGACGATATGAAATACCCCTTATACCTTACATTCTTGGTTTTACCGAGGCCATAGCCGAGGAGGTTGTTACTGGGTTTGAACCCCCCCCCCGCCCTAAAATGTTGCCCGATTCGTAAACACGTAACAAAGATATACATATTTTCTGTGAAGTGTTTAAAAAAAAATTACCCCCCCGCCCGATCGAAAATCCCGGATACGCCCTTGGGTATTACACTCCGTTTTACGGTATATTCGGTTTTAGAGGAAGTAAAAAAAGGCACTCACCTCATTTCGACGAACCCAAGCAGGAGAAGATTCTTCGTTGATAGCAGTTACAGAAGCTCCACTGTCGCTTCCTGAGGATTGTACACTAGTTTGACTCCCTCTTTCAGTTATTCTTTGACGACTAAACGAGCACTCCTCTTCTGACCCAACCTGCCGCACTTTTTGAATAGGGGTATGGTCGTTACTTATAGAAGTCGTCCTCTTAGGAACCTCAGGAGGAGGTTTTTTACCACTAGAAACTCTCCCACTACTACTCACACTGCGAGTATAATTTCTCACAACACCACTGTCATCAACATAAACATGATTTGAGGGACTAAAAAACCGAGTATCTTCAAAACTTCGGTTAGCAGGTGACGAAGTGGGAGTCATATAGTTCGACTCGTTGACATGTCCTGTTTGAAAACCTCGCGAGTAACTATATTGATGATAATATGTATTAGTACCATTCACTGTTTCTGTAACTGTTTCAGTCCTATGGTGGGCTGACGACGTGTTCACCCTTGGAATAAAATTTCTTTCTTCTATTCCAGTTCCAGGCCCTAGACCTGGAGGTGCCATTACCACAACACCATATTGTCTACGATCTCGGAGAGAAACAACTCTACTCGGTCGAGGGGGCCGACCAGTGCTCGGTGTATCGGTAATTTCTTTATACAAGGCATTAAAGTTTTCTCTAGCTGAGGATTCTTCTGGGTACCGGGGTCGATCTGGGTTTAACTGATCCCAAGCTTCTACTTGGAATCGGCGACTCAGGCGACGGTCTGCCTTAGCCATTGCTGTAATGGATGCAAATTTGCGGCGCAACATGTATTGACGGTATGCTCTTTGTATTGTGGTGGCAGCTTTTCTGGCCCGAACAGGGCCACCATATTTACGCTCCAATAACTCAATTTGCTTGTCCATCAAATCTTGCGACAATTCATACCTTAAAAAAAATCAGCTTTATAAATAATAAATTATACAACTAAAAACTCGTAGCCAGGGGGAAACTAGACTTCTAACAGACCCACTTTTTCCGTCCTCAGAAAAAAGAGAGTTAATAATCGTATCAACCTGTGAAAAATCTACTTTGAATAGTATCTCTCTGAAAATATTACAGTTAGTGTCTGTCTAGAAGTAAAAAAAAAAAAAAAAAAAAAAAAAAAAAAAAAACATCAAAAAATGTTTCCAAATTGAAAATTGCTAGCAAAAACTACTTTCCAAAATGAAAACAATACAACATCTCTAAGATAATCAGCAATTCAGTGAAACAGCTCTGCGTGCGACTATACTTGCCCTCGGTTAACTTGAGCTGGCCCTAGCTTACTTCCTTTTCTGTAGATGGCGTTTTTTGGGGGCTGGGGCAGGGACGGTATTTGCACTCCTATATTTCCGAAAATGCATTTTTTGGTATTTTTACTAAAAAAATGTCTTTTTTTATATTTTGACTGAAAAGAATTGAAAAAAAAACAAAATCCCCCCCTAGATTTTGGAAAATACATTTTGCATCTCCCCCCACATTTCCATGGACTGACGCCACTGTTTTCTGCTACTACCATCACAAATCAATGTAATCACCAGAGTCACTACATAAAATGTATTATTAATATAATAAGGACCGTATCGAAAAATTTTTTCGGGGGAACGGAGGGATTACCAAAGTAGTTTTTGCTTGAGGGGAGGAAGGGGGGCAGATTAATGAAGACAAACAGTCTTACCTCTCACGGACTTTGTCAGACAGTCTCAAGTAAGGTTTTTTTTTCACCTGTATTTGTAAGACCAATTTGAGAGGCGGAGAAATATTTCAGGGAAAGGGGGGGTTATGTACGGTAATCCTCCTGGATACAGCCCTGAATATAATTTGCTTTAGATTTAATAACATCAGTTATTCACACATTATTATGAACAAACGCCCAAAAGGTTAAAAATCCAACAAAGCTAGTATTTAATCTTAGGTAACACATTATATACTAAGTCTGTCTGTAATTTTACCTACTCAAGAAACGAAAACATTCAAGATTGAATTTACTGATAATATTCAAAAATGGTATCGTCTGTAAAAGTTTGACATCGAAGTCACACCTTCTTAGGAACAATTTGAATATCTTGTCTTATCTATATTGGAGATAAAATTATCGTAGACTACTAGCAAATATTTAAGAAACACTTGTTTCATAGCTTTTGAACAAATGACAAAAAAACACATTTGCATTAGGACTGACCCTGAACGTTAGACAAGCTTATCCACCGTTGCTTCGCTTGCTATAGAGACCTAGCATTTGTGTAATACTTCTAAGATGGACTTTTGATGGTTTCTATAATATCTTTTAAACTAACCCATGAATAGTTAGAATGGGACACCCTATAAGTGTCCAAAGTCATTTTCTGTGGGGAATTTAGTTGCCAAGGATAGATGAATTAGCTTCAACTCACCCTGATCCCAGATTAGATACATATCAAGAACAGGGAGCCCATAGACTCCAGAGTAGAGAAATGCCAAAAATAGGGATCCCCTAGGGTCAAGAGTAGAGACATATCAAGAACAGATACCCCTTTGGCTTCAGAGTAGAAACATCAAGAACCTTTTGGAGCCTTTTGGCTCTAGAGTAGAGACACATCAAGGACAGGGAGTCCCTTCGCTTCGGAGTAGAAACATCAACAACAGAGCCTTTTCGCTCCAGAGTACAGAAATATCAAGAACAGGGACCCGTAGGCTCCAGAGTAGAGAAATACCAAAAATAGGGAGCCCCTAGGCTCGAGAGTAGAGACATATTAATAACAGGGAGTCCCTTCGCTTCAGAGTAGAAACATCAAGAACAGAGAGCATTTTGACTCCAAAGTACAGACATATCTACAACAGGGAGCCCCTAGGCTCCAGAGTGGAGAAATACCAAAATAGGGAGCCCCTAGGCTAAAAGTACAGACATATCAAGAACAGATATCCCCTTGGCTTCAGAGTAGAAACATCAAGAACAGAGAGCCCTTTGGCTCCAAAGTAGAAACACATCAAGAACAGGGAGCCCCTTGGCTCCAGAGTAGACGCGTCAAGAACGGGGAGCCATTGGTGTATGACCAATGATGCCTTTGAACATGGCCCATGTAACGCTTCAGAAACGTAATCATTTACAGTCACTTAGGCCTAATAAATAAAAAAATACCACATTATCTTCTTCTTAAAATCGTGAGATATTTCAACCAATGGATATGACCATGTCACATCTTATGCTGAAATAGGTACTTGCTTAGAATCCGGGCAACACGCGAGGAGTGAAGTTTGGTTAATGCTAATGAAATAAAACAACGTATGATAAAAATATAATAATTCAGAAACAAATTTGGGCTATATATTTGCACATCAGGGGGGGGGGTTAAGCATAGCATAGATAAAATACGTAACCTAACCTAACCAAGGTACCTTTTTTTGCCCCTTCAACCCCCAAAAGATAAAGTTTAAATCTTTGTCACGGAATGAGCAATACCTCACTAGGCAGCGAAAACCCGTTTTTCATATAGCATCTTTGAGATTTCGATGCGGTCTTTCTCGCATGTTGCCCGGATTCTAACCAAGTACCCTGAAATACTCACAAGATGAATTTACTTCAGTTGGTCTGAGCTATATTTGAACTATTGGTGTATCGGTGTAATGTTGGTGTAAACACAGTATTAGACATTATTTCTCTTCGAATACCAAGGATAGTGGAAATAAAACCTTATTGTTGGAGTTGGTTAGTTGGAAACTTAGACAACCATGGGTATCTTTAGAAATTTAGCAAAATTAGGGAATTCAACTTTTAAAGAAAAAGACCACCATATGGAAATTCGCAGCTTTTGATAGGAGCAGTGGATAAAAATGAGCAAAAAAAGGGCTAAAAACACATTATAGCGATCAGCTTTATAAAGGGCGTGGCTTTCCTTTGAAGTTATACTTGTCTTAGGAAACCAACAAATTGTCATTGTCTGAATTTTAACAGACGAAATTAGTTTTTCTAACTTATTTTTACAGTCCAACGTGACAACATTGCCAAGAATGGGATACTCCCCTAATAGCTTCCTATTTTTTAGACAAACAAAGAAAAATCGCGGTTTTCAGATATGAATGGACGTAAGTGGGTTCAGAAGGCAAAAAAGTTTCATTTTGAGATTTTTGGTACTTTCAGAATGTTGATCATAAACATATAAAATGTATTCCTCGGGTTAAGGGGGAGGTTTTCAGCTAGGATGCCACAAAATCTTTTGGGAATATTGGGCCCGTTTTTTTGCACTAAGATCTTACATCTAAGGTCTCACATCTTTCTGCAAAGATTTCCGTTTTTTAACTCATCTTTGTTCTAAGATCTTACAGCTCACTGACACAAGCAAAAAGTGTGAAAGACGCCATCTTTCTGCCATATAGAACAATGATGAGAGAACTTATACTCATCATTGTTCTCAGACCGCTGATCAGAGCAGAATGATGAAAGACGTTTGCACAAAAACGACCAAAGATGTAAGATCTTAGTGCTAAGATTTCACTTTTAAGCGTTCTTTGTCAAAAGATGTAAGATCTTAGCACATAGATGAGTAAAAGAACGGCCCTATTGACGACACAAAGGTAACCTTTGTAGTAATAAACAAAGGTAACCTTTGTAGCAAGAGCGGATCCAGGATTTTTGTTCGGGGGGGGGGTTTACTAAGTTTTGACTCTGTTTTCGACTAATTTTACTAATTTTTACTAAGATTTTACTAATTTTCGACTAATTTTTGACTCAGTCAAATATTTCGGGGGAGGGGGGGGGGTTCAAACCGGGCAACCCCCCTCCCCCTGGATACGGCCTTGCTTTGTAGTAATAAACAAAGGTAACCTTTTTTTGATTTGGACCACAATAAAAATTCTTTATGAGGCATTTGATTCTCCACTAGCATATGCAATCGAAAAAAACACGCTAGGCTACTGCTGCAGCCATGATCGTGACGAGCAACGAAAATAATGTAATAAATAACAAAAACTAATTGATTGAATCAACATAGGAAGAGTAAGTCTAACGCTATATTTTATTCTTACTTGCCTCGTAGTAATACTTCGTGTTTACAAACATTTCAACCTTTCATGAGGAAACCAACAATTTCAGCGTCTTCTCCGTAGAACATGAACATGAATAATATGCAAGGATATCTATAGAGGAGCTTAGAGGGCAGGCACGTACGCGGGAAGGTTTTCATGAAAGCGACAAATAATAAAACAAAAATTTTAATTTGAATAAGATGTGCCATGAAATTCGGGAAAATTTAGAAGGGGTTAATCCCAAAGGCCTTCTTCCCTCTGTTTGTGTCTGGTAGAGGGGATGGATTTCAATCCCTCTCATCTCCTCACATTGAGATATAATTTCATCCTAAAATAAAATATATTAAATATATCTCTAAGATATTCCACACAGTGGGGACATGCGCAGGGAGTGGCTAAGGGCTCAGTCTCCATGAAATCCTGACTTATGCAAATTATTATTTTTTTTATTGGCTCCCTGAAAAAAAATTTCAGCGTACATGCCTGTAAAACAGGATACAATTAGTGCAGAATAATAGAAATCTACAAGGACCTTCGAACAAAAGAAAAAAAAACCCACAAGCAATTCGAAAAATTCCTATTTGGATTCTTATTTCAGAGAATCGCGGCAAGAAATCGAATGACATGAAATTAAGACAAAAGATTCCCAGGATTCCAGAATTCTTTTACTCTCGGATTCATCCAAACAAAAGTAGTCCGACAGCATGGGATTATACCACGAAAATTCTTTCAAATCATCTGGCAACGAAAGCATGCTCTATTCATCAATTTTTTTTTAACAAACGTGCAAAACCGCAAGAGCACATTGGTTAAGTTTATAAAATATATTTGAGGATTTATTAATAATATAATAAAGTATGCTGAATCAAAGATACTCTCTGGGGAGGATTTATGGCAGGCATGCCCACTTACATTTTTTGGGGGGGGGGGGGGGGAAAAAGGCAAAGGCGCATGCGTAGATTTCTTGGGAGAGGGAGAACTGAGACTGTGAATTATTCGAAAACATAAAGCTAATTTTTTTTAATCATGAGATTTGGGGGGTAAGCCTAAAACCAAACCAGATTAAAACCACTCCCCTCTATCATACATACCTGAAAAGCGTATTGTCCCGAAGAATTGTGACATTTCAGTGAACCTTAGCCCCATAGGCCCACTGGATAGCTGACTGGTCTGTAGGACCTCACTCCTCCCATTTGATTGGGAAAAAGGTAGAATGTTCTTTTGAACATAATAAAAACAGAGCATGGCTACAGCCTTGGTCATCCCAGGGAAATTCTTGGCCACTTACATGGCATAACGAATAAATGAAATCTAAAATCTAGCATATTCTAGGAACCAGGAGCGTAGCTCCAGCATTTTTATTAGGGGGACAAGAGGGGACCACATCCGGAGAGTCAAGGGGCATGGGTATACAGTATTTTTCTCTAAATTATTGGGGGGCAGCCGCCCCCTCCCTAACGACGCCACTGCTAGAAACGAAAGTTGTTAAAGACATGGTTGCTGCGGGAAAATTTTTTAGCCTCCTGTACCTAAAAATGGGATCCTCAAATCCTTCACTTTATTCTTTCCTTCTTTTAATTTATTTTTTTTTTAATTCCATTATTTTACTTCTCTTAACCCCCCCCCCCTCAGGAATACATTCCTTCGCGAGTGCCTGTATCGAATGCAGTTGGTTTAGCATAATCATTATTTTACTTCTCTTAAACCCCCCCCCCCTCAGGAACACATTCCTTCGCGAGTGCCTGTATCGAATGCAGTTGGTTTAGCATAATCATTGGAATATAGGAACTATATTTGATACATTTTGTTTACTATTATTTTAATGAGAATATTTTTATTATATTTACTACTGACAAGGCCATGAGGACTAAGACTGTGAAATAAATTCTTGAACTCATGGATCAGTGAAATAAATTCTTGGACGCATGGATCAGTGAAATAAATTCTTGGACGCATGGATCAGTGAAATAAATTCTTGGACGCATGGATCAGTAAAATAAATTCTTGAACTGATGGATCTTTCAACATTTAATATCATTATAAATAGAATATTCAATTTGATGTTGTTTATACTTTCCAAGACTGTTCAAGACACATATAGTTTTCAGTAAAGTGCCAATGACGCAGTAGGTTTTATAATTTTACAGAGAGAGAAGGAGGTCATACCCAAACTCTTGTTTGTGGTGATCTTTGTTCGTTTCAAGCTTGATTTGCATATTCAATTTAAGTTTCACTCGTTTTAAGATTTATTCATTAACTTACATTAATATCTATTGTATGTTTGTTTGCATTGATTGTTGAATTAATTTCTGTTCGTTAATTACTCGAGTAAGCATTACTCGCTTTAAGATTTATTTATTCATTTATATTATTACTTGTTGTAAGTTTTTGCTATGATTGTTTATTTAGTTTCTGTTCGTTTTGAGTTTCATTTATTCTTTAATAATAATTTCTGGTCGTTTTGAGTTTGAATTTTAAAAGGTATTTGTATCTGCAGAGCTTTAGTTTAAAATGGCCTTTATTTTTCTTTGAAAAACTTATTTTTCGGAAAGTTTTTTTTTAATTAATTTTTGTTCAATTTTGATTGCGAAAAATTTCAAGTTTTTAAAAATTCCTTATTTCAAAACAAAACTTAAAAAAAAATCAAATATTCATCAAAGTATCAAAACTGATATCAAAGTAACAATATCATAGGCAGCGCGCTAGCGCTGCCTATGATATGATTGAAGTGATTAGGCTTGATATTTATGAAGTGATTGGAAGGCTTGATATTTTTTTTTTAGTAAACATCGAAGTGGGTATAATGTATTAGGCTATTTTTTGTTGTTGTTTTTGTTTAGACCAGGGCACTTCGTATCGAAGGAGTTGTCGTGGGATCTTTGAAAAGGGCTCATTCGATTGAAAATAGAAAGGGCTGATGTCCTTTTTAATAGCCGAAAGTGATTTGAGGGCAACTAATCCCCCTTCCACTCCCACCCTCCCACGCCAACCCTCCCATTTATGCTCTTAAAATTTAACCAAATCAAAATACCGTAAGTGTATCCAAGCTATCAAAGAAAGTAAAAAGTTTTTTTTGCGAATGGTATCAAGTTTTCCATTTCAAGTCAACTAGAGGAGGTATAAAACTAAGTTAAACAGTACTATTTGTGTCAAGATTTTTAAAAGGGGGTATGTTGTTAAAAATTTCTGAGAATTTATCTCCAGTATACAAATAGCAGGCCAAATTATAAAGTCTTAAAAAACGAAAAGATAAAGTATTATTTTCTATTTCCCTGAAAAGACTATGTCAATATAAAACGAACAGAAATTAATTTAAAAAACTTTTTCCACAAAATTAGTTTTTCAAAGAAAAGTAAAGAACTCCATTAAACAAAAAATGAGCAAAAATAAAATAAAAAAATCTACCAATCGTGAAACTACCACAAATCAGCATCTATAAATAAATGAAACCCAAAACGAACAGAAAATACAATAACTAACCGAGTCAATCTCAAAACGAGCAGAAATTAACATAAGTTGGGCGCAATCTCCGTATGCCTTCCCAAGGCCAGAGCAAAGTTTGCACATTACTGAAAAAATGTAAATAAATGTGCATTGTCACTTTAATATGCATATACTGATATTTAGTAATCAAAATGTAAATATTATTTGATTTATTTAAGTTATAAAAGTAAAAACATTTATATTTTTTCAGTAAAGTGCAAATTTTGTTCTGGTCTTGGGAAGGCATAGGGGTTTTGCACCCAACTTATGTTAATTTCTGCTCGTTTTGAATTTGACTCGGTTAGTTATTGTAATTTCTGTTCGTTTTTGGTTTCATTTATTTATCGATGCTGATTTGTGGTAGTTTCACGATTGGTAGATTTTTTTATTTTATTTTTGCTCATTTTTTGTTTAATGGAGTTCTTTACTTTTCTTTGAAAAACTAATTTTGTGGAAAAAGTTTTTTAAATTAATCAAAGTGAAAAAATGGGTTTGTGTCACCCTCGGACTTTTTATTATCAAAATTTGTATCGGATTGGTTTGGGGAAAAGGGGCGTAGGGGGACTAGATTAAGCTTTGGTCTCTTTTGACTCTTTAAAAGTGAACTAGAACTTTCTATTCTCAATCAAATGAGCCCTCTCTGAAGTTTATATGAGTATCCCTTCTATAAGAACCATATATATCCCCTGAGTATAACTTACAACGAATATCCCTGGGCCCTGGGGGGTTGTGTCGACCCTGGAGTTTTAATATCTGATGGTTATACTGTTTTTAACAAAATGGTCATCTGAAATTTTTATCGGATGGGTTTGTCCATCCGATACACCCAAAGGCGTGGAGGTCGGGAAGGGCTAGTTGCCCTTCGATATTTTTTCACTCTGAGAAAATGAACTGCAACGTTTAATTTCCATTCAAATGAACTCTCTTTGAAGCTTATACGAGCATACCTTCCCTAAGAACCATATATGCCCCCAGAGCAATACTTACAACGCCAGCCCCGGCCCTTGGGGGGGGGGGTGTCGACACAGTAGTTTTGTTATCTGACCTTTGAACTATTTTTAACGAAATGACCATACGTAAAGGAGTTTTTGCTATATGATCTTTGAACTATTTTTAACAAAATGACTACCTCACATTGGGGGGGGGGCAGTTACCCTCTGATCACTTTTGACTCTTAAAAAGGGCACTGTAACTATGGATTTCAAACCAAATGAGACCCGTTTGAAGTTTATACGATGACCCCTTCTATATGAAGTGCCTCTGGGAAAAAAATAAATGGAGTGTGTGGGAGGCTAGCTTCCCTCCAATCACTTTTGACTCTTAAAAAGTGAATTACAACTTTCAATTTCCAATCAAATGAGCCCTCTAGGAATTTTATACGAGCATCCCTTCCATAACAACCATATATGCCCCCAGGGCATAATTTAAACCGCCGACCCCCTGGCCCTGGTGGGCTGTGTCGACACCGGAGTTTTTTGTTATCAGAACTTTGAACTATTTTTAACAAAATGTCTATCTCAAAATTTTATCTGATACATTTAGGGCGTGGTGGAGAGGGGGGAGGGGCTAGTTGCCCTCTGATCTCTTTTGACTCTTAAAAGTGAACAAGAACTTTCAATTTCCAATCAAATGAGCCCTCTCCGAAGTTTATACGAGCATCCCTTCCATAAGAACTATATATGCCCCTAGAGCATTACTCATAACGCTTGCCTCCGGGCCCTGGAGGGTTCCCTCGACGCAGGAATTTTTCTTATCTGACCTTTGAACTATTTTTAATGAAATGGCTGTTATAAAATTTTTATAGGATGGGCTCGGGGAAAAAAGGGTGTGGGGGGGGGCTAGTTGCCCTCGGATATCTTTTGACTCTTGAAAATTGAAATAGAACTTTCAATTTCAAATCAAATGAGCCCTCTCTGAAGTTTATACAAGAATCCCTCTCATAAGAACCATACACGCTCCCAGGACAACACTTACAACGCCTTTCCCCCGGGCTCTGGGGGGCGTTTTTGTTATATAATTTTTGAACAATTTCCAAAACACTGGCTATCCCAATATTTGTAGCAGACGGGTTTGGGGAAAAAAGAGGCGGGGGGGGGGGGCTAGCTTAATGTCTCTTGACTCTTAAAAAGTGAACTAGAACTTTTAATTTTCAACCAAATGAGCCCTCTATGAAGTTTAAACGAGCATCCCTTTCATAAGAACCATACATGGCCTTAGGGCATAACTTAGAACACCTTCCCCTGTGCCCTGGGGGGTTCTATTGACAACAGAGCTTTTCTTATCTGACCTTTGAACTATTTTTAACAAAATGTCTATCTCAAAATTTTTATCAGATGGGTTTTGAAAAAGAAGGCGGGGGGGGGGGGCTAGCTGCCCTTGGATCTCTTTTGACAATTAAAAAGTGAGCTCGAACTTTATATATCCAATCAATTGAGCCCTCTCTGAAGTTTATACAAGAATCACTTTCATACAAACAATATATGCCCCAGGGCATAACTTACAACGCCTGCCCCCGGGCCCTTGGGGTTTGTGACGACACCTGAGTTTTTATTATTTGACTTTTGAGCAATTTTTAACTTAGTGGACATCTCAAAATTTTTAATGGATGAATTAAGGGGAAAAGGGGCGTGGGGGAGGGCTAGTTGCCCTCCTATCTCTTTTGACTCTAAGAAACTGAATTAGAACTTTCAATTTCCAATCAAATGAGCCATCTCTGATTTTTTTACGAGCATCCCTTCAATAAGAACCATAGATTCCCTTAAAGCACAACTTACAACACCTGCCCTCGGGCCCCGGAGGCTGTGTTGACCCCTGAGTTTTCGTTATATGGTCTTTGAACTATTTAAAAAAAAGCTATCTATTCTTAACGGATGGGTTTGAGGAAAAAGGGCGTGAAGGGGGGGGGGCTTGGTGCCCTCCAATTTTTTTTTACTCTTAATAAGTGAGCTAGAACTTTCAAGTTCCAGTCAAATGATCCCTCTTTGAAGTTATTACAAGTATCCCTTCCATAACACACATATATGCCCCCAGGGCATAACTTACAACGCCGGCCCCCGGGCCCTGGTGGGTTGTGTCGACATCAGAATTTTTGTTATATGATTTTGAACTATTTTTAACAAAATAGCTATCTTAAAATTTTTATTGGATGTATTTGGGAAAAAATGGCTTGGGGGGGGGGAGCTGGTTACCCTCCAATATCTTTTGACACTTAAAAAGAGAAAAAGAACTTTCAATTTCCAATCAAATGAGTCCTCTCTGAAGTTTATACCAGCATTACTTCTATAAGAACCATATATGCCCCCAGGGCATAACTTATAACCCTTGCCTCTGAAGACTGTGGGGGGAGTGTCCTGCTATAACATATAATTTCAAGGAATATCAACTACGTAGCATAAAACGGTTGCATCAAATTTTTATTTGATGTTTTTAAGGAAATTGCTGACGTGGAAACACTGTTAGAGGCCATAGAATAGCTTTTATCTACTAAAAAGTAACCAAGCCAATTAAATTTCTAACCGACTGGGCCATTTCTGTATTTTTCACGAACATGTTGTCCATACGAAACCATATATTTCTCAGTGCCAAAAATTACAACCCTTGCCCTAAGGGCTGTGGGGGAGTTGTCATCCTCAAAGACCTAATTTCCAGAACTTAAAACTACGTTTAATAAAATGGCTATCTAAAAATGTTGATTGGATGTGATTGGGGAAAAGGTGGGTGTGAGAGGGGGGTTAGTTGCCCTCCAATCACTTTCGACTATTAAAAAGGGCACTAGCCGTTTGAATTTCCAATCGAATGAGCCTTTTTTGAAGTTCTACGACAACGCCTTCTATAAGAACCTTATATGCCCCCAGGGCATAACTTAAAACCCTTGCCGTGAGGGTTGTGGGGGAGTGTCCTCCTCAAAAACATATTTTTTATCTGGAAATCAACTACGCTGAACAAACTGGCTATCTAAAATTTTTTATTGGTTGTGTTTGGGGTATGGATGGGCGTGGGGGAGGGGGCTAGTTGCCCTCCAATAACTTTTGACTATTAAACAGGGCACTAGCCCTTTGAATTTCCAATCGAAAGAGCCTTTTTTGAAGTTTCTACGACAACGCCTTCTAAAAAAAACCTTATATGCCCCCAGGGCATAACTTAAAAACCCGTGCCCTGAGGGTTTTGGGGGAGTGTCCTCCTCGAAAACATATTTTCTATGTGGAAATCAACTACACTGAACAAAATGGCTATCTCAAAATTTTGATTGGATGTGTTTGGGGCAATGATGGGCGGTGGGGGTGGCTAGTTGCTCTCAATCACTTTCGACTATTAAAAAGGGCACTAGTCCTTTGAATTTCCAATCGAATGAGCCTGTTTTGAAGTTTCTACGACAACGGCTGCTATAAAAACCTTATATGCCCCCAAGGCATAACTTAAAACCCTTGCCCTGAGGGTTGTAGGGGAGTGTCTTCCTCAAAAACATATTTTCTATGTGGAAATCGACTATGCTGAACAAAATGGATATCTCAAAATCTTGATTGGATGTGTTTGGGAGAATGACGGGCGTGGGGGGGCTAGTTGCTCTCCAATCACTTTCGACCATTAAAAAGGGCACTAGAACTCTCGATTTCCAATCGAATTAGCCCCCTTTGAAGTTTATGCGACGACCCCTTCCATATGAAGTGCCTCTGGGGAAAAAAAAATAATAAAACATTGGAGCCGTATGGCCTTTACTATAGGCAATGCTATAGCGTTGCCTCTGATGGATAAGTATAAACCAAAATATTCTCACAATAAGAGGAACTGTCAGATCTTCAGCACCGTATTCTGATAAAATAATAATAATATTAACAATAATAATAAATAGTTCCTCCTGGGTCAATTGTGGCGAATGGGTATCCACATCTTTCGTGGGAATTTATTTTATCGAGGGGTCCCCTTACCCGTCGACCCTGCAGCAGCTGGGATTGAGTCCCGGGCTCGACATCACCATACACAGATCAATCCACTACACTACCACAAATCACCGATATTAAATTCTTCCAAAAAAAAGGAAGGTCGAAGTCTCCCCCTCCGGATCCATGTTGATCTGAAGGATCTTTTGCAACTCTTATGAGTAAAATATTATGTTCCAAAATTGTTGGTTTTGTTTCGACATCTGCATTGTCGCTGAAACCGTAAACCTCCAGAATTGTAAGATCTAATCATTTTTTTTTTTTTACTCCAAAATACGCCCACGGCGTTTCAAATTTGATTCTAAAGTTTCTAATATCAGAAAATAAACACGGAAAGGAAATATAAACACGAAGACGAACCCTGAATTAGTTCCAGACCTAAAGCTGAAATATATCCGACACACCCTAATAATAAATATTAGCTCTAAGTATCAATTTTCCAATTATTATATTAGAATTCTATCAGGAATTTTATAACTTAACTGCGCAGAGCATTAAGGCGAATAAATCTGTATCTTCTAGTGAAAATAATACTACGATGCTGGTATTAAAATCTTGCATCTAGACTTCTGGGGATTTTGCAAGGGAGGGGGGAGGGGGCTTAGAAATTCCGTAAGTAAATCCCCATTTTAGGAAAATACGTAAGACCATTTTTGGAAGCCCTATACAATAACTGCAAAATCACCAAAAGATAGAAAGAAAACTTTGAAAAAAAAGGTAAAACGACTGGGCTTCTAATGCAGGTACTGATGCAGGTCAACACTTTTTTTTATTCGCGAAAATTCTCAAATAGAACATATTATCCTAAAGAGAAATACCCCAAAAGACAGCCTTTTCAGCTACGGAAATGTTTTCTTTTTTTAATCTGACAAGAAGAAAGCGCATACTTAAGAACTGAGGCGATTCATGAGATTATAGCCCCTCCCTCCTCTTTAAGCCCTAATTAGGGCAATGACTCAAAATTGCGCACCTTAACATAAAACATTTTTTTTGGAAAACGTGTGAGATGTAGCTTTGCTTACTGATTTGGGTTAAAAAGTTTCTTTTTAATTCTCAAAAATAGTATATGCTGCCAAGGCCGTACCCAGAGGGGCGGTTAGGAAGGTTTGAACCTCCCCCGAAATGTTTGTTTGACTCGTAAAAACGTAACAAAAATGGATATAAACAAATTTTGTATGTTTTTTTTGAGTTTTTTTTTGTGTAACCCCCCCCCCCCAACCCCGAAAAAAATCTTTGAGTAAAAATCCCTCCGAAAAAAAAATCCTGGACACGGCCTTGTATGTTGCTGTAACGTGAAAAATTACTAACTTGCTGAGATACCGTAAAACAAAAAAGGGTAAAGGGATAAGAAACCTTCGCATTTAACGCTTGCGCCTAATCTTTGAATCAAATAGCTCTCTGAACTAGATTAGAAGTCACCCATGAAAAAAGAGCCCCAGTCAGCAAAATTTGTAAAAAAAAAGATCCGACAAAAGATGGCGCCAATATTAATGCGTCACTTATCTCTAACCAATTACACTAATGAAACCGCTAGACTGTCCAAAATAAACCAGACACAGAAAGAAAAAAAACAGAGGTTACAAGATAAAAATAATCAAAAACAAAGCAGCGAATGTTAATATTAGAAGATTGCAACATTCGATATATTAAAAGTTTCTTATTTTCCTGCAAAGGGGCGGGGAAATGTCTAAGATATGTTTACACAATAACGAAATTTATTTAATCGTAAATAATGGCGACTATTTGTAGAGGGACTCACCAATCTTTTGTGTGCACCAAGAAACATAGAGGACGCGAGTTGAGACGTGCAGAGGCAGGGTCGGAGGCACTTATCACTTCAGTGAAAAAGACACGCCATTTAGCCCCCCCCCCCTTGAATTGTCATCAAACTATAATGGTATCAATTTGCAGTAGGGTCCAAAGACAGGTTATAGAATATTCCCACTCGAACGGTGCATCTTTTAAAAAACTCGGCATTGGGATAATAGATTGGGGGAGACAGGGGCGGATCCAGGAAGAGGAGGGCGCGCGCCCCCCTAACATAGTCTAAAGTAGTTTAATTTAATTAATTAACGCAAGTTTGCGTTATTTAAACTTGCTCCTAACGCAAGTTAACCGGATCAACAGATTTTGCGCCCCTCCCCCTAAAAAATCCTGGATCCGCCCTTGGGGGAAGAGCACGTAAATTTAAACCTGATTGGCAGATCTTACCATAGAAACAACAAGGAGGGATTTTGGCCGGTTCTGATCCCTTTCCCGAGTAAGAGAATCAATTTAATGACCTAACCTTGACATGATTGGGTCTTCTCGACCATTTAGGCCCTCCTCCCTAATATAAATCTTAATTACCTTCTTGAGTCCTATTGGTCGTCTCCAGTATACATGTTTTATTTAAAAATAGTAAAAAACATTGGTTTTGACTTGTTCATGTTTCCATACCCATATACAGCATATCGCCCCCCCCCAAAAAAAGGGGGCATGATATATATATATATATATATATATATATATATATATATATATATATATATATATATATATATATATATATATATATATATATATATATATATATATATATATATATATATATATATATATATATATATATATATATATATATATATATATATATATATATATATCCCTATAATTTTGTAAATATTAGTTTTTGCCTGTCATAAATTTATCGAAGGAAATTTTTATAGGTTATTTAGATGAATTTAGACCTATGTAAAATATAAAGAAAATATAAGGAATAATGATAATAATAATAGTCGCCAAAGAAGAAAAAAGCGAGCAACAAAACAAGTGAAATTCACCTTTTTCTTCTAAAAAGCAGACAAGCAAAGTGAATTGTTTCAAAAAGTTAAGTTTAGATTATGCATGCCGGCATAAACGAGGAGGAAAAGTGAGGGATCAGCTTCCTTGGATATTAGTTCAAAGACCCCCCCCCCACTTCCAGAAAAAATTACGAGCCTTCGGGAGTACCTAGCCCCTCTCCCTTTCAACAAGGTAGAAGCGCTAACTTTAACAGACTGGCAATAAATAAGTTTTACGAAGAATAATAATAAAATCAGTTTGAGTAGAACTGAAATAAAGTACATACAATTTTATTATTTATCTTCTTTTTTTATTTCGCTTAATGGTTGGTGTAATAGAAATGTTTTAGACGATTTGTTTAGCCTACTGTTACTCTAGTGTTTAATAAATAAATAAAAGCCTCGGAATGAAACAAAAAAAAAGAAACCATTCCAAACTTATGCTTTAATTACAACTTGTGATTAGTAATGACATTGAAATGGGTTTTCCAAGTGGTATTTCACAACTTTGGCTTCATCTCAAAAAGTAAAATAAACAGAAAAAATCTTACGAAGTTTGGCTTCGGGTCCTTTTAACACCTTCATCTGTCTTTCGAATTGTCTGTTTTTTACCTCCACTATTTTGCGCATGATAGTGCGGCGTAGAGCCTCCTGAGCGAGGGTGACGGGTAGGTGTTCTCGGAGAGGTGGTTAGAGTAAGACCCTCATTGACATACCCACGCTTGTAGTCTGGTGGTTTACTTGAGCTTCCCATATGCCGTTCAGATTTTTGAGGGGTACTGTAATAAAAAGAAAGATATTATATACATACATAGAAAGTGTATATCTTAGCTGTTACACCTAACTGACATTTTCACACTTCTGAGGTAATGGTCAAAAATAATTTTTTTAAGCTGTTCTCAAGGGGAAGATCAGCAGCTTAATGTGGATCAGGAGGGTCAGAGCGTGACTAAAACACGCATTATAGTTTTAATTTGTAAACTGTATTTACTAACTGACTTAATTATTAATTGGCAAATGTAAATACTGCTTAGAAAAGAAAAGCAATTTAGTATTTTAGCTTTAGGCTACTGCAAATTATTGTATTAGAGATACAGTTTATTATAATTTTTTTAAACAGATTTTGATAGTTTAAGTCACATTATAAACCTTGGACATTCTGAAACAAAATTCAATAGCTCTCCCAGACCAAACGTTATTAAATTTTAACCTTCTGAATTTTTAAATACAGTGCCAATCATATAAATTTTTAAATATATAATTTATAGAACTCCTGATACCAAACACGTGCGCAGAATTTCTTTCAGGGGTGGGGGACATTGGTAAAAAAGATAAAAATTGTATTCCATAATTTGACCAAGAAGTGCCCAGAAATTCAGGGAAACTTTGGATTATTTGGAAGGGCGAACCCCAAGGCCCCCTACCTTCCCTACCTGATTTCATAAAGATTTAAGGTACTTGTCTAGAATCTGGGTACACACGAAAGAAAGACCGCATCCAAATCTCACAGTCACTATTGACAAACAGGTTTGTGAGGTGTTGCTCACTCCATGACATAAGATTTAAACTTTAGTTTTTTGGGGTTCAGGGGGACTAAAAGGTAGCTAGGTTAGATAAGGTTACGTATTTAATATATGCTATGCTTCTCCCTCCCCCCCCTTCCCTCTAATGTGCAAATATATAGCCCAAATTTGTTTCTAAACTATTATCTTTTCATCCTATTTTGTTTTATTTCATTAGCATTAACGAAACTTCACTTCTCTCGTGTGTACCCAGATTCTAGACAAGTACCGGATTTAATTATCTCAACTTTACTTTTCATTTTGAAGAAAACTAATGCGTGGGGGCAATAGATTCAAGTACTTTTTTCGTTTTATATATAGGTATTATCCAATATAGCCTACATGATAAAATGTTCTTTTCATAAAAAAAAAAAAACACAAACGGAAGTATTAGGATGAGATAATACCCATTGACATATATCAAATAACAATATACATTGGACAACTATTCAACTGGAAACATTTAACAATAAAATTGCAATTTTAGGAGAAACTGAACAATTTATAGAATTCGAATGCCCGTTTCGGAAACATAGGGGAAGAGGATGAATTTAATTCCAGAGGGGGAGGGGAATATCAAATATCAATTGAAGCGTGTGACATCTGTTTTGTTACCCCAGTTTTTCGTCTATTTATATGATGAATATCTTATGATCTCCTTAAATCCTGGTCTGCCTTTGTCGTTGACCATTTTTGGCGAATAGAAGATTGAAAAGAAACTAGACAGAAAATGAAAAAGAGAAACTTGAAACAGAAAAAGAAAAACAGAAGAGAAGGAAAAGAGAAGATGATGCTCCGTCAAACGGCATGCCACCTACCTTATGGAGGATTTACTTAAGAATAATCTTATTAGCAGAGCCAGGTGCGTACAAGGTCGTATCCAGGGGGGATTAGGGGTTGGAACACTCCCCTCTCGAAATGTTTGTCCGACTCGTAAAAAAAACTAAACAAAAATGGATATAAACTAATTGTTGATGCGTTTTTTTGTAGCCCCACCCCTCCAAAAAAAAATTGTTTTGTAATACCCCCCCCCCCCAAAAAAAAATCCTGGATAAGGCCCTGGGTGCGTAAACATAAATTTTTCAAGTTGGGGGGGGGGAGAAGTTATAAGAAAACAATTTTTTTTATAATTGGAATCAGAAAAGTTTTTTTTTGTAATTGGAATAAGAAATGCCCAGTAATTCGGGAAAATCTAAATTTTATGGGGCCCAAACCCCAATCCCCCGCTACTTACGTCCTAGGGATTCAAAAATATGCACCAAACATCGCTCTTTATGAACAAATTGGCTTCAGTCAGGGGAGGGAGGAGGGCGCTTCAGATTACACTTAGACTATTTGGATGGGAGTATTCGGGCCCGTGCTCTGAATATTTGCTGCGAAGATTCCTACTAATACACCCGGCTTGGGTGAAATTAGATTCATAATGGACAGGCCTTGGACTTGGGTGGGATCAAGTTTATAATGGATGAGTTAAGAGTGACATTTTAAGGTATCAAATCTCCTTAATATAAGTTAAAATATTATATATAATATTATATATAAAATATTAAAATGTTATATATAATATATAAGTTAAAATATTATATAAAAAATATTAAAATATTAATATTTTATAAAATATAAATATAAAAAATATTAAAATATTATATATAATATATAAGTTAAAATATTTAGAGGCGAAAGCAGAAACTTCAAATATGATAGTATGGAGAAGTGCTATCCAGTCTGTCGGGCTTAGCGCTAGGTTGAGTTTACAGAAATAGCGCAAAGACCCCGAATTTCCTTATTTTGGAATATTTCTGTTATTTTGTTTTCTATCTGTTCGTGCAAATTTTGCAATATTTTAGATTGCCCATCTGACAAAAGCACTGTATTCTCTCTACTGTGAAAAAAAGACAAAATTTTTCTTATTTGCCTTACTGGGAAAATTTGCAGCGGGCAACAAGCCCGTTAGCATGAATTTATTTAGGGGGAGCTAAGGTCACCTCATGTGTATATAACTGGTTGGCGATTATACATAAAGTAGTCGTTGTTATATAATTTCAATATTGACGTAGGACAGTCTTGCAGTTGTTCAATTCATGGGCGCCCTTATGGGGGGGGGGGGGGACAGAGGGGAGCTTCAGCCCCCCCCCCCCTGGCTGAATGATGCCGCCTAATGTTTTTATAGTTTTGTCTTGAGATTTCTATTATACAGCATTGGAAGTTGCAGATTAGACCAGGTAAGCTCCCCCCTAAAATTTAGCTTATGGGCGCCCATGGTTCAATTGTTCAAGTCTTTCTGCTTTAAAAAACACCTTTTCAATCGAGGAAGTCAATATGTACACTAATGTAATAGAGCTTATTTACAAAAGGCAGTATTCAAAATTATATATTAAAGTTCGATCAAATCCTCCAACAGAGAAATTTTTAACAAGATATGCTCCTATGCTCGAAACTCTTGTCTGAGAAAAAATCACTATTATTTTTACTACCAGGCACTACCGATTACACGGGCTTCGACCCGTGAGCCCCCTCCCCACACACACACACAAAAAGAAGCGAATTTGCCGACTAGGTCACAGTGTGACAAAATATATAGGATTAGAAAAACACTTTTTTATTATATTTAATTTCTAAACAAAAAACAGAACAGTGACTTTTCAAGAGCCAAGAAAACTACTGTGCTGCCTCCACCCCTTCTGTAGCTAAAGGTTTGAGAGACTGTGTGAAAGGTCTACTTATAGTAGGCCCTTTAAAACAGTTCACTTCCTAGGATGTAGGGCACTGGTTCTCAGGAGATGGGCTGGATTCTAAGTTAAACCTGTTCTTGTTTTTCTTGCTGTCGTTTTTTTTTTTAGTTAGGCTATTAAATAAAAAAAACAAGTTTTTTAACTGAAGTAAGGAGCAACATTAAAACTTAAAACGAACAGAAATTATTCCGTATATAAAAGGGGCTGTCCTCTCCTCAACGCCTCGCTCTTTACGCTAAAGTTAGACTCTTTCTCCCAACTCTATTTTTCAAAACAATAAAAAAATTTAGCGCAAAGAGCGAGGCGTTGAGGAGGGGACAGCCCCTTTCATGTAGAATAATTTCTGTTCGTTTTAGGTTTTAATGTTGCTCCTTACTTTCAGTTAAAAAAACTTGTTTTTTTTAATTTTTGAACGTTTTTGAATTAATGGAGGTTTTGATTTTGGCTCACCGTACATGAATTATTATAAAAATTTTGAATATTAATTTGACTTTTATTTGGTTAAATGGCTTTCTCGAAAGTTGTTTAATTTTATTTACGAACGTTTTTATTAGTAATAAATATACGTAACTTACAAATTAACTTACGTAAAGAACTTCTATATCCATATATTCTTAATACGTACATTAAGGGGGTTCATCCCCTAGTCAATATCTCGCTCTTTACGCTAAAGTTCGAATTTTGTTCCAATTCTTTAAAAATGACCCCTTAATCACAAAGACCGTTAATTAGAATAAATAGCTCTTACGAATTTAACTTGATGAAACTTATATATTTCAAATAAGTATTAAAATCTGATTTTTTTTATGTATCTATTCGTATCAAAATATCGTTTTTTAGAGTTTCGGTTACTATTGAGCCTGGTCGCTCCTTATCTACAGTTCGTTACCACGAACTGTTTGATTCACTCACTTACTTAGAGTCCTTCAAGCCTTTTTGTAGGGAAGAGGTAGTGGAAACTTGAGAATCTTGGTCCCTAATTTGAACTCAACCCCCGCACACACGCAGAATTTTTTTTTTTTTGGGGGGGGGGGCTTTACTTTTAAATTTTAAAAAAACGTATCCATGTTCGTTTATAATACCTTATGCAGGGTTATTCTAAATATGAGGGGAAAGACCGCCTCATCATCCTCCAACCTTTACATTGAAGGAAGTTCATATTCGTCTGAATATACATCGGATTCATCTGAAGCATCTCCCTTTTATTTTTATTTTTACACTCATGTGGTATACATTGCCCCCCCCCCCCCAGATCATGGGGCCTAAAACCTAAAGATGGCGGGGACAATTAAAAAAAAAACGAATTTTTTAATCGTTTGAATGAGAAACGCTAAAAAAAAATCGGAAAAATCTAACATTTACGGGGATGGGTAGGCCCCGAGACCCCTTCCCTTGTGTACACCATTGCTGGAAGAATCACTTTCATACCCGAACTGTTTCCAGAGCAACCAGGAGGACTGTTTTAAATGTAAATTATGTCTTACCAGTAGGGAATAAATCCAGAAATATATATAATCATAGGAATTTTTACACTTATATTCTAAGCTCAGCACAAGCGAACTGTCATCCAAAATGAAAAAACAACCTGATGCCCCGTGCCACACTACCCTTGGGTAAAGACAGCTGCCACGCGAATCATATCCACCAGATGTCATGTTAATATTCATAATCTCTCACCTTAACGGCAAAAAGATATTGTCTGCAAAAAGTAGTTATGGTATTTCTTCAACGGCAAGTAAACAATAGAGAGACCTGAGGTAATTCACGTTCAGTAAAGCGAGAAATGGAAGAAAATGATGATTTGGGATGAACATACTCAATAGAAACTTAGAAAAAAAGAAGAATGTAATGGAATGAATTTGTAAAGAAAAAAGGGTTTTTTTAGGGACGTGTATTGATAGGCTCAACGATTTGTTTTGTTGGAGAAAATGTTGCATTTGCACCTTGACAAGGAAGATGGAAACTAAGGATTAGGCCTATAAAAGATAATCCATCAAAAGATAGCCTTGAGTAAGAAAAATGTCTTGAAAATAAAAAAAAAAAATCTTATACCATTTCAGTTGAAAGCAAGAGGGATACACTTTTAATCAACTGTAGAATGCAGTTGAACGAGAACTATAGAATGAGAGAGAGACTGTCGCCCTTTCAAATATCCTAAAGGCCATTTGCACTTTACTGAAAGCTATTTATACTTTGAATAGCGAACTTTTTGTTATCATAGCATTAAAAAAATTAAGATACTATTTAAGTTTGTGAAAAAAATAAATCAGTCCTAAGAATAAATACATTTATGATTTTCAATTCAGATTGGATTGAACTTTAAACGACAAAAAATTGACGAAAAATTATTGCGCATAAAACCAATTACACTAAACTGACTGTTGCAACAACCTTTGCAACAGTGTTGGCGGATCGACATTTTGGCCTTACTTCTTCGCTATTGAGTAAACTCTGTAATTGTCAATTCCTCAAAAATAGTTTTTGCTCGTTTTTACGGTGCTTCACCGAAATTCCACACTAAATGTCCCTGATCACGAAATTCCACTGTCCCTAATCTCGATTTTGTACTGAGTCAGGACTTGTCTGTTTTCACACCGAGTCAGTCCATGGCTAGGACTGGTACCTCTTATCATGGATATTAAACAAATACAACTTAAAAACAATAGGGAATTTTTTTTTCCAGACAGTGCAATTTATACTAGTGAATATTTCGGCCCTATGTCCAAGGGCCGTCTTCAGCACAACATTAAATAAAAAATATATATATATAAAAACAAACTTACATTAAAATACGAAGTTTAAAAAACCGCTTTTAAAAACCTTTAAAATAGCCCTAGTATCCTTACTTCAACGAAGTTCAACTAGGACTGATAAATAAAATGTATCAGTCCTGGTTGAACTTCGTTGAAGTAAGGATACTGGGGCTATTTTAAAGGTTTTTAAAAGCGGTTTTTTAAACTTCGTATTTTAATGTAAGTTTGTTTTTATATATATATTTTTTTATTTAATGTTGTGCTGAAGACGGCCTTTGGACATAGGGCCGAAATATTCACTAGTATAAATTGCACTGTCTTGAAAAAATTCCCTATTGTTTTTAAGTTGTATTTGTTTGATATGGAAAGGCAGTGTGGTCTTCGTCAATATTTGCATCATGGATATTTAAATTTTTTGGTTGATTCGAGGGACTCTAACTCTAAATATCATGTACACCAAGTGGCATATGTCAAGCGTGGCGGAACTGTGCGGCACACATGGCCGTCCAAGATGTACACCAGGTGGTGATAAGTAATTCGCCCCTCTGTTGATTCGGGTTTTAACGAGGAGCGACATACCCACGTTTACCAATAAAATATATGTAGGTCTAAACATATTTTGCATAATTTCGGAACCCTCCGATAGAGCTGTCAGTTATGCCTCCCTTGCAGGCATATTTCGTATACCTTTCGACCATTTTGAAGGAAAAGGCTACATCAAAATTTCGATCTAATGGGTTGGGGGGGGGCATCGGAGTGCCAAGAAGCGGAAAGGCCGCGGAGGAGGTATGATTATCTTCAACCCTTCTAAAAAGTAAAGAAAATTTAATTTTCATCGAAAGAGCCCTCTCGTAGGTTAAGATGGCGTCCTTCACACTGTTTGCTAACATCGGTGAGCAGTAAGATCTCAGAACAAAGATGAGTTAAAAGAACGGAAATCTTTGCAGAAAGATGTGAGATCTTAGATTTAAGATCTTAGTGGAAAAGAACGGGTCGGTTGACTCTGATTGCCTAATAAATATCAATATCAGCGCATGGCCATGTATACCATTATTTTCAGAACAGACAGGCGTATATATTCTGCTTTTAGCTTATCTCAAGACCCCCACAATGTTTCCGAAATTGAGGAAATGATTATCTCGAAGATAATATAAAGATTGCTTGTTTCCAAGTAATGGTTACATGTTTTTCAACATATTATGTTCCTGCTATTTTAATTTTAAGTAGTTACATTCTGGGCTGTTAAAACCTGCTTTGGAATGAAGGGTGGGGAGATGAACGTCAACTTGAATTCAAGTCAAGGCTCTTTCTAAAGGTCCAGCAAGTTCGCCTCTGGAAATTTATTCATAGCTTCTGAAGTAAGATCAGAATACCAGCGCTTACCCATGTTCAATTATATTACCCAGAAGTCAAAACCTTTTCTAATACACTTCAATTTAACACTTCGAAAGGTAATCATAGGCGACTTCAATCATTTCTTAGTTTTGGTTCATGTCAACAATGCAAAAACGACACGATATCATCAAGCCGAGTGCTAGGCCAAAAAATACTAAACGAAATACTAGAACAGTCGTATTAGGAATTCTACCTCGGAATAAAGACCCCGTTGACACAGATGTCACGTTATGAAATTTTTTTTTTGTTTCGTTTTTTGTCTAGGGATCACTTTTTCTTAGATTAAACTGGTTTTATTTTTGTTTCAGATCTCGGCAACGACGGACGAAAAATTTGCATTTTATTTGTAAGAAGTCAATTTCAGACCGCTACGGCTACTACTACTACGTACTACTGCTACGTACTACGGCTAATATGGTTGGTGGTTTGAAAACCTTAAAGTACTGAGGATAGTGAAAATGAAACCGGAATTACTACAACCAAGGCTGTATCCAGGAGAGAGGGGGGGGGGTAGGGGGTTTGAACACCCCCCCTTCTCCCTTTCCAAAACGTTTGTCCGGCTCGTAAAAACGTAACAAAAATGTATTTATAAAAATTTTTAATCCGGTTTTTAAGTTTTTTGGTAACCCCCCCCCCCGGAGCCAAATCCTGGATACGGCCTTGACTACGACCATACGTGTCTTAAGAAATTATGAAATTTGAGAATTAAATTTTCCATCAAAAAGACCTTCATATGAAGCTATACAGTTTTTAATAGTAGCAGGCACCAAATTAAAAAAAAAGTGAAAAATCAGCACAAAATAAGCTAACAATATATGGATCTAAACTGCTTAAGCACGCGTATCCTTTGAATTGAAGGTGTAGTTGTCTTCGTGGATCAACAGATTGTTAACATTTGAATATTTACTTACGAAAAAACCGTTGTCAAATACAATTAATTAGTTGTTACTTATTTATTGTTGCGGCTCAAAGTGGCAACAGTGAAAAAATATGATACTGTCCTAAGAACTAAAAGAAAAAATCTTAGAAAATCTTGGCTATCTGGTATAAATTGACCCAAGATGGGCCGAGGTAATAACTGTTTTTATTAAGTGTCAGAATAACTGTTTTATGTTGAATGTCAAATAATGTGCATCAATATATCTCAAATTTGCATGAGGTACAATCCCATAATTTTAATTGTTGATTTTTCAGAAATATCGATAAATAAGGCTTAAACAGGTTGCAATTGAGAAATTAATTAATCTGGCCGTTACTAGCAATGCCTGATCAACATAATTAATGCCTACTAAAATTGGGTTATTGAACCTCCGCCCAATAGTACATTTAGTTATATTCCAAACCAGAGGTAAATCGTATCTATTACAACTAAAGGACGTATCTACCATTTTCAAACTTATGCAATAATTGCCAAACACCGTTTGCTAAGTTGAACTCTTAAGGGAAGATCAGCAGGGTAATACATGTTGAATTACACATTTGATCATCCTGCTCTATACTCTCCTGCTGATCCTTCCTTTGGGAATAGCTAAGCAAACAGTTTTTGGCAATTATTTCAATGCTAGATAAAATGCTAGGTTTAAAATGCTAGATAGATAATGTGCTATGATAGGTTTAAAATGCTAGATAGGACCTTCTGGCATGACAGCAATGTTATAGGACAACATATATTTTGCTTGATTACTGCCTAGCCATTTTTAATATTGACCAGGATTTATGTATAATGCGAAAGTAATCAGTAAGTGTATCATATATTGGTCCATACAATAATTAACTATTTTTTCCATGCCATTTCAGAGGCAACAACAATTTAAAATACTATTTCCCAAAGACAATAGCATAAGCCGTTATTCTTATATATAAATCACAGTTCATATAATTATCCAGTAAGCTTATCGCAGATCATTTCTGGTCTTCGTTCTCGGTGCGAACAAAAAGCTTTTCCCACTTCTTCGTGCAGTTATTAATAGCGGGTTTCCACTTGTTTCCGATTATTTCGCGTAAAGTGCATTATTCGTAAAAGCGGGTTTCCACTTGTTTCCGATTGTTTCTTGTCTGACTTGTCTATCCGTGAAAAGATCTGACGCCGCTTATGTTTCTACGTTCTCTGGAGCACTCGCACCCCGGTCCAGGTTTTTATAATTGGTGAGATAGGGAATGATCATACTGGATAATTATATGAACTGTGATATAAATAAACATAAGATATAAAACAGACTTTCAAGCCTGGTCATCTCGAAAGCAAGAGCATCCAACTCTGAATCTCGGGGTACCGGGTTCGAGCTAAGCACTGGTTTTTTTTTTTCTGGCCGTAAAAAGAGAATAAGCTGCTGGGAGTATATTCTTTTTTGGGTCAAAGTTGCATTTATGGAGTAAAAAATCAATATTAGACTACTTTATGGGCGCAGAGGGATAACAAATCCGATTAAAACGAGCGAGGGATCACTTCGTAAAGGAGTATTTTCAAAGTTACGGCCTTGGCAATTCTAGGTTGTTTTGTCTCAAGGAGGGGGGCGTGAAAATTCCAGGGACAATCTTTTTGGGGGGAGGACTTTTTTGTTGGGAGGGGAATAATTTTTGTTTACCGACCCATAAAAGAGTATAGGTTAGGGTTTATTTGACTATTTTGTTGACTGTCGTCTTACAGGGTACGCTGCTAGTTACAAAATAATTACTTACAGATTTTATACAGCCAATATAGCTATGCTCAAAACTTATATAATAGGATATTTACTACAAAAACAGAATTGCGTTGCTAAAAATGAATGTTTTTGTCGTTTAAAGAAGGAAAAGACACACCCTGGTCATTTCCTCTAAACAAACGAGGAAATCTCTTATATTTAGGCTTGAATAAGTATCCAAACGATATTTCCCTTTTTCTGGAAATTTTGAGGGGGAACAATCGCTGTACCATAAACAGACTCGTTTGTTCCTTTGCTCAATAAAGCTGACAATGCGTCACCAGTGGCGTCAACTAACGGAAATCAGGGGAGGGATGTACTTTTCAAAATCTCAGGGGGAGGATTCTAACCCCCCCCCCTGGATACGGCGATGTAATAGGGGGAGGTGGTAATTCGACTTCCTCTCAGATTGGTCCGAACTCATGAGCCCCTAGAAAAATAAGGGCCTAAAATATACTATTTTTGGTGTATCCCTCATACCACCACCCCCATCCCCTCATTCTCGATAAAGAAAATTCTCTTTAATCACTGTGCCAACATGATAAAGCATTTAGAGCAATGGCAATTTCAGAATAAGACGGGATATAATGTAAAATTATTGGTCAAAAACCAACTTAACGAATAATAACTCAATGTCAAGAGATCTTTCTTCAGCTTATCAGGATATATTCCATATTTGAGCAAGAAATTACTTCACAGCTATTATTAATTGTCCTTCTCGTCAATTGCTAAATATCTTTCGATTGTTAAATCTGAAATTGTTCAATACAGCTTTGTGAGGGGCGTATTGAGCACAAGAATAAATTCTTTTGTTATCTGGGGGTCTTTTGGTAATATAATTGACTGATAGGTTTTTGTGATTTTGAGAACCCGGTTTTTGACGACTGTTCATTTAACTTACAAAAAGCAATTGTCACCATTTGCAACAGGAGTTTGAGGAAAGCAATTACGTAATTTCACTGTAAAAAACAAGAAGCAGCAACACACTAAAACCGAACACTATTAGTGTATACAGGGGCACCAGCTGGAGAGGAAAATTGCCCTCCTCCTTTGATTTATAAAAATAAGTTTGTATTTTTCATTGCAAAAAAATCGAAGAATAAATAAAATGTATAAAAACATTTTTTTTGTATCTTCATTTTAAAAGATCAAAAACTTCCGTGAATAGATGTACATGATTTTATAATCTTAGTAGCGTCAGTCACAAAATGTAGTGGGGGGAGAGGAAAGACGTATTTTTCAAAATCCAGGTGGGGCAATTAGTTTTTTTTTTCATTAGCCTATTATTTTTTAAGGAAAATACCAAAAAAAGGACACTTTCAATAAAAATCTTCCCCAAAAAGGTATTTTTCTAAATCTAGCTAGAGCAAATGCCCATATGCCCCCACTCAATTTACGCAACTGTATGGACTTGGCGTCATTTTCCTTAAACAAAAGAATTTCCTAACAATCTCTCTTTTTATTCCCAGGAAACATTGTTTTTAGTAATTAGACAATATTAACATTTTTGGAGAAATATGGCGACAGTGTGAGATAACAAAATTTAGAACTATTTAGCCCAAGGAATTCCAGCCGTCAAGCCCTTATAATTAGATGTGTTACACAAACCATGGGTTATGTTTGGTGATAACGCTGGGCGTTTTCGCGAAAATTGGAAAATTAAAAAACCGCTTCTTACAAAAATTTTCGATTTTTCAATCGGGTATCGACTTCACTATGTGAGCAATATTGAGAATATTGGCCTGGATAAAACAAACATAGTAGAGAAAATGTTCTGCCTATGCTTACAAGGTTCTCTCCAGATTCCACCAACGTGCGTCGCGAATATTTCAAAATAACGCTTGGGGTTTCTCTGCTGTGCTCAGGAAAAAGACTATTTCAGATTAAACAATTTTAAAGCCTGAGGACAGATGAGCACCCCTTTCCTGATAATGCTGAAATATAAAAAAAAATTTGATTTTCTCCGTAAATTCCTTAATTCTACCTATATTTTACCTATTTTATTTTCTATAATTTTATAATAAAGCCCCCTTGTCCCATTTCCTGAAATGAATTTCTAACTCACTTTCAAAACTTTTATGCTCAGAAATCAGTCAAAACTGAAAAAGTGCATTCTTGGCTCAGTGGGGTCAATTCACGAAAATTCAGAAGGTGCTGAATTTTCGTGAATTGAGATACATTGGTTGAAACTTATTTTTCAAATTCTGTCAGGGTGGGGACAAATTTGTCATCTTTATCAAGCTTTTTAATGAAAGTATAAAAAAGGCATTTTTCAATGAAAAACCCCAAAAAAATATTTTAAAAATTCAGAAGCGGAATATAGGGGAGCAGACACCCCCTCTTGCCCCCCCCCCCCCGTTGACGTTACGGTCTTAGCTATCATTTTTCAGCATTCTCCGAGTTAACACCAAAATGATTTTTCAGGACATATTTTTTAAGGGAGGAGGAAGTTTTATCTAACATTGAGGAGGACATGAGGAGGAAGGTTCTCTACTGCGTTGAGAAAAGGGAACATTTCCAGGATTTTGCTGGAAATCCTGGAAATCCAATACAAGTCCACCCTGGTGAAGAATTAGATGTTTATGGTCATATATATATATATATATATATATATATATATATATATATATATATATATATATATATATATATATATATATAATCCAAAGAAGTTCATATATGGAATACCTTGGAACCGAGGGGAAGGCCTAGGCCAACAACCTCTTTGGCTAGTTAATTTATTATTTGCTATGAACAGCATGTGCGTTGGTGAGCTCCTTGTGCTTTTTCTCTATGCCCTGTGGGAAGATTTTCCGGGGTATTTGAAGCAGGTAAAACCGCTTTTTTATTTCTCCTTTTCTATGAACACCATTGATTCTAATCGTTATTGTTGACTGATATCTGTCTACCTGCATGTGTATTGCAATACATTTTCTATGCGATTTGGCATCTATTCAGGCAATAAGTCTATGACCAGAACCTAGGCCGTATGAAGGGGGGTACCGGGTTTTACCCCCCCCCCTCCCCCCCAAAAAAATTGACTCGTAAAAACGTTACAAAAATGCATATAAATAAGTTTTTGGCGTTTTTTTTTAAGTTTTCTTTTTTAAAACTTCAGGAAAGAAAATCCTGGATATTCCCTTGACTGAAATCAAGGAAATAAGTAGTTTCTGACAAAATGGTTATTATGTTTGTTCACCATTCACTTAACACTTTTAATTCCCAACCTTCTTATCACATACCTCCTGCCTCTTTACGTGCTTACATGTTAAGCAGCGTTCACAATACGTTGTTAATTTCCATGCTAAGTGGTTAAGCTAGGTTACGTTAAGTATAATAACATTTCACACTTAAATAAGGCCTTTCAAAATACGCTGGCGTAAAAAATCATAAAATCATCATAACCGTGATCTAAGATCGTCACAGTCTTAATACGTAAACTATTCAAAAATTAAAATCATGGAACTGAGATTCAAGTTCTCATAGCGAAATGATTTGAATGAGACGCAAAGAGAAACTTCGATTTGTTTTCAAAATTAATAAATTGTGTATCCAGGAATTCCATTTTGTTGCGACTATGCTGACTTTCCCAAATATAACATAAACTTGCGTATCGAAAATCCTAAGCATATCTTGTGTGAACTTGGCACTTCCTACTGACAAAATTTTCTCCCTAAGATTACATGACGTAACATAGTCTTCAGTGATGCTAATGTGAAGGAATTTACGGCGTAGTGTGAACGAACCTTTACAATGTTTTTTCTATAGTACCTGGTAGCTATTCAGGCATATAATAAACAATTTTTGGGAAATTGATTATATTATTTATCAATTATCTAAATCAGCAGGGGCTTAGCTACCTGATGTGACTACTTTCAATAGCAATATGAGCTCAAGTTTTGTAAGGTCAAATTGCAGCAGCTCTGGTACAAATTAGGAATTTACCCCGAATCGTAATTTCAATCTTCCTGGTAACCTGATAAGGTAATTTAGTGGGCAAAGGATTAATGCAAAGATATACCATTGAAATGAGTCGGAATGGAAATTTACCTTGTAAGTCATGAAGGAAGAAATCATCCTTAACATGGCCATGAGTTGCTTCTTATTTTGTAAAAGTTCGCATTCGCCAAAAATCGGTAAAAAATTGACACACAAAAACTGCAGGAAAATCCCAAACTTCAAGAAAACCCATAAAACTATATATATATATATATATATATATATATATATATATATATATATATATATATATATATATATATATATATATATATATATATATATATATATATATATGTATATATATATATATATATATATATATATATATATATATATATATATATATATATATATATATATATATATATATATATATATATATATATATATATATATATATATATATATATATGCACGCTTTATAGATGGACAAAGCAAAATTAATGTTTAATTAAACTTAATTAAATAATTAAAATGAATTTTAAATACATGTTTAATTTAAAGTGCCTAACCCTGGAATGCGAGCTCCCACAGGCCTAAGCTTTTAAATATCCTATCAATTTCGTCTACTGCAGTAACATTTTTTCGTTGCGGAACTAATCTAATGATCGCTTAATAACAAACTAAAAGCTAAACACAACTCTTAAACACGCAGGAGCACAAGCCACAAAAGTTCATTGTGGTGTGTTAATGTTTAGTATGACACTTACTAATGCGAGTATACAATGGAAGCATAATTCTCGAAATTGACCATAGAATGTCATGGCCGTTATCATGAGCCTTCATATTCAGCTTTCGGGGAGTTTAGGACGGCCTACCGTAGAGGTCAACATGAAGTGGAAAGATATCATCTGCCGCTTTCTAGGACCAAAAAAATACAACAATTTTAAATATTTTCGATATTCAGGAGAAACGTAATACGATTACTCAAAGTCGGTTTCTGCACATAATATGGTTTGGTCTTGGAAATGTAAACCGAGGGCTCACTCACTCTCCGCCGCCTGATTACGTCCTGGAGCGCCAAGCGCGCCACACACAGCTCCATTTTGACAACAATAGATACATCAGAAGAATAAAATTTTCATGCTGATTTCAAATATATAAGTTTCATCAAGTTTAATCCTACCCATCAAAAGTTGCGCGCCTGAGAAAATTTGCCTTATTTTCGAAAAAAGGGGGAAACATCCCCAAAAAGTCATAGAACTTTAATGAAAATCACATCATCAGATTCAGCGTATCAGAAAACCCTATTGCGGAAGTTTCAAGCTCTTATCTGCAAAAATGTGTAATTTTGTATTTTTTGCCAGAAGAAAGATCGTGGATGCGTGTTTATTCGTTTGTTTTTTTGTTTGTTTTTTTTTATTTTCCCAGGGGTGATCGTGCCACACACAGTTCCACCAAGTGTGGCAGTCGCCGTAACAAATGGCAGAGTTCCGCCACGCTTTGCAAACTTTCGCCATGCTTGACACAACCACCTGGTATATATGTTTTCTGAAAGTCAGAAACCACTCGATCTAAACAGTATATGGTGTCGATTTTGCATCTCTCTAATGTTGTTTAGGCTATATTGGTTCAATTTCACTGGGTTGAGTTTGACCTGGTTGAATTTTATCAGTCTTTTCTTCGCTCTTAGTGGGCTGGATTTTGTGCGTAACACGGAAATTATACCTAGTCCAGCTTCAGCTATTGCACACCACGCTATTTACAAGCTTACTGAATTTTTGTGTTATATTTAATACATCAGCAGAAGCTGTTTTTTTTTCAAATTTGACCCCCTATTGCTGGTTCTTCTTCCCGTGGCTTGGGTGCCCCACTTGTATGAACTGGATGTTTCTTGCACATCTACGCTGAATTGGAGTCGAATTCATTTAGAAATAATAATGGCTCGGAAACCGAAATAGAGTTTTCAAAACTCTCTCTTCAGTTCTGGCACTGAAACTTCAGACCTCCTTTAAGTCTTGGCTCTTAGTTCTATCAATAAACTTTGAAACACTAAACAAAACAAATACGTATGACTTGGAATAAATCTATCGACGTCTCTTACGGATTTCTACGTTTGTTCAGGTATGAGGGACGAAAGTTGTAGATTTTGGCTAAGAAATCACAAGAATTTATGCATAAAAGATCATTTGAATTCTTCTGTAGCCTATGTCTTACAGCAGTAACTGCGTTTGTTTTTGATCAAAATTGGCTTCAGAGGGGGGTGAATCAATATTTCCGTGACTGACACTTGCACAGAAACTTATTTCGACTGGGGACAAATTAGAAGCAACAAATACATCGGCGTTTCTCATGGATATTTTCGTTGGTCAGGTATGAGGGAATTAATTAAAGTTGTAAAAAACGCAAAACAGATTTCCCCTGTTTTTTTCCTGGACATAGAGCCTTACGGGGGAGTTTATATTGAAGTGTATTTTGTTGAGTTTATTGATTGAATAAACTGATTGATTGATTGATTGATCACTTGAATTTATTTGCACATTTTATAATAGTTGCTGATTTTAAAACTCCTACAAGCAAAATGCTCTAAAATCGTGGTTAAGTTGACGAAACTACAGTTAAATCGATCTAACCTCTCTAGTGACTGGCTTAACACACCAAGGGGGAGGTAAATCCCCCCTATACGTGATCCCTCGGGTTTTAGGTCTATTAAGCACATAACCAATCCCTAAAACACAACAGTGGCCTCAATCAGGGGGAGAGGCAAGGGCATAGGCCCCTACCCCCTCCTTAGTGAACCTTGTTAATCAAGTTTCAATTTTTCTCGCCCTTTAAAAAAAATAAAACACCAACAAAACACTTGCCCTTTAGATATGAAAATCAAAATAAATGTAAGAAATGAAGAAATAGCTTTAGCGGAACAGAATTTTGAAAAAAAAATCAGTTAGAAAAAAAAATGCCAAATATGCGCGGTAGTAATAAAATAAAGAAAGAACACGCAACAAGGAATTAATTGAAACTTATGAATAAAGTCATACAAAAAACTAAAAGCACTTTTGGACAGTGCTTTCATATCCCAGAATTTTTGGGGTTTTCCCGAATTACCCAGAAAGAAAATTTGGTTCCTCGAAATTTCATCAAAAATTGGCACAAACGAAACTTAATGACTTGTATAACGTGATAACGTATGTGCAATTACGAACGTTTATTTTCGGTAGATTTTGGAGAAAACAATTTTCTTTTGTGGCATTTTGGGGAGACCCAACACATATTTGTGGGTGAAAAAAGTGCTGCTTTCGGACTATTTTTTTTTTAGTTATCCCTGATCCTCTGAACAACTCTAGAAATTAAATGTGTTCCAAAATTTGAGCCTACGTTTTATACAGCGGATATGGCCCTATAGCTAGGGGCGTCATGTATGGGGGTGGGGGTAATCCCCTGAAAATGCGTTCAATTAGTCACTAGAGAGTTTAGGTAGATTTAACTGCAGTTTTATCCACTTAGTCACGATTTTAGAGCATTTTACTGATTTTATCTTATCGGTCGGGAAAAATAACTAGCGGGAAGGTAAAATCAATACCCCCCCCCCCCCTGCAGAATATTGCTTAGGGATGCTTCTTCCTTTAACTCCGTTCGATTAACAGAGGGAGGAAAAAAGGATGAACGTAGAGACGTTATCGGTTACAAAAAGACAAGCGAAGATGTGTCCGCTATCTTTTTAGCATCCATCATTTTTATAATATCAAATACACATTCTTTAAGTTGTCCGTTTTCTCCCAGTTTCCATACTCTTTAGCGTTTGAATTTACCTCGAATTCATAATTTCTTAGACCACACTGCTTTTCCATTTACGAAAAATTAATAAAAAAACGGGTTTTAATTTTTATAAAGCAGTGAATACAATAAAATAAACACTTAATTAAACAAAAATACTCCGAATATTTCGGCCCCACGTCCGGGAGCCTTTCTCAACGGAAAAAAAGAAAAGAAAAAAAATTTAACAAAAAATATTCTTTTTAAAAACCTTAACTTACATCAAAATAAACAAAAAAAAAAACACAAAAAAAAACAACAAAAGAAAAAATATAAATAAATAGGAAACAAAAGTTTTGTTTCCTATTTATTTATATTTTTTCTTTTGTTGTTTTTTTTTGTGTGTTTTTTTTTGTTTATTTTGTTTTTATTTAATGTTTTTAAAAAGAGAATTTTTTTTTTAATTTTTTTCTTTTATTTTTTTTACGTTTATAAATGCTCCCGGACGTGGGGCCGAAATATTCGGAGTATTTTTGTTTAATTAAGTGTTTATTTTATTGTATTCGCTGCTTTATAAAAATTAAAACCCGTTTTTCTTGCTTAATTTTTCGTATCTCGAATTCCTTTTTCCTCCATTCCTCCAGAGGGTCTAGGCATCTGGGCAAAACCTGGAAAAGATTAGTGAAGATCTATGGATATTCCTTAAGCGAGCACGAACAAAATTTTGAAAATGCTCATTTCGCAAGGTTACTAAGAGAAACTTTTCAAAATATATAGTGGCATTATAAAATAGATGACTAAAGTGGGCGCTACTGCACCCGAGAGGGCGGCTGGGATCTTCCCAAAGGGACATTAAGATCCTTAATAGACAATAATACATAGTCAAATGAATAAATAAAATAGGTTATTCTTCTTATTGTTACTGCTTATTCTAGAGAAATTCATCTTTCAAAAACAAAATTCAGCCTTGTCAAAAAGGTGGAGGAATAGTAAGGTCAAAAGTTTGGGAATCATATTTAATATATAGGCTAGTTTGTGAAGGATTATATGTGATTTTAGTGACATTTCTATTAGCGATAATAAATAAGATATACTGATAACTCTATTCAAAATTAAAATAAAAGTTGTTTCAAAATTCGTGAAAGACGAAAACAAAACAAAACATACCAATTTTTAGGTAAAGGCGGAAGACCTCCAGGCATTTCAATCCCAAGACCACAAATAAAGTCCCAGATATGAGGCTTTTTCTTCGTCCTCAGCCTTTGTGTACCGTACACTTGTTTCATAGTTCACATAAACTTAGATATTTTCATGTTGGTAAAGGTAGCGTAATCTGTGGCGACATCCAATGCCTATAAACTATTGTTTTGTTATACCGTACTTGCTTAGAATGATAGGTATAAATTAGAAAGTATGAATCCTTATCAATATTATTTGGGGGGGGGGATTTTAATGTGGAATAACTAGGGTTTTAGTACAGCCAACTGCTTCTTTATTTGGACATAGCTTGGTATCTGTAATGTTGAATGAACTAAATGTACATGACAGCGTTTGGTTGGAGTAAAATATGCATGGACATAGGGGGACAAAAGGGAAACATCATTTCAGGACTGGCTCAAAAGGATGGTTACAACCACCGTTCCCCTCATTGGGGCAACCCAGAGAAAGTATCCCAAAGCGAAAAATTAGTAAAAAAGGTCTTTTCGGCAGGAACGCGTGACATATATTGCACAAACACGTCACTTAGTATGCACTTTCGGTCTTCCAAGCAGTATTTGCACCAAGGCTGTATCCAGGGGGAGGATACCAGGTTTGAACCCCCCCCCCCCGAAATTTTTGTCTTTCTCTTACAAAAGTAGCAAAATATATGTAGAAGATTTGCTTTACAAGCCCCCGTCCCCCGACCAAAAATCCTAGACACAACCTTAGCTACAACTATCCCCATATTTTCCCAAATAAGAATTGGATTCTCCAAAATCTCCCCGGAAATTAAAGATCCTAAATACAAGAACGTTAAAGCGGAAACAAGTCGTTAATTTCCCAATTCTTGGGGAGATTTCATAGAACACAACTCTCTTTCGGGGAAACCGTAGAGATTGGGACAAAGGAGGGGGCAGTTGCCCTCTTTTTGGATCAAACTCTTAGGTTCCTTTAAAATGTTTGACTTGCTCCATATTTGGCATACTAACACTCAGAAGCGCATCCAGGATTTTTATTCGAGGGGGGTACTAATTTTACTTAGGTTGGGGGGTTACATAAAAAAAAACTAAAAAAATACATACAAAATTTGTTTATGTCCATTTTTGTTACGTTTTTACGAGTCAAACAAACATTTCGGGGGTGGGGATCAAACCGGGTACCTCCCCCCCTTGATACGGCCTTGCTAACACTAACCGTAAATAAGTTATGCGAAAGAAGCAACAATATTTTTTTGGCGTTTTTGTGTGTGCATGCATGGAGCATAAATCGGTTATAATGGTTTTCACTTTGAGTTGAAAAAGAAGATAATAATTTACTTTTTTAATTAGGTCGGTGACATAAACGCATCTAAAGATTCAAATACCTTGCCGTTGGGCAAGATGCTCTTTTATGGTCAATTTAAAGTCACGATCTCAGCAGGTTTTCTGAATAAATAAAGAAAATTATACCAGCCATTTATTTGTAACTGAAGATTAAAGTTGTTTTAAGGTCTGAAATAAAAACTAAGCAGTAATTTTTTTTCAAATTTTTTTCGCATTGAATTTTTCAAATCAGCGCATGTTCTTTTGAAAAATTGTTCATTCGGCCCATTTTCACCAGAAAAATGGCACTTTCAGCGCATTTTGACTTTTAAGACGGCGCAATTTTAAACCCGATATCTGGTAACACTGGGAGGCGGACATCACTCTCTACGCCGAGCAGCGCCCGGCGGGAGATCTAAGTTAAAGTAAGTTAATAATTAATCTAAGTTTAGATGATCTGGAACCTCTGAAAAATATAGGGTTCTGCAAAGGAGGGTAAGAGAGGTAGTTCCCCCTGGAAGACCAAAAATGCATTTAAACTATATAATATTCTAAAATAATTTTAAACTCATCGGGGAAGATACTAGCCCCCCCCCCCTGGAATGACACATACAGATGTTTCTCCTAAAAAACAGTATAGTTTATATACTTGTTTTCCTAGAAACAATTTAAACTCTAGTCTCTAAGCATAAATGTTTGCCTCTGTAAGCAGTAATCCACGATAGGGTACAAAGGGTCCAAACTCAAGATGGGAGGGCTAAATAAATATATTTGAAACAATTTCATCAAGAAGTTCATGTCTTGATGAAGACTGAAACACTCTTGGTTCTAATTTATAAATACTGTCATTTTAATTTGACAATGTGTGATGAGTTTAAGGTCAAAGTTCTTGGGGAAAAGGATTTTTAAATTAGTATTTTTATATTTATCTTTATTCGTTTAGAATGCATGGAATACATTCTGCCATTAAACAAGAAAAATCCCGCTTTCTACGGCTATGATGAGAGAAAGATTGAGACGGGAAGGACACATTTTGAGGAAAAAGGATGACAGAAATTATGCTTCAGTGAGTTGCTAGTAGTAGGCTAGTATTACACAAGAAAATAACGAATTTAGGCATATTTTGAATACTTTGAATTTAATTTTTTGAATTAATATTATCAGCATTATTATAAATTTTACCACCATTTTACCATGAAAAGGAGTTTATCTTTACATATATTATACTTTCAATATATATATATATATATATATATATATATATATATATATATATATATATATATATATATATATATATATATATATATATATATATATATATATATATATATATATATACATATATATACATACAGAGAGAGAGAGAGAGAGATTTTGTCCAGAGATATAGTCCATACATATAATTCCTTATCTATATCCATAATTCTATAATAGTTTTTTTTTTCTTTTAATCCTAATATTGAATAAGATACACTTCTTTTGGCTTTGAATATAGATAATGATCATTTAGGCAAATATAGGAACTACACCAATTCATGTAAAAACAATTAAATAAATCTTAATTTAAATTAAATTAAATAAGGAACTATTTTTTCACTTTTTTTCAAGCTACAACTGACTTTTCTAAATTGACACAAAAAATTGCCTGAGTGTTTTTTTCATTAGGCCTACTATCAAAATTTAGATAGTTTTCATTGGCTTGCTTCCAACCCTCCCTTTCCTGAAGGTTTTAGAAAGCACGAAACTAGACAGCATATAAGGCTGTATCTTGGGGGATTAGGGGTTGACCCCCCCCCCCGAAATGTTGCCCGACTCGTAAGAGTGTAACAAAAAAAAACGTATAAAAAAATTTTTGATGAGTTTTTAAAGCCTTTTTATAACCCTCCACCCCCCAAAACAACCTCTCCGAACCAAAAACCTAGATTGCCCATTTTAATGACGATATTCATTTTATCTTTGATGCCAAATTTTTATTCTGAAAATTTAACTTCAAGTTAATCACTTTTTTTCCTTTCCACCTACGTCAATAACACTATTCACATCAATAACGCTACTTTCTAGAGAGGGAGGGGGCAGAGGGGGCTTGAACCACCTAGATTTTTGTCGCGCCGCCCTTATATTTTAGAAAAATTTTTTGGCGGGTAAACAACACAATTTGTTGCACCCTATATATAGGAAAAAAAGATTCTCCCCTAGATTTTCCGGAATTGACGGAACTCACCTACACTCTAAAGATAAAAACTTGTCTCATATAAATGCTATAGGATCCAGAGCATTCATAGTCATTGACGGAGGTGATATACCCCTACCCCCTTATGGAGCTCTAATATTGGTCCGTCCAACACCATGCCCACACCTACACAAACGTGGGGAGGTATTAGAAGGGAAACATCCGGAAAAGTTGAAAAACGTTGTCTAAACAAGTTTTTTTTTTATTTCGAACACCAATTTCCTACCCATCCCTCGGTAAAAATATTCTGATACCCCTCTCCAAGGATAGGATGCGTACCATCTATACCTTTCTAAGGAAAATTAGAAATATTAAATATACAAAGAAGATCCCCTTTTCCCTGTTACTGGTCCTAAGGTACCCATCCCATAGGTTAAAAATGAAAAGTCACTTAATAAAATGCACTGTTTTCGTTTTTCACCCCACCCCCCCCCCAAAAAAAAATCAATTAACAATTTATGAAAATGCCTACTTAAAAGAAATCATTAAAAAAGGTGTGTAGCAATCCAGCGAATGTATATTACTAAACTTCACAATTAATATTTATTGTAAATATTTTGTAAATTTTTCGATTCAATTATAACTGACACAGCTAGCCTAAGAAATAGACATATCTCTAGGATTTCATCCTGGATCCAAAGACAACATTCATTTCTGTCAAAAACTTACTTTACCCCCACCCCTTAGTTATCAAACCCTAAAGTGTATATAGGCTATGCACGAGAATGCAGTTAATTCTCCGATGATTTGAAAAAAAATATTCAATCATTTTGAAGGTAAGGGGCGTGTTGAAATTTTGAGAGCATATAGACACTACGGGGTACGTATTTGACGATCAAGTGGGGGGGGGGTGAAGTAAGTTTAGGACGGAAATGAATGTTATATTTGGATTAAAGATTTAATTCTGATTCTAAAGGTATATCTATTTCTCAGCTGTCAGGGAATCGAACCTTTTACTAATGTTTAGAGTACATTTAATTTCGTAGAATAAATACTCCGAAATAATTTTTTAGATAACAATTTAATTCAATCACAAACAATATATCCTATATATTTTAACAGTTGACACGGCAAGATCAGAAACCAGACTAATTCTCTGTCGGAGTTTTTGATCTTCCGCCAGAAACTTGCCGAAAGAGAATCCATAGACCTACGCAATCCTTAGACTATATTTTGGTTCTTTTATTCCAGTAATTAGGGTAAATAGTAGGGGAATTGCCAAGATATTGTTTTGGAGTGGTACAGCTCTTTTATGTGGGGAAAATTCAACATCTGGACCAAAAGCTTGCAAATAGAACTCATGTTTATCAAAATTAGCCTTGTACAAAATCGTGATGATATTTGGGCTATTTCAAAATCATGAAGTTTTTGGGGTAGTACAACATTTCCGTCAGTGGTACCAATTTGAACCATGAAAATAAATAGGCCAAACTAATTAATGAAATTTGAATATCCGTAAAAATTCAAAAATTAACAATCTGTTCACTCCTAAAGAGAACTTCACCTTCAAACAGTGGTGCCAATTGAGGGGGGAGAAGGGCATCCACCGCAAGATTTCTCGCCCCCACCAGGATTTCGAAAATAGCTTTTTTGTTGTTGTCATAGAAAAAATACCCTTTTTGCATTTTCATTGAAAAATATCGAACAAATCCCCTCTCCCGCAAAAGGTTAAGGGTAAGTGCCTGTTCAAGACATGTAACTTAATTTAAACATGCCTTAATGTTACAAACTAGGCAAGTAGAAGTTAGGGGATTTCAGACCGCTCCCTCTCGCAAATCAATTTTTTTAGGATTTTCCTCAGTTTACTATATTTTTCTTATAAATTGTTTGATCTTCAAATTTATCCCTCCCTCACAATACAGCCCTTCAAAAATCCTTTTTTTTTTTAGCTAAACAAGCACAGTTTTAATTTCCTAAATGTGCCTTATACATTAAACTTCAAGTTTTACGGCCCTTTCTGGGGTTCCTTCAAATAATTAGAACATAAATTGTAATAAAAGATAATATAGAATAAGATAAAAAAGATAAGAAGAAAATAAATAAAATACAAAGCAAACTTCACAAAAGAATTCTTACGTTCTATTTTTGTAATCCTTTTTCTTTCTTTTTTAAGCCTTTCGTTCATTTTGTTAGTATTTGTATATAGTTTTGGTACATTTGTCGCGATTCTAGGCGTTTACCCCCCCCCCCCCCCGCGGAAAATACACCGCCGCGGAAAATACAAGTACCAAAATTCCTTCCCCCTACGGAAATTAAAAAAGTAAAACTCAAATAAAATTTTCAAATTTGATAAGCCTTATTTTCCGGGGGGGGGGGGTATTTCACGGGGGAGGGTCCACGGGGGTAATCTACGGGGGGGGGGGGGTAAATGCCGGCCACCATTTGTCACGTAGTATGCCTGTTTTGTTGTTTTTTCGAATCTTGTTTCTAGGCTCCCTAAAATGCTGTGTCCTCTCTTTAGAAAGTAAATTACTATACACGTTCTAAGACATATATGTTCAAACAGTGCTGGCAACCTGTGAAGTATAGGAAGAAGACAGGGGCACCAATCGCTCCCCACCTAAATTATGAATATGCATTTTTAAGTATTTTCATAATAAAAATCGAAAAAGACTTAAACTACCCCTTTCTACATTTGAAGACACATTTATTTTTTATAAAAGCCGTATCCAGGGGGGGGGTAGGGGTTTTGACTCCCCCCCCCTGAAATATTTGTCCGACTCGTATAAAGGTAATAGAAATGAATATAAACAAACTTTTGATGCTTTTTTAAAAGTTTTTTTGTATCCCCCCTGAAAAAATCCTTTAGTAAAACCCCCCACGAATAAAAAAAATCTTGGATACGATTTTCATTCAAAAATAAATAGAGCAAAATCCCCCCCCTTCCTGCATCTTGATGAATTGGCGCCTCTTGAAGCAGAATATCGTTTGAGGATACAAGGGGTTGAAATAGATGAATTATGCAAAGAACATTTATACGTTTTAAGGTTTGTATCATATCACATAACTGGGAAAGAGGAGACGGATCTCTTTTGTAAAAGACACAAGATCCTATGACGGATTATGGAGACAAGGAAAATGTGTTGCCAACTGTATAAATAACAGAGTATTTAGAATTCTAGACTTTTGTATGTGGGTTGGGAAACACAATGACAGGTAATGTAATTCGTTTTTAGAACTGTTTATATTTTGATGCCACAGTGGAGTTTAAATTTTAAACTCAATGTTGAAGTAAAAAGGACAGTGAAATCTTGCTGTTTGAATCCCTTAAGTGGAAATTTACACGTTGCCGGGTTTGAACACCCCCCCTCCCAAAACAAAATTGCCTGACGCGTTAAAAAGTAACAAGATTCATATAAACAAGTTTTTGATGCGTTTGCAAAGTTTTTTGTTAACCCCCCTCCCCAAGAACCCCCCTCCCCCAGAACAATATTCCTGCATATGGCCTTGAAGATGAGCCATTTTTAAGTGTGAGAGAGCGTAGAACATTTTCAGAGAGTTGATAGCCCCTGAATGTCATGAATTGCTGAAATTCCCACGATTATTCATTCTCTTATTATCCACATCTAAATGAGCTATTCAGTAATACAACTTCATCATCGAATCTTGGTCATGGACTATCATTTACATTGGTAAAACAATAGATCGCAAATTTCAATTATATTTATTCTAAAAGAATTTCTATAAAAATATTTGCAAATGTCAATCTCGTTAAACAGTTTCATCACTCCATCCACTGATGTGACTTTTAAAAAAAGAAAACAAAATCTTTTAAAAACATTTATCGCCTTAGACAAAATATTAAACTCCAGCTAAAGAATTTGGTACTTGTGTAGAATCTGGTAAGTGCGCGACAATTGTATTGAAGATCATATAGGCATTTTACCGGGTATATAGGCATTTTACCGGATACCGGGTAGATGCTGTACAAACAAAGGGTTTCTCACTCTGGGAACTATATTTAAACTTTAGTTTTTTGGGGTTTAGGGGGAATAAAAGGTACCTGGGTTGGGTTAGGCTCCGTATTTAATACATGCTATGCTTTACCCCCCCCCCTAATGTGCAAATGTATAGCCCAAATTTGTTCATAAACTTATATTTTCACCCTATTTTGTTTTATTTCATTAGTATTAACGAAGCTTCACTTGTCGCGCACTTACCGGATTCTAGACAAGTACCAAGAATTTTCTTGTTTTCTTTTTTACAAGTGGGCTACGATACTCTAAAAGGGGACTGAATGGGGCTATGTGTCTCCCATGTATTATTTTTTTTTGGTCTCAATGTAAGACAGATTGTCAGAAAATTTGAAATTGAGAAAAAAATTCAATTGCAAATTAAAATTGTCATTCTACTCGAGGGGAGACCGCTTTTGGAAATGAAGTACACCTTGTGGTGCGCGCCAAGCGTGGCAGAATTGCGCAAACTGAGCAGTCGGGGTGGAACTGTGCGGGACACCTTGCGTTTTGAGATGTTCAGAAGAAGGTGGAAAGTGGGCACCCCTTCCTTTCTACTTTAAGAATTTAAACCAACCAAAGGGTATGTTGACACCTTAGGTGCGTCTGGTCAACTTCACAATAATAAATGGGTTCAGATACAAATTTCAAGATAGCTTTTTAATCAAAACATTCGAAAAATTAAGATCTGGGCCTTTAGAGGTGACATAAAGAATGCTGCCCCAGTGGTAAGGACCCACTATTATACAGAGGACCCTTGGCACCATGACCTCTTCAATATAATCTTTCCCATGTCCATCTTCACTTATATAGATATGATAAATATATTTTGGCTCGTGACCGTTGCACGATCATTAAGAGAATGGTCCATGAATATTAAATGTAAATTATAGTATTTTCAAAAAAAACTTCTCTTTTCTTTTCAGATTAAAAAAGAAAAAATTAAATCTATCTTTGCTTAGTCGTTAAAAATGGTTCGAATTTTAATCTTCTATCTATTTTCAACACGCCTCGGTTAAAACATTTTCGACGCTATTGTAAAAAAAAGCATATGATTTGCAAAATTCTAAAAAAAAAAGAAAATGAAAATTCAATTAAATAAAAGGACCATCTAAGAAGAACATTGATAAGTATGAAGTTAACGTTTCGTTTTTATTGTAGATATTTTAGAAGGGGAAAGCTCAAAGCAAAACAGATTCTCAATAACTCTCGAGTCTAGTCGTGTGGAGAGTTAATATCTTACGAAAAAAACAGTACTCGAAACTGGTTTCTGAGAGAAAATTAAAAAAAAACAAGTTTGTCAACTGAAAGTAAAGAGCCACATTAAAACTTAAAACGAATAGAAGTTGTGACGTATATGAACTTTAAAAAAGTTACTCATTGTTCTAATTAAACGATCCTCGTGTTTCGGGAGTCGTTTTTAAAGAATTGGGACAAAATTTAAACTTTAGCACAAAGAGCGAGGTGTTGAGGTAGGAGCAACCCCCACATATATGTAATAATTTCTGTTCGTTTTAAGTTTTATGTAGCTCCTTACTTTCAGTTGACAAAACTTGTTTTTTTTTGTTTAATTTCTGATCGTTTTTAAATAACGCCAGGATATCTGGCTCCACCTCTACGCAGGGGCGGATCCAGGAATTAATTTTTTTAGGGGGGCGGAAAATAGATTGATCCGATAAACTTGCGCTAGGAGCAAGTTTAATTAACGCAAACTAGAGTTAATTAAGTAAAACTGCCTCTACGGAAAAATCCCCCTCCCCACGGAAATATCCTCTGAACAATTCAATCCTGGCGAAAATTTACCCCGGATGATTACCCTTAACATCTCCCCGTGTGAAATTGTATCGGTAAAGAGAAAGCAAAACATGTAAAGAAATTCTGTATAGGAATTCTGGCAAATTCCCCCAGTGTAAAATTTCCCCTGAAAACTTCCCTCTCCATGAAAAATTGTCCCTGTGCAAAATCCCCCCAGCAGAAAATTCGTCTTCTCCTCCCCACCCGAAAAATGAATGCATACTTCCCAATAACCAATACTATACGTAAACAATGGGCAAATTTTATAGCTTGAAGACCTTTCCCCAGGGGCTGTGGGGGAACATGTCATCTCCAGAGACATAGTTATTGGGTCTTTCAACTATGCTGGAGAAAATAGCTGTCTCTAAAATTTTGAAAGAACGAACCGCTTGATGAAGTTATGAGTCAAAAAAGTTTCTTGCTTTTCAGTTTATTATAAAATTGTATCTGCAAAATCGAAACTGACATAAGATGCTGCAATTGTACCACAAAAATATTTTGATAAAAAAAAACTAGAACAGTTTGTCTCAAAGCATTGGCAACGCTGCTGAGCACTGCCTACATTAGAGTTAATTCAGACATTTGGGAATTCCCATTCCCCCTATGGGAATTTCGATAGGGAGTTTCGTAATTCCCTTTCGGATTATGGTTTTGATTTTTTTTTTCTAGCTTTTCCGTACGGAGGGTTGAAGTGATTGGGAATTTGTGGCGGTATTTTTAAAATTCGAAAAACAGGTCGATCGTCAGGCATCATAAAACACCCAATCTGATTGCCCTTGTACAGAATTATCAACTTTTGTTTGATGCTTCAAGTTCAGACTACAAGAAAAGTCGACTTAGCTAAAAAAGCAAAGTCTGCATCTTCAGTCATGACTTCTGATGTTTGAATATTTTGTCAATATTTGCAGTTCGGATGCATGTGAACATTCTCCCTATTCTCCCTATAGGAAATCCCATGCGTTTTCCCCAAACATCTAAACTAAATCTTACAGACCGGAAGATTACATAACATAACATAAAGTCCGAAGTTATGCTAGTGTAAAACAGCGTAATGTGAAAGAGCTTGGATTAATCATGTCGGCTGGGAAACGGCAAGGATAAGTAATCCACTTATTGAAGAAATAATCCTTCGACATCTGGACCGCAGCTATCTGTTAATGAGTTTGGAGCAGTTATTTACAAAATATTCAAATCCTTGAGTAGAAACTTGAAGGATAATGATGTATTAGATCAGAGTATCCTAAGAGATACAGTCTTTTATCAAATGACTGATGACTGAATGGGATACGGAATGACATACCTAAGGAAGATATTACAAACTAAAATATTTTTGACCAATCTATCATAGGCATTAGTAACTAGACTGAAACACTGTGTTTACCCTTTTCTTTATATACAGTGATCAAAGATAGTTAATTTTTCATACGGAGGAAAGGGGCGTAATTTGCTATTGGGCAGGAGGGCAACTGTCCCCTTGACCCCAGCTGGAATTTAATGTCTTCGAAAATCTCGTCAAAACAAGCATCCACAGAAACAGATTAGTTTTCTTTAATACACCTTTGCCTTTATGTTACTAGATGGTTTATTTTTCATTTTTTACTTGGTCATTTTCACTCGATTTGAGAAACTCGACTCCAACTTTGTCCCCCAAAGATTTTGACGAAATTCAGCCCCTGGTGGGGAAGGGGGCTTTGTCTTGGACTAAGGTTACATTGTTTACTCATTGTCTATGTGTGTGTCTCAGATAGTTAATTTACTACGTATGAATACTGTTACTGCTACTACTAACAGCTGGCTGCAGCACCAAGCCACCTGATGTCAACAGAGCTGTGCGAGCTCCTCCTCCTTCCTAACCGATTCAAAACTTCCCTCATAACAACCTCCCAAGAAGTTCCAACTTGCTTTAAATCCCTCCTTATGACCTTTTCCCACCCCAGAAACGCACCCAGGATTTTTGTTCGGGGGGAGGGGGGGTTACTATTTTTTTTTGGGGGGGGGGGGTACACAAAAACTCGAAAAACACATACAAAATTTGTTTATGTCCATTTTTGTTGTGTTTTTACGAGTCAAACAAACATTTCGGGGGGGGGGGGGGGTTCAAACCGGGTAACCTCGCTTGGATACGGCCTTGTCTTACCCCATTCGTGAACGATCTGCTTTTCGTTTGGCCATGGATGGATGACCGAAAAGGCCGATCTTTGGCAATTTGTCAGCTTTCATTCGCGAAACGTGTCTTGGCTATCACAACCTTTGTCGCATTATAGTCCGAGAAAGCGGCATAGAACCCCATTTTTCGGAGAGCTACTGTTAGAGAAACGGCAGAGTACAGGTAATATACAGTAGCGAAAAGTCCTATACTCTCCATTGAAGATTTTTGAAACATATCTAAAACCACGCAAGCTAACTCACTCTTCATAACCCCGCCTTCGCGCACGCGCAATGACAATTTTTTAGCGCCAGTCTAATTGAATGTTAAGTAGCAACTGAATCTCTGCTGACGTATTGCTCTGAAAGTCCGTCAACTTGCCTAATTACGCGCTATGAAATGTGTGTCATGCTTGGAGAAACATTTCGCTACTGATAATTACCTTTACTGTATGAAACGGTCAGTCATATAGGTACCCAAAAAAAGCCAGTTGTTGGAGAACAGTATGTGCCACCCTTGGCGCGCTTAAAGGCCGTATCTGACGTTTTGACGCTTCTGAAACAATTGCCGAAAACAATTTTTTAAGCTGTTCTCAAAAGGAGAATCAGCAATGCAGTGTAAGCTCAATCACACTATGATTCTCTAATCTGCATTGTGTTGCTGAGCTTCCATTGGAGAGCTGCCAACCAAACGGCTTTTGGCAGTTATCCCAGAAGTGTGAAAATGTCAGATACGACCTTTTGGTTTGACAGCAATGTCAATCGCGTCAATTGAGGGGGCAGGGGTGAATACCCCGCCCTAGATTTTTGGCCCCCTAATTGTTCAAAAATACACTTTGGGTATTTTCCTTAAAAATGTTTATATTTTTAAATATATTTTTTTTTGTCAGAATTGTGAAACTTCGAAAAGACAGTGAAATAAAAACAATAAAGATAAAAGAAAAACAATTAATTGCTGTTTTTGTCAATTGACTAATAAAATTTACTTATTTTAAGCAACCTTTAGATACCCATACAGGTGGAAGTAGGTCTCTATGCACGGGCTCGGAAATCTCGGAATTTTTATTTTCCACAAATTTTTATGTAACTCAACCCCGCCTCCAACTAAATTTTTTTGTAGGTGCCTACCATCTTCATATTCCGTCAGTGTAAAATCATAACTTTGGTAAGTAGCACATCCAGGAAAGGGGTTCAGAGCCCAACGACAGGTGAATAATCTTATGAACAGATGCCCTTGTTTTTAATTTGTAGTGTCAATAACTTTTTTCCAGAGTCATTCTTCCCTCCCCAACAGGGACATCAATTAAAAAGAATGGCGTCTCTCTGACAATATACATTTTTCAAAATCTAGAGGGGGGGCAAATTTGTCGTTTTTTCAATTAAAATACCAAAGAAAAGGCAATTTTTAATTGGAAAGACCCCAAAAAAGTGTTTTTTCAAAATCTAGCTGGGCAAAAAATCTACAGAGAGTAGGCATATGCCCCTGATTCTCCTCGATTGACGCCACTGACCATGGGGCAATTGTCCCCTCTAGATTGTGAAAAATACCGTTTTTGGCATTTTCCTTGAAAAAAATCGAAACTAACAAAACTGACTATCCAGATTAAAAAAAAAATACTTCTTGTATCTTCACGAAAAAATTGGAAAAATCGTTGCACTCCCCTCAATTTTCGGGAATTGGCACCACTAATCCCCAAGGACCAAGACCCTTTCGAAACAAGAACCAGGCTACACCACTGTCTTTGATCAAGTATTTTGAAGAATATTTAAAGCCCGAGCAGCCTGGGTGTTTAATCATACCTCATTGTCAAGGTCCACCTCCGCCTCCACGGATCTTGCTTATGCAAGATCCGCCTCCGCCTTGGTTCTCTCTTGTTCGATGTTTTTCATGCAACTGTTACTTTTAACTTTTGTTCAATATTAAATTTCGGGATTCTATCCTATGTTTTAATTAAAGTAAAATTGTTTTTTTCTAATCTCAAAATATAAATTTGATCTTTAGTTCATCAATCAATAAATCAATAATTTGACTTACTTAAATTTATTTTTTAGTGGTTAAAATAGGTATAACGATGAAAGCCGCCACTTTGTACACCACTCAAGGTGGTCAGACGCCACGCTGTAGACTACTACTGACGGAGATGCAACTTGTTGGTTGCTACTCAATTTTATTTACTAAATTGTGAAAGTTAGGGAGAAAACAATATTTGTTTCAGCTGATTAATAACACTTATTTATTTTAAAACTTACGTATAAGTAATCTTATACGCATACAGGTAAAAGCCCTCAGGTCCAGAAGTCTGAGAATTTTTACTTTCCCCTATTTTCCATTGGCCCTCCCCTCGAAGAATTCTTACTAGAGTAAACATATTCTCGTACCAAATAAATTCAATACATATCACTGGTTCAAATAGACTTGGTGAACTTAGACTCCATTTCCTTGTAAGAGATTTCAACTTCCTAATTCGTTTATCCATCAAAAATTTCTTTCACTATTTCTTTATTCAAACTGACCTGAAATGATCAAAATCAGGTTGACTTCCGTATCATTCATATCCGTGTTGCGCCAGCAAAAAAAAAAACACTGCTTGCACGACATCTCTTTCCTCGAAACCAAAAAGCCTATCGCATAGCTGCTTAAAATCCAAGTCGGTATCAACGAAGGATTTGATTTGTTAATTCAGATAAAACTGGTGAACAACAAGAAAATACAGCGATAATATTTAAAATTAAAATATGGCGGACAATGGGGTTTTAGCAAGGGATCCCTCCCCCTCTGCTTACGGGTCCAAGAAACAGCGTTGCAGTGGCGTAAATAAATGAATCAATGGTAAAAAAGAGAAAATACACTCACTGCCTTGCAAAAAGGGACAAGAAGGCAAGGGAAGGGGGACTCGGTGACAGCCCACCTCAAGGCTTAAATTTTTCCAGATTTGTCGGCATTTCTCATTCAAACTTAGAGTTTTTTTACTTTTGTCAACCCCCCCCCCCAAAAAAAAAAATCCTAAGCAAGTGCTGTTTACAGATAGTGACAGCTTTAAATGCTAAATGCTAAGCAATCTACAAGAAAAATAAAATTGAAGCATTTCCAAGATTGGTAGCGATTAGACGCAGGCAAGGCCGTTTTCAGGGGAGAAGGTGTTACCCTGTTACACCCCCCCCCCCCGAAAAAAAGAATAATAACTAAGTATTAATGTATTTACGCGTACTTATTCGGGTATTTACACATATTAATGTCACGTCTAATTTTAGGGGGGGGGGTTCTACTCTAGACTAGGCACGTCTAGAGATTAGAAGACCCTTCTAAAACTTGGTTAATCATTCCCAATTTGTGCGTGGTCTACAAACCTAGCTAATCATGAAGCATATAATTTCAGAATTCATTTCTCCGCTGAATCCTACTTTCATATTCATAATTTCAAAATCACAATCCAAAATGAATTCTTACGTGCCATGAAAGCTAATGTATTTTGGCATATTTTTGTTGAAGTGTTTTTTTTCTTTGCTAAATATAAATTCCTTTTTCTTCATGCTGGTTAAATATTATCAGCCATTAAGTCAATAAATCATCTCTTTCCTTCACGAGAAAAGGAAAAGTGAAAGTTACCAGGGTCGTAAATACAGGAAGGGGGGCAAGGACTTCTCTCCAATTTTATTTTATATTGAAGATACAAAAATACCATTTAGCCTTTTTTAGCAAAAAAAGAAAAACAAATGCAAACAGGTAAGCAAAACGAAAAATTTTGGATGGCAGGATAAACTGTAAGGATTTTGATAACTCAAGGGTGGCACTAGCTGAAACGCTAGTGCCACCCATTACGTACTTGTGCTTATTTAACAATGTAACAAAACTTTGGCAAAATTGTGAGCACCTCTAGTAATCCCGATAGCGATAAGCCCATTATTTACCATTTAAAAATTTACCATGATTTACCATTATTTAGGAAAAGTAGAATGTTAGTGCAAACTAAATAGATATTCGTTTTTTTTCTGTTTTTCTAAGACCACACTGCCTTTTCATTTGCAGGCAAAACGAAAGGAAAATATAGAAAAACGAGTATAATAATTAAAATAAAACAGTGAAAAATAACAAGAATTTTTTTCACGATAAGGGTTTAGACCCCCCCCCCCCACCACCATTGTCCTGTTTGAATTCTATTGGAAAGGGTTATGTAAATTTTGTATGTGAAGAGCAAACTATAATTTAAATTACAAAACACATTGTAGTGTTAGTGACTCTTCGGCCACATAGTAGTAATTTCGCACAGAAATTCGAATTTTTGCGACATGCAACACAATTTCTCTGAATAGCAGCTTCTTTCAACGGGTTATTGGGAGACGTTGGGTGTAAAAACATATTTTTTGCAGTCGATTCACTACAGTCAGAGATCAGTAAAAAATAGCAAAATAGATATAGTTAACATCTGATGTTAATTGTTAATTATATGTTAATTATTGGCTTAATTGTACTGTGATCTTTAATTGTCTTTATCAAACGTGCTGGCTCTTCAGGGTAAAATTTAATTTTTGTTTTGTATTAATGATGTATGTTTGGTCGTTTATGACTCGTTGGTGTTTGCGTCGTTGCAGGACGTTTTTTTGTGTTGGTTCAGATGCATTACTTCGAAAAGAGCTTAGCGTCATTTATTTTGCTCCTAAGAGAGAATTCTTTTTTTGGACGGGGGATGAGTTTATGTTTTCAGTAAAGTGCTAGTTTTTAGAATTCTATAAATATTAGAGAGCATTAAAAGTTAGTTTATTTGAGCTAGTTTGACATTCTATCTCTAGTATTCTATAACAAAGTGTTAGAAATACATCCTTGTGGTTTTTCCCAGAAAGGAAAGAAAAGGAAAACGAGGTGGCTTACCGCTAGAAAAAAAAAGAATAAAAGTACAAAACATTCAGCAGAGACCTCCATTCAGGCATCCTCAGCCGTTTGCCATTCAAAATCATTCTAAAACTATTCAGTCACCTTCTTTACAGTTAAAGCGAGAGGGCGATTCTTCCCTTCGAATTTTCTGTTTTTTTAGGTTGTTTCTTTTTTTTTGTACTACGAACGGTTGAGCGTAGGTCCGACCGGATTGTTTCCATTTCCCTTGTTTTTCTGCAAATCTTTTTTTCTAACAGTAAACCACTTGTTTTCTCCTGTTTTCAAGCTTAGCCAGTAGGCAAGGCCGTACCCAGGATATTTTTTCGGAGGGGGTTTTACTAATTTTTTTTTGGTTGGGGGGGTTACAAAAAAACTCGAAAAACGCATGCAAAATTTGTTTATGTCCATTTTTGTTACGTTTTAACGAGTCAGACAAACATTTAGGGGGGGGGGGGGGTCAAAACCCCAAAACCTCCCCCCCCCCCTGAATACGGCCTTGCCAGTAGGGATATTTGAAATTATATATTCATTTGAAATGAAATTATAGCTATAAAATTATTTATTCAAAAGTCATTTTTATAGGTCTTGAAGGAATAAAAAAACATCATTGTATAAGCAGCTGCTCCCTATCTACGGCTAACTAACCCTAAGACCCGCTTTCAGCACTTTGAGCTTAAAACACCAATTCGCAAAATATAACAGGGAAGGAGGCAAGGTTGCTTTTCAATTTTACGCTCAAATGAAGATACAAAGAAGAATTTTTCAAAATTTATGGGTGCTGGGGGGGGGCTTCTTTTTTTAAATGAAAATACGGAAAAAAGTATAATTTCGAAATCAAGGAGGGGACAAACAACCCAGTTGAAACCCCCCTGTTTTGGTCTCCTGTAAACTATTTTTGCGTAAGATAACGATCTTCGCCGCAGCTATCACCCGTTTTTGGTATGCACAAACATGGCGTTAGATAAAGATCGCTTATATTTGTCCACGGCCCTTGGATAAGACCACATTTTAAGACGCAAATGAGCGCTTTTGTTTTTATTCAATTAAAAAATTAGATTTCAATACCATTTTTGACCAATTAAAAGATATTTTATAAGAAAAATCATTACTATGAGATATCTGTTTATCTGCCCCACTAAGCCTAAAAACAGATATTTCAATGAATCCTAGCTATCCGTAAAAAAATGTTTTAATAGAAACAGTAATCGTAGCTACGTATTTGATTCGCCTGGTAATTCTGTATCGCTTTTATACCCTTGAAATTGCTGATGCTATTAAAAAGTTTCGCCTACTACTATAAATCAATATTTAAAATTTGAGCAAATAAAAATTGTTTATTATTTTTTTTTATAAAATATTATGTAAAAAACTAAAATACTTACATTAAAAAAATAATTACTAGTTAAAATTTGCAGTGCTATCAATAATTTTAAATATTTTCATCATCTTGCGCGCAATTTTCAAACACAGCATCTTCTGATCAATTCTGAAAACTATTGAATAGTTCCGTAATTAGTAAACTATTTTAGTAAACTAAATTAATTTAATTAGTAACTAATTTAATTTAGTAATTAATTAATTAATTTAATTTAATTAGTAACTAATTTAATTAGTAAATTAATTAATTAGTAAACTAATTAATTTAGTAAACTAAATAATTAATTAATTAATTAGTAAACTAAATTATTAAATTAGTTCCGTAATTAGTGAAATTAAATAAATTTAACGAGTAATAATCTGTTTTGCGATAAGTCTGTTTGGCTGCATAAGCAGCAAAAAAAAAAAAAAAAAAAAAATTAAAAATACTGTCTGGTCTTTCTTCAAACACAATGACAGAGGACGGAACATTACAAAACAAATTATTACTTATTAATTTTATTTAATTTTATTTATTTAATTTCTTCAGTAATTTTCAGAACTGGTTAGAAGAAAAAAAGCCTAGCAACTTGTTTTTTTTTTTTTTTAGAAATCATTTCAATCAAGTCTTATCCAATAAGAGATCAAGTAGCGAATAGAACAATTTGTAACTAACGACCAATAAACTTTGACTCGTAAACTTTTAACAATATTAACGGGTCACTTTTTATGTACCAAAAACAGGCTACTACGCAACGAATCTACTTCGGGGAGGATTATCTATCAATTTAAGCTGCGTTTCTTATTATACTGGTTCTGTTGTATCTAGAGTGGCCAAATGGGGCGCATTTGCGCTATTTTGGCGCTTTCTTGAGACGTTTACACACTAACCAACCCATTTTGGGGGGAATCGTTCATTCGGCGCATTTTCATTATAAAAATGGAGCTTTTGGTGTATTTTCACTTTTATGGCGGTGCAACTTTAAACCAAACATCTGGCAACACTGGTTGTATTATTGTTAACTCCTTCAAATTCCCAGTACTACTAAATAATTTAAATCTCAAAAATCGAATTACAAATTTCTTAAATCTGAAAAATTCAAAATGTTAAATTAAAAAAAACAATTGGCAATTAAAAATAAAACAAATTGAGACTTTTAAAAATTTTAAATATTGTATCATCCGTCATTTCTTCAAATACCACATCTTCCAGGAAAAAAGCCAAAAATAACACAAATTACTATTTATTCAATAAATTTTACAACCAGTTAATTAATTAGTGAGTGCTAAATTGTCAAAACTGGTTAGAACCAAAGAAGCCTAAGAACCCGTTCCTTATGTTTTTTGTGTATGTTTTAGAAAATATTTCAATCAAGTTTTATCTAGTGGGTAATCAGGTAGCAAATTGCACAATTCTTGAATTAAAGACCAATAAACGGCTGGATTAGGAAAATTAAATCATTCCTTAAAAGGAAAAGGCACTTGAAAGGGAAATCAAAGTATTTCAGGTTTTTATATAGTTCAATTACAAAACAACAATCAAACTATTTAGTTTTGCTTAATTCAAATATTGCATAACTATAGAATTTCCATGGGAAATTTTTCCTCTGCCAGTTTTTAAATATAAACGACAGAGATAGGTTTCTCATCAAAAAGGCTTCCAATCTTTTTCAACTGTGAAAAAAAGCGGGCCTTGGCTAATAATACTAAAATGCCAACTAACATTTTATTTTCCTCTCTTAGAATAGCCAGTGGGTGAAAATACTAGTTGTTTTAAATTCAAACTTAATGTGCTTTAAAGGTAATTTCCATGCTTGAATGACATTGATTAGCTTAATTTGAACTTTGGAACATACTAATTTCCAAAAGGCTATTATTATGTAATCTTTCGCTTAATCAAATTTTATAGCATAAATAAATACTTAGTTGCCAAGTTTGACAAATTCTAACTAGATGGAACTTGAAAGAAGCAACGAGATGGCAGTGCACATTCCGATATTAGGTCTGCGCGTCAAGTCTTTACTTATCTGAATGGGACTGGGATTATTTTCAACCACTGAATAGGGTGGGAGGAGGTCGTAAGGAGGGATTTAAGGGAAACTCGAACTTCTGGGGAGGGTGTAAAGAGAGATATTTTGAATAGATTGGAATGGTGAGCGCGCGCAGCTGTTTTGGTCTCTAGCAGCTTGGTGCTACAATGAGTTATTAGTAGCAGTAATAGTGGTAAATAGAAAGCAGAACCTTTGGAAAGAGTACAAAAACAGACCAAGTGATGCTAAATTAGAAGCATTTAAGTTGTACCGTAATATGCTGAAATCAATTATTCGGAGAACAAAAACAATGTATTATACTAAGAGATTTGATGATTGCGGTAGAAATATAAAGAAGACGTGGGACGTGATTAAGGAATTTAGTCGGCCATCGAAAAAACTAGAAGGTCTCCCTAAGTCTCTTATGGTAGACGATCAACTTATCACAGAAAAAGGCCAAGTACGACATCATATGAACAAATTCTTCGCGGAGATAGGGAAATCAACTGCTAATAGTGTTTCTCACTGCTCGGTGTCTCAGACTTGGAAGCAGTTCCTAGGCCCCCCGTGCTTGAAATCAATGGCTCTTGAGGACGTTACAATGCAGGAAATTACAAATATTGTTTTGTCATTAAAGAATTCTTCAACAGGTTTTGACAAAATTTCTGCTAAAGTAATTAAACATATCCTTCCGTCGATTATCACCCCACTTTGCCATTTGATTAATAGGTCATTTCAACTAGGAGTATTTCCTCAACGACTTAAATTGTAGCGTGTGATAGCTCTCTTTAAAGGAGGTGACCGTGAGGATCCTGGGAATTATAGGCCGATATCTCTTTTGTCAGTGTTCTCTAAGATATTTGAAAGGCCAATGCTCAAACGTCTGGTAAGGTTTCTTGAAGCTAAATCTTTTTTCCATAAGCATCAGTTTAGGTTTCGCGCAAAGTACTCTACAGAACATGCTTGTAATAAACTTCTTCAGTTTATACGACAATCTTTAGACTCTAATCTTATTCCTGCAGCCATTTTTCTTGATGTAAAGAAAGCTTTTGACAGCCTTACACACAAGATTCTCATTGGTAAACTTTCTCATCATGGTGTGCGTGGGGAAGCATTGTCTTGGCTCTCTTCATACCTTACTGACAGATCTATTGCCATGGAAGATACAGACAAGGAAGTTCCAATTGAATACGGAGTACCCCAAGGTTCTATTCTTGGGCCAACCCTATTCCTGATATATGTGAACGACCTCTACCGACTTCTAAACACCCCAATTCCCAATGTTTGCTGTGGATTGTGTCACAAATGTTACTCTCAGACTATGTCGGCGTCCACATCTGATAGTCGAGAAGAACTGGTATCATTTGCAGATGACACTACTCTAGGTGCTGCAGCTCCGGATGAGTCATCCCTTATTCTAAAGCTTCAAGCAATGACTGAAAAGATACTGAATTGGTTTGACATAAATCAACTAGCTTTAAATGTAAAAAAGTCGTACCTTCTTATTTTTTCCCGTACAGGTGTGAGCTGCCCCACAATTACTGAGCTTCCAACACCAAGAGGCTCCATAAGTCGCCCCCCAGATCGATATGTGCGATTACTGGGAGTTCTTTTGGATGAAAATTTATCGTTTAAGTTGCACGTTCAAGTAATAAGAGTGAAAATTTCCCGTGGACTTGGAATAATCCGTAAACTACAGCGTTTATGTCCTTGTACTATACTACGTCTTTGATATTTCTCCCTAATTTTCCCTTATATATGTTACTGTTCGTCTGTGTGGATATCTACATTTTATTCTGTACTTGCTCCTGTTCATATTATTAATTAGAAATCGGTAAGAGTTCTACAGTCAACTACACACTCTCCTGTTAATCTCCTTAAGATTAGAGATATTTATGTTATATCTCTAGCTTCGTTGGCATATCAATTCTTCCACGGAGATCTCCCATTTTGTTTTTCTGGACTACTTAAGCCAGTGGGGGAAGTAAATTTTTACTCAGTTCGAAACAGGGAGGATGTTATGATTCCGGCTACTCCCTCGGTTCGTTCAGATTTTGGTCTGGTCGTGACTGTGGGACGTGCTTGGAACTTGGTTCCTGCTGAGATTCGTCAGTCACAAACACTTGGCTCCTTTAAAAGACAGATGAAAAGTTTCTTATTAAAGCTAAATATTAAATAGTTTATAGTTGTTGTATTGTTTTTTTGTTGGCGTTGGATCCTCGATGATGTAGAGAATTTTTTATTTTTGATTTATTTATTTATTGTCGGGTGATAGGAGGGTCGCTGTTTCGTGTGGACTGTCGGTGAGTTGACTTCTTTTACTTATATATTTATAAGTTAAACACTGTTTAGTATTGTTTATGCCAAGTTTTAATATTAGTCTTTTATTCTATGTCGATTCCCAAATAACGGGCCATTGAGCCCTTTGGGATATTGTTTTTGTTTTATTGTTATTTATGGAAATAAATGGAACTTGAACTTGGAACTTGAACTTGAAATCCCCAATCACAAAACCCAAGGGCATTTTGGGTTTCTTGCAGCCTTTTCAAACTTTTTTTCGTGGCTCAATTTCCAACAAAAAATAAAATAAAGGATAATCCTTTAGTAACGCCCACTCCAAAGGATGGTGCCTATACATTTAGTTCCGTCTACCCCCTTATTTAATTACTATTTAGTACAACCTCAAACATCTTAATGGGTTCAGTTTGTCGAGAGGAGTGTACATGGACTATACCCTCCTAACATTTAATTATGTAGATTACATAGATAATTTTATTAGTTGATAAAAAAGAACTTAAAGTGTAGGGTTTAAGCAAGTACAGAGTAACTATTAGCAAATAAGAACTGAAAATTGTAGCATTTTAACTATAGCTAGTTAAATATGGAAGCTTGTTATAAGTTTCTATATGAATTATAATAATATAGGCCTATTGTAATATTATTATAAAAGGTAGATTATTATATTAACAGAAACGTAGGATAACTTTAATTTTCTTAACTTGAATTCCACAGTGAAATAAAATAAGTCTGTATAGATGGCGACAATGAGCGATTTAAAGACTCCTCTTGACCACTGGGTCAATCAAGTTTCCTTTCTTTACATCTGGATCTCTCGTTAGTTAAAAAATAACTTTTTAATTTAAGGTACAAAGTTTTTAAACTAGAGATTTACCGCCTACATTGTCGCTATATATATAACATTCTGACTAGATGGCAGTAACAGTAAAAATTGTTGAAAATGCTCTTTTCGCGAGATTTTCAAAACCAAGTATTATGGACACCATTAATCAACGGCAGGGTTTTAATAGTTGCATGATTGATCTAAACTAATTATTTAGTTCTTTTATTATTATTAACAAGTTCTTTCATTATTAAAATTTCTAGATTTTATTTTATTAAAAGTTTATAAAGCGTTTTTGTAGATCGGCACCGAAAACTAGGAAATTTTTCAAGCTCAAATGGTCGCCGTTTTTATTGCAAATTGGCGCTGAAAAAAGCTAAGTGTGTCCAGCCCTTAATTACCAAATATATTAAAAAAAGAGGAAGAAAAACTGCTCACCGATATAATGTGAAAGCATAAAATATAAATGAGAAATAGCTCATTCTTGACAAGCAAAAAGTGTGTCAGTGGCCAAATCTAACTAAATATTTTTAATAGCATAGATATTGTAACCTTTCATACTAAAATTTCTTTCTGATTCAGAACTAGAAATTATTTTACAAAAATGTAAAGTGAAACGATTTTTATTTTAATTTACTAGAATTAACGTAATATTATGAGCAAAATTTGACGTAATAAACTGATCAATTACATTGTAACACATTATGGTGCTTTTGCGTCAAAGCTACCTGATGTTCAGTGGTGTCAATTGGGGGGGGGTTTCTTCTCCTTAAATATTTAAAAACGTATTTTCCACCCCCGACCTAGATTCCCGTAAAATGACGAAACTCTTGATAGTTTTCGCTTCAAAATTTCAACTGATTTTAAAGCAATGACACCAATTCTCAAAAATGTTAAGAAGTGACAAAATCTATTTTTCAAAATTTAGGGGGGAACAATTTTGTTTTATTTTTTAAATTTTTTACAATAAAAATACCAAAAAGGATGTTTTTCAATGAAAATACCCAAAAAAGTATCCAGGAGACAAATGCCCCACCTCTTCACCAATTGGTGCCACCGATTTGGAGCCGAACCTATTGAAGTAAAAGAAAAAAGTCAATTTAAAAGAAAGCTAAACAAATCCATAAAAATTGAATTTGTGAACTAATTACTATTGGAAGGTCAATTCAACTAACGAGATTTGGGATTTTTTCTGAGTTTCACGATTTTCAAATAATTGTCTTTTGTATAAAACTCGAAGGTCGTATGAAGCATTTTTATATCGTATGAAGCGTATATATGAAGCATATATAGTACGTTTAGGCAGGACTCGAAATAATCCTTTGGTTAGATTCCTCCAGTACCTCCTCCCCCAATATCACCTTTTTTTAGATTTTTCCTAAATTTCACATATCTTTAATATAATACGTCTACTTTTTGTCTTTCTGATCTTACGCCCCTCCCCCAGATACATTGCCTATGCCAACAATTACCGCGGACGTTCCTGCATGGACGGCCCTTTTTCTGAATTAAAGAGCTTGCCTTATAGTTGAATAATGAACATTCTTGACGTAAACTGAACAAAAAAGGCTAAGGCAAGGTTAGTCAAAACGTTAATCAGCATAAATATAGCGTAACGAGACCTTCAATCATTGTATTCCCATAAATTTGACCTTTTTGGGATAACTTAATTAATACTTAATTACCAACCATTTCTAAACTGAAAAGGCTCTCACTAGAAGTGAAACTTTGACATTTACCTGTCAAAGCAGTTACTTGACTCACAAGTTTACATACTGACAAGAATATCCTCTAGAAATAAGAAGTAGTTCTAAAGCTGACAAACAAAAGATTGTCGTTGGGTACTAAATTTTTTTCGTAGCCAATTTAAATATGTCCATTCTAAAATCCAAAAACCTTCACAATACTGAAGATCAACCAACGAAAGCTCTGAAAACCATCCCCATCCCAAATAGTCTTTAATTGTGGGGGAGGACAATGTATTTCAGAGGAGGAGGGTAGGCTACGGTTGAAAAACGAAAAAACAGACGAATTGTATGAAAACTATAGGAAATTATGGGAAAATCGTAAGAAGTTTGATATTGGGTGAGGGGGCACCAAAGGAAGATCAACCAATGAAAGCTCTGGAAACCATCCCAATCCCAAATAACCCTTGCATTAAAAACGAGACCAGTAGTTGACCTTCTTTGGAATTTACTCCGTTGTATTAATGGACTTGCTCAATAATTCCTCTGAATGATTTTGGATGCCCATTTTCCGTCATCTGGTGTACGTCATCTGGTGTAGGGTTAACACTAGAACCTTGCATAGCATATAAAACAACTCGAACCCTCCGCTTAATGAAGCCAAAAAAATAGTTGGTGCGGGTAAAGTATAGCGGGTCTGTACACCTAATGTGTTAGGAACAATATTCTGCATACCTAATGTGCAAATATATAGCCCAAATTATATATTTTCCATCTATTCTGTCACTTCTCTTTGTCTTGCCTCCCGCTAGAACTCCAGATCTCCAGAACTCCAGAACGCTAGATCTCAGAACTCCACGTGTGCCACAGAGTTCCGGCTAGCTTGGTGCAGTTTTGTTACGCTTGGCATGCATCACCTGGTGTACATGGTTTGCGAAAGTGGTTACCCCCTCGTCTTTCTATTATCTAGAATCCCCTAAGTTTTGTATTCTGTATTCTCAAATCTATTCTAAGTTTTGTGTTGATATATGTTTGAACTTATTCGTGTCTTTCAAGAAACAGCTTATGGTTTTTGGTTTCATAGGAGGAGGAGGGGAAGGGTGGAAAAATTTTTGGCCATGAGTGCCAATGTATTAATAAAAATACTTAGTATTAATACTAATAGTATTATCGTTACAATAGTATAACTATAAGTATTACAAGTATATTATTATATGATATACTAATTATAATTATAATACATAATAATTATAGTATAGAATAATATTATAATTATAATTGTACTATAATTATTATAATAGTATAATTATTAATAGTATTAATAACTATGTCTTAATAAAAATTTAAGATGAAGTAATTTAAAAAACTTTGCCAATAAAAGAATAAAAAAGATTGACAAATAACAATAAAAAGTTAAGTATAAAACAATAGGACTGGAGCCAATGATCAAATCAATTCCAAACGAATGAATCATCCATAAAGATATAAAAAAAAATAATTAAGAAATATTACCGCCACAGCTGATTACTGACGTAAACCCATCTGACAAAGAAAAAATTCTGGTAGTTATGCTGAAGTTAAACTTTAGAAGGTTAGAATGCATAAACATTAGCCAATTAGTAAGACTACAGGAGTTGATTATTTTTTTTTTAGCAGGATATCCACTAAAAGGAAAACACTTGCAAAGTTCAAGAAAACACTCGCCTAAGAGTATCTTGAAAGGGGAGGAGAATGGTTCAGACTCATGATTAAAGCCTTAAGATTTTAAAGTTTTTCTTGCATTTTCATATGATCCTTGTGTTTTTATTTTACACTCCTCCAAAAATGAGTAAATTCTGTAACAAAATAATCCATGATAAGGCCGTACCCAGGGCCTCCCCCGAACTGTTTTTATGATTCGCAAAAACGTAACGAAAATGGATAAAAACAATTTTTTATGTGTTTTTTAAATTTTTTTTCTGTATCTTGAAAAAGTTCAGACTCGTGACTAAAGTCTTAAGATTTTAAAGTTTTTCTTGCATTTTCATATGATCCCTATGTTTTTATTTTACACTCCTCCAAAAATGAGTAAATTCTGTAACAGAGTAATCCATGACAAGGCTGTACCCAGGGGGGGAGGGCTAGGGGGTTTGAACCCTCCCCCCTCCCCGAAATGTTTGTCTGACACCCAAAAACGTAACGAAAATGGATAAATACAAATTTTATGCGTTTTTTGAGGTTTTTTGTGTACCCCCCCCCCCCGAAAAAAATATTTGAGTAGCCTCACACCCCCCCCCCCCCCGAAAAAAAAATCCTGGGTAAGGCCTTGATCCATGAAAAGCTTAAACTGCCAACAACAGTGAAAATAGATCTGATTGTTATTCTTTTGTTCCTATTTTAAGGGGTTACTCCAAGCATGCAAAAGCTTAAGGAAGGTTAATAGTTCCGTTTTATTGCTTTTTTATGTGTTTCTCTGTTTTTATTGTTTTTTCTTGAACAAACCCTGTTATTAAATTAAAAAAAAACGGCAAAAACCTGAAACTGAACTTGTTAAGTGGAGACTTACGCAGCACTACCTATCTGAGAAAACAGGGGAAATAGAGAATTCAGTTTTGACTGAAAAGACCCCTACTTGCAGTTCTGCAGTTGTTCATCGTAGAGGGCGCCAAATTAAAAAAGAAGATATCTGAGTTAAAAAACAGCAAAAAACTAGCTTGAAATACACGGCACTAAACAACATGAAAAAAGTTGGTGGTACTTACGTATTATCCAGATTACACTTGAGAAGTGAAGTTAGGTTAATCACAATGAAATATACCAAATATGATGAAAACATAATACTTCAGTAACAAAATTATGGAAACTAGAACAAAAAATTATGGAAAGCAGGCCGCACAGAATGTATTATACTAAACTTTTAACCTGACCTAACTTAACCTAACCACCCCTATATATTAAATATTTAATTAAAATACACCTGTATCGTAGTTTATTTAACGAAAGAGTAAGCTAATTATAATCGAATGCAAGAGAAAAACTGGTTTACTCAGATCAAACACAAAAAACTTCTTGAAAAAACTTCAGAAAAAACTTCTTGAGTGGATTCTTGATAATGCGTAAGTACCAAGATAGTTTTAATTTGAAGGTGTGGTTTGTCTTTGAAAATTAATAGATTATTAGTGTTTGATTTTCATAGACGGAAAACGTTGTCAGTATAAACTACTTAGCTTTGCTCATTTATTTTCACGGTTCAACGTGGCAACACCGGCAAAAAAGTGGTACTGCCCTGAAAACTTCATAATTTTGAATCAGCTGAAACAAAAGTTATTAAAAATCATAGTTCTCAGGTATGAATACACATAAGATGGGTCCGAGGGTATGTTTCTATTTTGAAGTCATACTTAAAGAAAACACCTAGATAGCGCCAAGGGGCAATTAGCCTTTGCCAAAGACTCGGTAAAGAAGGTAAAAAAGACTTGAACGTGGAATGAACACCTGAATAGTACCAACATTAGCCTCTGCTAGATAGTGCCATTAGGCAATTAGCCTTGACTAGGGAGGCTTGGTAAAAAAAAAGGTAAAAAGACTTATCATTTTCAATACTTAGGAATAAATACCTAGATAGTGCCAACAGGCAATTAGCCTCAGCTGGGAAGACTTGATAAAGGTTAAAAAACTTGGTATTTTTAAGGAGCCAAGAAAGCCCAAATAGTACCAACCAGTTATTAACTTTGTCAAAACAGATGTTAGAGGAAAAATTAAAAAGACTTAGAAATTTTGAGAATAGGTAATAAATACCTATATAGTGCCAACGGGCAATTAGCCATAGCTAAACAGACTGTAAATCAAGATTAGAATATTGCAAGCTACACTGATGGCAGCGGTAAAGTGAGTTTCAGAAGCGTTGCTCTCCGAATAATGGAGGAGTTGCTAGAGAAATTACCAAACAAGAAATTTTCCAGAGAAATTGCCAAAACAAGAAATTGTTTTGGTTACCTGACTGACTGACGGTATCAGGCTAAAAAAAAAACTTGGTAAATTAAGAAATAATATGTTTAAAATATAGTACAAACCCCTTTAGCCTAAGCCAAAAAGACTTGGTAAAATAAAAAAAGACTTAGTATTTCTAAGAATTCGGAATAGACACCCAGCTAGTGCCAACAGGCATCTAGCCTTAGCTAGAAAAGACTTGATAAACTGATGTTCTGTTCCAAATTAAAAACTTATATGATGCCCAAACGAGATGTTTAATATACCAAACTGACTGCATTAGAAACAAGAAACCACGCCCAAATACCACGTGCTAAATAATGTTCTTGAGTAAGGTATCAAATATTTACCAAATGGAAAATTCGTTAGGTTCAAGGGAATCAATGTCAAAGTTAAACCAAGTCAAATGCTTTGGATTGATTTCACCATTCAGAAATAACATGCCGACCGCGCCTTGAGTAAATCTGAGTAAAATTGAGTAAAATCTGATTTTAGTAGCATTTACCAAAAATAAGACAATTTTTGGACAAAAAAAGTTTTATTAAAATCTTCACCCTTCTTCCTTAAAGTGTTTTTGCAGGTTCTTAATCTGCGAAGGATTTTTTGGATGCTTGCAATCCAAATTTTTTGGATTTTTGGAAAGACTTTGTAGCAAAAGTAGTGCTTTATCAGTAATTTTGTTCCAAGAGGATATTCTTATTGATGATTATTATGATAATAATTATTCAACCTTCTAATCTTTTTAATCCCGAACAAATCCTTCTTTTATTGGTGTTGACCTGAATTTTATTTTGACGTTTATTTTCGCTGAAGCATTTACAGGGTTGACAACGAATAATAATATTTGAATTATGAACATTCAATCGTTATTGTGTGAAGACTGACCCGGGGCAAAAATCTATGGAGGAGGGGGCATAATGTTTTATTTTTAGAATCAAAGGGAGCAATATAGTTGTGTTTTTTTTTTCAAGGAAAATACCAAACAACGTTATCTCTCAAAATACGAGACGGGGAGCGGAAAAAAATACAGAGGGTATGCGCACTCTGTCTCTGTTATGGTCACTTTTACAGGTCTAAAGACGGTTTTACTAGTCTGTCTGAAGTTATCATCATTGAAAGCGATTTTACCAATTTGGAAAGAAATATTTCAGACACGATCCATTATTGCCAAGATTAATTCTCCCCTTTACGCAGAAAACTGCTCACTGTTTGACATTTTCTTTAAGCAAACAAAGGTCTGACTGACAGTTTTTCTACCCTGTTCATACCATTAATGTTAATTTCGCCCTCAAAGAAGGGGAATCAAGTCTTAAAAAATGGCAGAGGCTGTTATAGACAATCTAAGGGTATCAGAATTCACTTCTGCAGTACAAGTTGCGCTAGATTCTATGATACTTCACCATACTGTGAGCACTTGACCATTTTTGCTAGCCTTAGCCGCGTCAGAATTAGCATCTCTGTCAACATAACCAGAGATTTTGCTGTTTATTTGATTCTCCGTCGGCACGGCGGTCGTTCGGTTTGTAAAGTGTTGACATTGCTTCGACTTCTGTTGTTTTTCGACGACAGAAGAAAAAGAGTCCTTAGTTTTTAGCATAGACAGTATAAATTCGAGGAACAAATTAAAAATGGAGAGTGAATTGATGACAATTGTTAAAAAAAAATGATGGTTTGTTTCTGCTCAAGAAAAGTAAGAAGCGTTAGAATCAATAAATTAGCTGAATGAAGGCTGACAGTTGGATAATTCAGTCTTACTCTATCTTATTAAACGAGCAGGTCTAGATAGGTCACGACTTTGGGAAAATTTGTTTCTCCCACCCAGATCCTCTAATATTTCATAAATTGTCTGCTAACTGAAATTAGAGACCCCTGAAGGTTGAAAGCATTGAGCATAAGTAAGAGGAATTTCAGAACGCAATGTGATTCTTTACAAATTTGTTTTTTCGGTATTCTCTGTACAAGGGTGAGTGAATAGCAATCATGTTATTACCAGTCTTAAAAGTTCTGACATGGGTTAAGCAAATTTGTATCCAGCGACTACCGAATTCATTAGGCGCATTACTACATGCTATGCAACATAATAGATCAGTTGAGCTTTCATAGGCAGCGCTAGCGCTGCCTAAGTAAAGCACGATGTTGGCACAATGTATTTTTTTTTGGGGTTCTTGGTCTTAGACCAGGGCACTTCGTATCGAATGAGTTGTCTTAGAAACTTCGAAAAGGGCTCATTCACTTGGAAATTGGAGTGGCTTGTGCCCTTTTTAATAGCCGAAAGTGATTGGAAGGCAAATAACACCCCTTTCACACCTACAAATTCCCCAAACCCATCTATTAAAAATTTTTAGATTTACATTTTGTTAAATGTAGTTAAAATTTCTAGTAATTTGCTTTTTATGGATGACAACCCCCCCCCCAGGCTGGAGGTTAAGGATTGTAAGCTATGCTCGGGGGGCATATAATGTTTTTATTGAAAGTATTGTCGTAGAAACTTCAAAAGGGCTCATTTGATTGGAAATTAAAAGGGCTAGTGCCTTTTTTAATAGTTGAAAGTGAATGGAGAGCAACTAACGCCCCTCTCACGCCCACCATTTTCCCAAACACATCCAATCAAAATTTTGAGATAGCCATTTTGTTTAACGTAGTTGAAAGTTCTGGAAATTAGGTCTTTGAGGATGACAACCCCCTCACAGCCCGCAGGGCAAGGGTTGTAATTTGTGCCCTTGCGGCATATAGGGTGTTTATATAAAGCTTTGTCATTAAAATTCAAAACCGGTTCAGTTGATTAGAAATTGAGAGGCACAGTGCGCTTTTTAATAGTCGAAAGTTATTGGACGGCATGTCATTTGTGTAGTATGCTAAAAATTGATGTGGGTAAACAGTATTATTATTTTTTTCTTTTTTTAGAATAGGGCACTTGCTACTTCTGCTCTTAAAATTTAACCAAACCAAAATAGCGTAAGTGTATCCAAGTTATCAAAGAAAGTAAATAGATTTTTTTTGCGAATGGTATCAAGTTTTCCATTTCAGGTCAACTAGAGGAGGTATGAAACTAAATTAAACACTACTATTTGTCTCCAAATTTTCAAAAGGATGTATGTTGTTAAAAATTGCTGAAATCTTTCTTCCAGCATACAAATAGCAGGCCAAACTATAAAGTCTTGAAAAAAACAAAAAGATTTAAATAATTATTTTCTTTTCCCAGAAAAGACTATGTCAATATAAAACTAACAGAAATTAATTAAAAAAACTTTTTCAAAGAAAAGTTATTCAAAGAAAAGTAAAGGACCCCATTAAACCGAAAATGAGCAAAAATAAAATCAAATCATCTACCAAGCGTGAAACTACCACAAATCAGCATCGATAAATAAATGAAACCCAAAACGAAGAGAAATTACCATAAATAACCTAGTGATACTCAAAACGAGCTGAAATTAACATAAATTGGGCTCAAAACCCCTATGCCTTCCCAAGGCCAGAACATAATTTGCACTTTACTGAAAAAAATATAAACGAATATGCATTGTCAGTTTAATATACTTATACGGATATTTAGTAATCAAAATGTTTATATTATTTGATTTATTAAAGTTATAAAAGTAAAAAAATAAAGTCGACTGCCTGTCGACTTTAGAATGCCAACTCAAGTGTGGTTCTGGTAGATCGTTTTACCAGTGTGTCTGAACTTACCAATAGGGGGCGTATTTCTGGTGTTCTGGTTAGAAAGGAAACAGAAACAAAATACACCCAATCATGTAACAAATATAAAATTCTTTCGAGATTCAATTCAGATATACAGCACATAAAAAGAAGTTTTGACGCCCACTGAAAAAAGTGTATAGTTGATTTGAGGTTTGCATGAATTATAATAATACGGATTTTGTTGGTAAAGTTATCAGTGATAGGCCATTTATAATATAATTTGTATTGGAAAAGCCGAGGGCCATACACAAGAGTCGTGGTTGCATACATTTAACTACAAATATATTAAAAAACAAAACAAACACTAAGTACTTCTATTTAAGACGTTTGCTCCTCACTTCCATATCTTCAACACAAAATTTCCCACCGTAACAATCGTCTGCGGAGTAGTTAATGTAAGCTTTAGTTGATCAAAGCTTTAACGGCCAGAAAGCGAAGCTTTTTAGTTGAAAAGCGTCTCAAATAATTCCAGAGACCACACTGGCTAAACATAATAAAAACAAGAAAAAATGTGACAGCGAAAAAAATGAGGGAAATCATACATTGTTAAAAAAGAGAAAAATGAGAATATTCCAGTCGAAACGTCCACTCAGCCGTCCTTAGCATAGAAAGAAGAAAACAAAAGGTAAAGGTCCACAAAAGAAGAAGAATAGGTAAAAGAAGAATAAGCAAAAGAAGAAGAACAATACAGAAGAATAGGTAAAGGTCCACGGGACAACATAAAAAAGTTTGTCTTTCAATATAAGATGTTTTTAAGGTATTTCTTTTTATGCTGTCCTGTAACTTTTATATTTAATATTTTTTTCTATTATTCTTCCTGCATTGAGGACGACTGAGTAGGACAATCTCGGCTCAAATATTTGTATTTTGTTCCTTTAGTTTACCCCAGTTTTCTTGGAATCAAAGTCTTGATGTAAATTTCCTTCTTTAAATGAACTTTGTCAATGAACTCTCTCTGAAAATAACCTAGTGAATAATCCGGAATTTCATTATATTGTGAATGACCCAAAAAGTTGTTTATTTTGTTGTGTATAAATATGCTACTTTCCATTTTATTAATTTAGTATTTCTAAATTAATAAAAATATCTGGGCTTTTGTACCTGTTTTTTCACTGTCTAAATAAATGGATTCATCCCCATTTGAAAGTTTATTTGTTCGTCCATTGATTAACTATGACATATCTACAACCTATGACATATGACATATTACCTACTACCTATATTACCTGTGACATATCTATGACATATGACATTTATTTGTTCGTCATAGAACGGCAGTGTGGTCTAAGAAAACAACACCTAATTAAAGGAGCTACGTTGGAAATATTAATCGGTATGTCGAATTTTAGGTATCTTGACCGAAATGAAAAAGTTTAGATCCGCAACTTTAGATCCGCAGAGGCCCGACTCGGGTACCGAAGCACCAACTTCAGTTTCATCAATATAAGTATCTTGCCCTTATGGACAGGGTTGCCACCTGTAGCACGAAAGTGCTATTTGAGCACTAGTGCAGTCAATTTTTTAACTGTAGCACCGAACATCGCTATGTAGCACGCAAATTTGGGCAATTGTAGCACTTTAGGAGCTGACCGTGGTGGCAACCCTGCTTCTGGAGCAATTTTTAGTTGTAGGCCTGTCCCAAAATCGCATGTTTCATAGGTTACATAAAGTCTGAGCAGTATCACTGTTTTGGCTCGGTGAATAGATAAATCTGAAACTAATGGATCCAGTGATATAAGTATCTTGTCCCTTTAGTTGCAATTTGCAGTTTTAAGCTTGTCAATAAATCGCAGGTTTCACAGGGAATAAAAACTTTGTCTCGAAGACGCTGGAAGTCATCTACATAAGTGAAACACAATACATCAGTCCCTTGGGCTGAGTGTGGGTTGGATTACATCATAGTGATGTTAAGCCATAGTTATTGATATTAAGCAAAAACATAGAATGAAGTCAGTTTTACCCTTGTTGGTTAAGCTTGTTATAATTGATTTTTGTCATTTTGGCATTCAAAAGGTAGTTGTAATTATTAAATTTGGTTTAAAAGAGCTTATGAAAACCTGTTAAGTTAATTATTTCATTATTGTTCGTCAAAGCCCAATAAGCTGTAATCTGCTCTTTCCTATTTAGAAAATTCCTGATAAATTTATCTATCGGGATAAATTAAAAATCTTTTCGTTAGAAACTTTCTTAAAGTGTGCTACAGAATTGCAAGATTCTTAACTCTAATTGTTTTTTATTTCAACTATAATTTTTAGCACAATAGGAACGCTGTAGGTGTATAGAGAGGGAAAGTCAGACCACTAGACTTTGGTCATTTCTTCCAATTTTCAAATTACTCGTTTAAAATTAATTTTGCTACCCGAATGGTGTTCAATAGAGCATAATGGTTTCGCTTATTTAATAAATAATTGCAATTAATTACAATAAGCTTTTTTGAACGCAGGGTTAATGTCTAAGGTTATTTACAGTATCTTAATATAGAATGAACGGTTAAATATTATTTGCAGATTTGAATAGAAATGGTACAGGTGTATCATAAATTCCGTTGCGTTTTGCAAAAATGACAAACATTTTAGGAAAGTCCACTTTACTAATTTTGCAGAAGAGCAAAATGAAAATAAAAACGCACATTAAAAAAAAAAATCTTTCTCACAATGAGGGCCAAATTGAATCAAAGCACCTTTAGGAATGAGATCAGTCAATACTTATGATTGTTTTAAAGTAATTTTCAGAACCCTCTCTCAAGGGGTTTCCCTCTCTCAAGGAAAGTATTAGGATTTGATTCCTACACTAGGAAACAAAAGTAAATATCACTTTAAATTACTTTTGATATTAAAATTAAATCAAGATTTTAGGTGCTATTGCCCTTTCTAGATTTTGAAGAATACCCTTCTTTGGTATTTTCATTAAAATTTCTTTTTTTGTATTTTCATTGAAAAATTAAAAGAAAAGCAAATTCAAAACCCCCCTAGATTTTGGAAAATATATTTGGCTACCCCCTCCTACATTTTTGTGAATTGACACCACTGTGTCCGGTAGGAAATGTTCGGTATAATGTCTTCTTTTCTAATTGTTTTGGACTTCCTGAAACAATAATTAGTTTTAAATTAGTTACCCTGACAATAAGTTTTCAGAATTTTGCAGTTTGCAGAGGGTTTCCTTAAAAACATCCAATGGCAAGGGTGCATTCAGGATTTTGTTCGGGGGTGGGGGGGTAGTTTACAATTTTTTTTTAAAAAACACATCAAAAACTTGTTTATGAGCATATTTGTTACTTTTTTTTACGAGTCAGAAAAACTTTGAGGGGGTAACCCCCTCGAGGTTAAAACCACAGTAACCCCCCACCTCTTTGGATATGGCCTTGTCCAATTGTCTTAACAATTACCAATGCCTTATTTTATATACCAACAAAATTCTTCCAAAAAAAACAACATTAAATCAAATCCGTACCTTGTATTTGACTCGAAGTAGGTTGTCATTAATAAATATCCAGAGTAGGGACTAAAAGGCTTAAGGTATCCGAGTCTCAGACCACTCACTTGTCTATTTATAAATTTTTCTCCAAAATAATGAGTTCCACTATAATCACTACTATTTCCTCCATTCCATATGGCTTCTTTTACTATCACTGAATTGTCTATGGAAAACATGGCTATATCGATTTATCTTAGATAGAGCTTAAGATAGGAATAGATAACTTTTAAGCAATGGGCCAAGCGATTAGTATGTCATTATTCATAATGTCCTGGGGATATGAAAAAGACCAGAGTAATGATTAGTGGATTCAGGATGAGAATGGATCAAGACCTTTTTTACACTTGAAAATTTTAGCATATTCTAACTTTAAAAGTTCTGCTGTCTGATATTAAAATTAAATCAAGGTAGTAGGTGCATTTGCCCTTTTGCATTTGTCCATTTGCATTTGCCCACAGGTATTTTTTTTTCTCCTAGTTCCTGACTGTTTTGGTGGACTTTCTCTTCAACTGATATATGTTTAATCAGCTTTCCACATATTGGAGCCAACCCCCATGTCTCTTCTGTGTAGGTGATTACTTTATTGGAAATTAATTTAGTTATTAACAATTAGTGAAAATGTAAGATTACTGAATTCCTGTAGCAAATCAGGACTTTGTAATGTAGATCATTATATAGATGATATTCAATTTTGAAAAATAAAGTTCTAATATGCGGATCGACCGCAGAGACACGCGCATGGGGGACACAGCTCTCTCCCCAAAATCTGAAAATTTCCCAAATTTTGGGACGCTTCTTATTAAAATTATCGAATACAAATTTTGATTTTTTAATTAACCTCCGCCAAAAAAATACTTCTGCGCAAATTAACCAATATATTTCAGCGTTTGGTAAAGGTTTTTGATGCCATCTTGTTTTCTTTCATCGCAGTAGCATGGGCGTAGGGAGGAGGGGGGGCAGCTGCCCCCCTCGACCTTCAAATTTACATTAGATATGGTTGAAAAAGCAGATGGTTGAAAAAGCAGTTGATAAAAGGCCCTCCATCACACTTTCGACTGCCCCCCCCCCCTAGACAATATGGTGCCTACGCCCATGAGCAATAGTGAATATAAACTAGCTGTGTATGTTTGTTATTGTCTGTTTTATCTAAAGGTCATGACCCGTTATTATGATCATGATGGGTAAAACCTAGATGAGGTTATTTCACAATCTGGGAAAGTTGTTGAGTTGTGAGAATAAAGATTTAAGGAATGAATTCAGAGCCTAAATTATACTTTTGAAGATGTTCTCATGCTTCTATCTTTATCAGTTTCTAAGGCTTGGAAAATTGCACAGAAGACAGGTTTATTTTGCATTTTCCGTAATTTCGGCTTGAGCGAGAGGTTATCCACTCTCAGAAATCGTGTACACCAGGCGGCGAGTGCCAAGTATGGCGGATCTGTATGGCACACGTGGCGCTCCGTGATATACACCAGGTAGCACGTGCCAAGTGTGGCACACATGGCGCCCGGTGATATAAACCAGGTGTCGCCTGTCCAGTGTGGCGGATCTGTGTGACACATGTGGCGCTCCGTCATAGACACCAGGTGGTGCATGCCAAGTATGGATGATCTGTATGGCACACGTGGCGCTCCGTGATATACACCAGGTAGCACGTGCCAAGTGTGGCACACGTGGCGCCCGGTGATATAAACCAGGTGGCGCCTGTCCAGTGTGGCGGATCTGTGTGACACATGTGGCGCTCCGTCATAGACACCAGGTGGTGCATGCCAAGTATGGTGGATCTGTATGGCACACGTGGCGCTACGTGATATACACCAAGTGGCACGTACCAAGTGTAACGGATCTGTGTTGCACACGTGGCGCTCCGTGGTATACACAAGGTAGCGCGTGCTAAGTGTGGCGGATCTGTGTGGCACATGTGGCGCTCCGTGATATACACCAGGTGGCGCGAAGTCGGCAGCCCCTTGGATTTGCGTCTACTTTCTCTTGACTTCAGGTCTTGAAAACCCAATTACAATGAATTAAGCAGGATTCTAAGCAATATTAGAATTATTTAAATTTGAGACTCATTTTTTCAAATTCTTTAAAACCTCATAAATTAAGTAGGAATTAAGTATGAATTAATTAGCATTCTAAGCAATATTAGAATTGTTCAAACTTGAGACGCATTTTTTAAAATTCTTTAAAACCTTATAAATCAGATTTTAGCAAAGTAATGAGGCCAAAACACTCTTTTAAGCCTCGTTTGGGCTGTTTATCCCAGCTCTTTGAAGGGAGGGTGGTGGTGACGATAGATAATCCGAAAGACCTACCCAGGAGGGGGGGGGGTAACTCAGGCTCGGGACCATTCCTGAAAGTTTTACCTCCCCCCCCCTCCTAACTACTTTCCGAGACAGAAAAGGGCCCTCATCTAGTACTTCATCTCATGACTACTTGTTCTGATTCGATTTTAGATAGAAGGCTCCTTGATTTTTTTTTCTGGACTTGATTCATTTTAATACTGGTTCCTCTGCTTTTGGAGTCATGAGTAATTTCTTAGCGACATGAAACGATACTATAAACACTGTGCAAATCACTACGCGTCAGCCAATTGATGGAAATGTAGGGGTGGGGTGGGGAAAGGTTTTTCTTTTTTTGAAGATTGCAAAACAGCATTTAAAAAATCTAGGGGGAGGGGGCATTTTTCCATATTTCTTTCAATAAAAATACAAAACAAAATGATGTTTTTCAGAATCTAGGGTGGGGGGGACAATTGCTCCTCCTTCTAACCCTCCCAGTACCGCGTCCTTAACAAATAGATGATTTACACTGATGTCCTTAATGGAAAGTGGTTTGCTTGAATTTAGAAAATCACAAATCTTGAATTCTACTGAAGTTCATTTTTATACCAACAAAAATCCGGTTGATGAAACTAGTAAAAAGGGCTTAGATTATCAATTTTAAATAAATAAATTTATAGATAATAGGTTAAATTATGTTTTAAGTTCGTTTTGCACTATCTTAATTCGAAGTTTTATCCGTTGTTTGATTATCAATGTATTTATATAAATGTAAAGTCAGTTTTGTCTAAAAATATTTTAAATAATGAATTTTGAAAAAAGTTTCTATCTTGCACTCTAGAGATATTTATGCAAAGGGACAATATTCCTTATTTGCTATATTTATTATTTTTCTGTTGAAACAAGACTCTTGTTGAAACAAGACTCTTGTTGAAACAAGAGTGACGCATGGGAAAATGAATGGGAAATTTATAATTTGGGCTATATATTTGCAGATTAATGGGGGGGGGGGGGTAAAGTAGAGTACAAGCGCTTTCAAATGAGTTAATACAATATTTCTGTATATTGTGAAGTAAGAATTGTTTTCCTAACACGTTTCCTTCTCAGTAGTCTCAATTACAGGCTAATACCAAAGAATCGGTACCCCCTTATATTTCATTAATTTCCACCCCAGGCGTTGAAACGTCACTTCTTCTCAAAACATACCATTACAGGTCTAAATTTATTCTCCAAATGACATAACTGTTTCTAGAGACACGCGTTTTGCAGTTAATTCACGATGTCATTCCATTAATAAAGATAACCACAAACCACAGACCATCAGTTAACTTTCCTTTCACTGATTTTCCGACAAAAAAAAAAAAAACTGAAACCACAAAATCTTTTAAGCTAAGCACACATCAACTGTAACACACCTTACGACTGACTTTACTAGTCTGAAAAAGAGGCAATGATCTCTTCTGACAGCACTTTCTGCCAACGTTCACTTAATCATACTAATTGCATTTTGAGCGAATAAATTGGCTGAATCTAACAATTCGGAACACGTCCAAAAAGAGACTCACATCGTTGCTGTAAAGCCAAGAGGCGCGAGTTCATCAATATTTACCATTCTATCATGATTGTAATTGCTTTGGACAACTGATCGCCTGTAAAAATTAGAGCTTTCATTAAAAGGGGGGATAAGGTCAGCTGAGACGCGTCCACTGGAGAACGCTCCTCCCCCATCATAATTGTTTCATAATTAATCCGTTTGTTTATTTAGAAGTAATTAATTCTAAAATTACTTGTACTCGTATTAAGGGCTACCACTCTTCGGGGTTTCGGTCCCAAACTCGCAACTTTGGGAAAAATATAAACTAGAATTCTAAACTAATTAATTCTAGCATTTAAAAACTAATTAAATTTAACAGTTAAATTAATTTTAAAATTACTTGCACTTGTATTCAGGGCTCTTTAAGATTTCAATCCTAAACTTGTGTTTATTTAGTTTTCTCCCTAAGAATGTTAAGCCCCAGGACAGGTTATATGTGCACCCCCAAGCATTACATACCTCGGCCGACCTCGACCATTTCCACATCATAATCAGGGACTTTCTAATTTTCGCCAAAAAAATGTCAACCAAGGAGAGCAAAATTATTCGTTTCAAAAAAAAATCTAGATCACTTAAGTTTTGAATCCAAATTTTTGTCACGTAAATTATATATGAAAAGCTGTATAACGAGTATTACAGCTTTCATTAGGGGGGGGGGGGAGAATATCAGTCGAAGTAGAAATAATAAAATATTTATGTTTCATAATTCGAAGATCATAATTCGGAGAAAATAATAAAATATGAAGAAGGGAAATATTAGCTTTTACATCTCGGTAAAAACAAACCTCCAGATAGCAATTGTCCCCCACCTGGGAAGTTTCTTGGTGTTGCTCATGTCATACATTTCAGTCTGTTTATGCATTTCTTGCTAGCCACATCCCAAGAAATACCCGAAAGTTTGAGGTCACTCGTAAAATACGATCCATGCCCAGGCCAAAAAAAAATTAGATAAATGGAAACCCTGGTATTGCTTATGCAAGAGAAAAAAATATGCATATATGAACGAAAAATAAGCGAAGCTAAAACAAATATTTATTTTAGCTATGTTTGTTTTCTGAAAAACTTGCGTTTTATACACAAACCAGCTCTCACGCCGCGAGACGATGGCTCTCTGAAAGATATTGTTTTTAATATAGGCTACATGAAAGAGAATTGGTAGATTTCACCTGTCACTGTCACTTCCAAAACATTATCTCGGCTCTTAAGCTCAGATCTGAATTTTTTTCAACATTTTTTGAGGGAAGGTGTGAGGAGGGTTATCTGTAAGGTGTCGCATTTGTCTATGATTATACATAGAATAAATGAGTAGATCTTATTTGTGACAGTCACTCCCAAAGCACCCAGTCATCCCGGAAGTAAGCTCCCCGGAAGTAGTTCTAATTTTTTTGGGAGGTGGGGTATCTGAAAGATGGCACTGTAATCTGTAAGATGTCTAGGATTGTAAGTAGAAAAAAAGTGAGTTGTTCTCCCTTGTTATTGTCACTCCCAAACACCCAAAAATCTAGCCTCTTAAGCTCAGATTTCAATTTTTACTAGATTTTTTGAGAGTTGGGAGGAGAAGTATCTGTTAGATGCTTTTTTTGTCTATGATTATAAATAAGAAAATGGGTAGACTTTACTTGTAATTGTCATTTCCAAAGTACCCAATCATCTGGGATCTTAAGTTCAGATCTGATTTTTTTTTTCTCTCAATTTTCTTATGAGCCCGATGCTTTCTTTAGAACAAGATTCGTGGGATAAGCGAAAGCAGATCTCACGCAGGCTACTAAAGCCTGCTCATTAGCCTACAATAAAAAAAATCATTGAAACTCCCTTTGAAGAAGTTAAAAGATAGCCTCCTGGGAATTAATTGAGCTTTGAGCTTATTCAATATGGCAACTGATACGCCGGAGGAAGTTTTCTGATATCTGCCTACAAGTTTCCTTTTGAGGGCGATTAGTACAAGTGAGGGTACGAAGAGTTACTCTTGTTACCTCAGTTCTAGTAGAGAAATTAAATTAAAAAAAACAAGTTTTTTGAACTGAAAGTAAGGAGCAACATTAAAACTTAAGAAATTATTAGGTGTATGAAGGGGACTGTCCCTTCCTCAACAACTCGCTCTTTACGCTAAAGTATTTTAATACTTTTAAAAAAGCTTCCTATTGTTCTAATTAAATGACTCTTGTGTTTCAGGAGTCGTTCTTAAAGAATTGTCACAAAATTCAAACTTTAGCGTAAAGAGCGAGGTGTTGAGGAGGGGGCAGTCCCCTTCATAAACGTAATAATTTCTGTTCGTTTGTCTTTTTAATGTTGCTCCTTACTTTCAGCTTAAAAAAACTTGTTTTTTATTTAATTTCTGGTCGTTTTTAATTAATGCCAGGAAATATGGCCCCATCTTCACGGAGAAATCCTCCTCCCGACGGAAATATCCTCTAGGCAATTCAATCCCGGTGAAAATTTACCCTGGACAATTGCCCGTAACAATTCCACGCGTAAAATTGTGACGGAAAAGAGAAAGAAAGACATTAAAAAGTATTTTGTATAAGAATTCTTGGAAATCCCCCCAGTGTATAATTTCCCCTGATAAGTTCATCCCCTGAAAACTTCCCTCCCCATAGGAAATTCTCCCGTGGAAAACCCCCAGCAAAAAATTCGCCCCCCATACGAAAATGTACACATACGTCACAATAACAAATACTATGTGTAAAAAAATGGGCAAATTTTATGACTTAAAGATATTTCTCCTGGGGATGGGGGGGGGGTCATGTTATATCTAACGGCATAGTTATTGGGCCTTTCAACTATGATGAGCAAAATGGCTATCTCACAATTTTGATCGGACGACTTTGGGAAAAAAGGGGCGAGGGAGGGGGTCAGGCTACCCTCCAATCTTTTTGGTCACTTAAAAAGGGCACTATAAATTTTAATTTCCGTTCGAATGAACCCACTCAAGATATTCTGCACTGGGTCAATACGATTACTCCTGAAAAAAAAAAAAACGCATCCTTGATCTTTCTTCTGGCAAAAGATACAAAATTCCACATTTTTGCAGATAGGAGCTTGAAACCACTACAGTAGGGTTTTCTGATACGCTGAATCTGATGGCGTGATCTTCATTAAGATTCTAATAATTTTAGAAAGTGTTTTTCCCTTTTTTCGAAAATAAGGCAAATTGATACAATTAGAAGGGCTATCACAAAAGGTTAATGCTCTTATGGCTCGATTTTTCAAACACTCAAGTGGAGCTATATGAGTCAGATACATACGATCAAGAATCACATATAAGGTAACATTTTTTTTCATAGTCTTAATGAATTGAGACCAGACACATAGCTAATCACCTAATGTCAAAAATTTTTGACATATTTCTTTTTTTTTTAATTTCCTGTCTTCAGTACTTTTTTGAAAGCTGGGCTGTAATGCCATTCAAGTTGCTTTTCTATATAACTCACAAAAGTTACTCCACAGAGGAAGGAGGTTGCTTGCAAAATACTGTAAGTATGTACACGGGGCCTTCGGGCCTGGCCGCTCCACAATCTCAATATTTTTATTTTTCATATTGACTTGGTATTTAGAATTGACAAATATTCTTCGCTTTCTGACATTAACCCATTTACCCCAGAACCATGATCTTTCCCAGAAGTAAGTTACTGTACACATCATGGACGTACTCAGGAGGAACAAGGGGTACCTGAGCGCCCCTCTGAATCCTAAATTTTCCTAAATTTCTGGGCGCTTCTTATTCAAATTATGAAACAAAATTCGTTTTTTATTAATAGTCTTCAAAAAAATTCAGGCGTACGTGCCTGGAACGCATACTCCTAGTGCTGCGTGCGTGTATATGCACAACTTTATTTACTTATTCAGAGTTGTAAGGACGAAATGGTGCTAAACAATTTTTTTTCTGACCTAAAATTTACTCGGTTTAATTCACTAGCATGTTAAAAACCGGATGGGCGGATTTTTTCTTCCAGCTTTTACCTTGACTTTCTTAAATAACCATAGCAGCGGTATTGAGCAAAAAGGCGGTAATTATCTCACCAGCACGCACAATATAATCAATTTTTTCAGTCATACTATACTATACTGTATTACCTCACTTTCAAAAAAGGAGACGTTGAGAACCGAAGTAATATTTTAAAATGTGCGAATAATGATTTTTGATCTTTGCCTCCTTTTAGTTTGACCGTAGCTGATGTTTCTCTTAAAATGTTTTTGAACAGTTCTACAATTTTTGAACTTTTTCAACTTTGAAATTTTCTACCTAACCTGGTGACGCGACATGAAGATACAAAAAGTTATTTTTCTCGACGACAAAATTAATTTTTTCTTGATGTTCAGCGAAGCTACGTCGCGCCATTTTAACGAATTTTTAATGCAGACGGGCGTAGTCTTTAGGCAATTATGAGGGAACCTTTTTACGGTGGGTGGGAGGGATTGCCAGATAGAAAAATCAGGTCAAATACAAGAAAATCATATAAAGTTACTGAAAATCATTTTATATGAAATTTCAAGGGGGATATTGGCCCCCTTGAAATCGACTGGCCCCCTATAAACGGAGACTCCGTACTTCATTTATAGGTGCCTTATGATGTTTTATTTCACAGTATAGCAACTGCAGGTAAAGGAAGTTAGAAGCCCTATTGTTTCTCAAAGATTCTAAGGTATAGTTAGTTTCACAATTATTATTATTTTATATACGCATTAATTTAAGAAACTTTGCCCACAAAACAAGTTTTTCAAAGAAAAGTAAAGAGCTCCATTAATCCAAAAATGAGCAGAAATTAAGTCAAATAATCTTCCACGCGTAAAACTACCACAAATCACTATCAATAAATAAATGAAACTCAAAACGGACATAAATTATAATAAATAGCCGAGTCAAACTCAAAACGAGCAAAAATTACAAGGGCTGATAACCCCCATACCTTCTCAAGACCAGAATATAATTTACACTTTACTGACAAAAAAAAAACCCAAAGGTTCGTGGATTGTCAGTTTAATTGACATATACTGATATTTATTTCTTAAAGTTTTGATAATTCTTTATTTATGAAAATAAAAAAAGTGAAAAACATAAGAAATATATTTTGTTTCAACTCCTTTGAAACGAATTGCCCTGGTCTAAAAAAAGAAAAAAAACGAAAAATAAATAAATAATACATTTTGCCCACATCGCTCTTTACTCAGGCAACGCTATTGCGCTGCCAACGATACAATGTGATAAAAATAGATGAAGAGGTTTGAACTAATGCTTCGCCATGTCTCCACACAGGGAACAAGGGATACATCTTTCCTCAAGATCAGCCCAAAGGACCATTCAGCAGGATTGTGCTGAAAGATGTGCCTTTCCATATAAAGAAAAAGGAAAAAAGAGTACACGTCAGTGCTACACATGTCGAAAAGTAATTTTCCTTGTTTTTCAAGCCTGGAGGCTAGGGTTCTTGCATAGGGTTGTCGGTAATGGTAATATCAACGGTGTACTTTCAGGATATTTTTCGAAATTCTCATAAGTTAGTTTTTAAAATAACATTTTACTTTTGAACCGAATCGAGATAAAAGTTACTATTGCAGAATCAGCAATCAATTTTTTTTCAGTAGTTGGTTTTTTAACGCGTCTTCAATTTTTGTTACTATGGACCGTGGACTGTTCCTTATTAGCACCCGTCCTCTCTTGGAAAAATCCGTCAACCCCCTTCCCTAATAGCAAACCCGTGCTTTGTGTGCTATACTGATAGATAGTTACGACTCAAATCCGAATCATTTAATGACTCTAATATTCAAAACCTGACCACTAACTCTGCTTGATTCAAGTGAAATCTGTAAAGTTTTCCCATCCGTGGAGTAAACCCCGGATTCCAAGGTCAGTAGTTTTGGCTTTCAAGGCTTTACTAAGTCATAAACTTCCTCTTAAAAGTTGGAGCGAAGTTTAGGAGACCTTATCCCTCTTCGCTGCAATAATGGCTGAGGCTCTGAATATAAAGCTAATATTTGCCATTTCTTAATTAAGCTATTTATTATTTTATATGAACTTTGAATTTCTTGTCATATTGATAAAAAACTAGTTTTTCTAGAAAAGAAGTTTTCTAAAGAAGAGCAAACATTAAACCTAAGACAAGCAGAAACAGAGTCAAACGGTAATTCAAGCGTAAAATGAACATAAATCACTCAGGGTAGTATCCACGATTTTTTTGGGGGAGGGGTTACAAAAGCATTTTTTCTGGAGGAGGGTAATAAAGAAAACTTTAAAAACGGATAAAAAAATTTTTATATTCATTTTGGTTACGTAAATTATTTCTTTCTTGCTGAATTTTTTGTTACGTTTTTACGAGTCGGACAAATATTTCGGGGGGGGGGGGAGGGTAAAAGACCCTCACTTCCCCCACCCCTGGATACGGCCTTAAAATCACTGTCAATAAATAAATGAGTCTCAAAACGAGTAGAAAATACAACAAATAGCCAAGTCAAACTTAAAACGAAAGGAAACAATCACAAACAGGGGGTAAAAAAAGGTAAACAATACGGCATTGGACTTTACAGTTCTTACCGGCGGTGCTAATATCTGCTTCTTAGCCCTTCAGCCAGGAAGTGCAATGGGAGGTTGGGGACCAACCATCCTGTGCTTTCGCACACCCTTCCTGTTTTTCTTCCCCAGATTTCTCCAGGTACCCAGTTAGAGCTGGGTCGACTCTGGCTGAGCCTACAGAGTAACAACGCTGACCCTCGCCTCAAACCAAATAATTGGGCACACTAGGATTCGAACCCTCGCCCTCTCGGACAAAGGATCCTAAATCCAGCGCACCAATCCACTCGGCTTGGACATTAAACTAGGAGGTAAAATGAACTTGGTAAAAATAAAAAAAAGACTCAAATAAAGACTAGATGGTGCCAACAGACGAATAGCCTATAGAACCCCCTACTCCTTCTACAAACTAAAACGTCAGTTGCGAAGGAAAGTGGCCGGGGAAAAAACATACATTGAAGATTTATTGCTCTTTACTTAGGCAGTGTAGTAGCGCTACCTATGATAATCACTTCCTTTGAATTAAAGTTTGCATGTCTCAGAATGTGTTCGAAAATTGCATACTGAATGAGAAATGGAATGTCGCCGGTTATTGTTCCACAAAATCATTGCGTTAAAGAAGAAATCATTGAAGATCAGGGCTGAGGAATCAGCCTAGAAGCAATCAACCATAAAGATAATTATCATTTTGCTATAACTAAGCCACAAATCGTACCAAATTTTGCCCGACATAAAGATAACAGCCATTTTGGTGGTAAGACTAAAGTCTGATCTATGGTACCTCGGTCGGGCCTCGTTTAATTTCATTTTGAGGTAACAATTTGCTAATCTCGGTGCTTAGAAAATTCATTAGGGAATATGGGTGGCATACAAGGCCGTATCCAGGGGGAGGGGTCCAGGGTTTGAATCTCCCCTTAACAAACTTTTGGCTCGTAAAAACCGTAACAAAAATACATATAAATAAAATTTTTGATGCGCATTTTAAAAATTTTGTCCGCCCCCCAAAATAGCCCCTCCGAACGAAAAATTCTGGATATGCCCTTGATATCATAATATTGCCCTATAGGGAATAAGCCTAATTATAAGTTGCTTTAGTCCCCCCCCCCCCGAAACCCTCCCCCCAAATGTTAAAAATATCTTTTTTGAAGTAGGTTCAATGAAAATTTCCATTGGTTTCGTATTTTCACTGAAAAACTCCAACAAATGTGCTTCCATATATTTTAAAAACACATACTGCCCCCTCCCTTTCTATATTTCCGTGAATTGTCGTTACTGCTTTCGTGCGATACAGTAGACTTATGCTTGGTCCAAACGCATTGAGAAATCGATGAGAAAAACCAATTGGTGCGAAAGGAAAAGTGTTCAAACGTTAGGTGCAAGATTTTTCCAAAAAGTGCAGATGACCTCACATGTACTTTATTGCGATGTATCCTCCTTTACCTTATTTGCTTTATATAGACCATGACTCGTATCATTTTTAGACAGTTTACAGAGCGACTTGTAGTGTGTATAAACGGGCAAACATTTATATTAAGGGCAATATTTGGAAATCGTTTTTTAATAGTGATTATGATTAATAAAGACTTGAAATTTGATTACATCGCTAAAAATGTCATTGGCGAAGGAAATGTATGAGTAAAAAATACATAGTATATCATTCTATAGATTTTTTAGAGCGAATATTTTTTTGCGTGCTTAATAATTGGCAAGCTTCCCACTTTAGACAATGCTTGCTCATACTTGCTTCACGAGGAAACTAGAAAAAATTCCTAGTTCCAAAACCGATCGGTTCTCCAATCGTGTCAATTGGTTTTAAGCGTTTCTCCTTGCGTCTGAACGGGTTAAAAAGCTTAAAATCAAGGAGATGGAATTTTAGTCCACGCGCTGTCAGATACCAACATTTCAACAAAAGACTAAGAAACACTTCTTTAAAAAAGAACTTGGCGATCCTTATACTTTGCAAGTTGGGTCATAGAGACGGTGGTATAATTACTTACTAGTTTCGGTGGTCAAATAGGTCAATAAGCTAATATAAATAGCATGATAGCTCCCTCATGTTTACTTGGAAGAGGGACCTAGGAGCAAGAGGCAAGTACAAGTACAAGAGGCAAGTACAAGAGAGCAAGGGAGCAAGAGAGGCAAGGGAGCAAGAGGCAAGTACAAGAGAGCAAGAAAGGCAAGGGAGCAAGAGGCAAGTACAAAAGGCAATTACAAGTATGTACATGTCCCAAGATCTCTGTTTACTTTCTTTTCAACTTAACAACGAGTAATACAGATATGAGTGCCGGGAAGGAGGGGCAGGGGTTCAATGCTCCCCCCCCGTTGAGAGACAAAAAGGCATTAAAACGTATAGAAATAGGGAAATGAGAAATTTTTCTACTTAGATATTGATAGATACAAAAGCTTCTGTCGCATTTGCCCCCCCCCTCTAGGGATCCTCCTGACGGCCCACATGATTATAGAGTAAACGTGCATGAAAATAATACAGTCGTTTGATAATTAGTAAAAATAATAATAAGCGAGAAATGGGAATGTTCCACCGGTTATCACCAAAATGGTAATTGAAACTGTAGTTACATAAATTAAATATTCAATTAAATATTCAATATTCAAAGCCATTTATTCACTCTAAAAATCTATAGAATGAGATGCTATATATTTTTATCATATTTCTCCTTCCCCAATGATAGTTTGACAAATGAAACTCAGAGAGGAAAGAACAAAAAAAAAAAAAAAAAAAAAAAAAAAAATAGAAATAGAAAATAACAAAAAGAAATTTTTTTTATTTTTTTTTATTTTTTTTATTTTCTTTCCTCTCTGAGTTTCATTTGTCATGTATAGCCAGTGTGGTCTCAGAATGTATTTAAATCAATGACAGTTTATGTGATATAGCCAAATTTCAAATTTTATTAATTATCATCACTATTTAAAAACGATTTCCAAATATTGCCCTCATTTTACATTGGCATTGCCCTGTTATTCATTGCTCATTTTACATTGCCCTTTTTATAGTGTATTAATTAAAAAAAAACTTTTCTAAAAAATAAGTTTTTCAAAGAAAAGTAAAGAAAATTTTAAAATTAATATAATAATATAAAAATACATTTTAAAATAAAAAAACAAAACGACCATGAATTAATGTTACAGATTAAATGAAACCCAAAATTAACAGAAATTAAATGAACAATCACAGCAAAAATGTACAACAAGTAATGATATAAATGAATAAATAGATCTTGCTTAGATTGAATATGAAAATCAAGCTTAAGACGAAAAAATATTTTCCTATTGAAGTACAAATGAAACTTAAAACGAACATAAAAGGTCCCTCTCTGAAGTTTATACGAGCATCCCTTTCATACGAACAATATATGCCCCAGGGCATAACTTACAACGCCTGTCCCCGGGCCCTGGGGGGTTGTGACGACACCTGAGCTTTTGTTATCTGACTTTTGAGAAATTTTTAACTTAATATCTATCTCAAAATTTTTATGGATGCATTTGGGGAAAAGGGGCGTGGGGGGCTAGTTGCCCTTCAATGTCTTTTGAATCGGAAAAACTTAACTAGAACTTTCAATTTCCAATCAAATGAGCCATCTATGAATTTTTTACGAGCATCCCTTCAATAAAACCATATATTCCCCAAGGACATAACTTACAACACCTGCCCTCGTGCTCTGGGGGCTGTGTTGACCCCGGAGTTTTCGTTATATGGTCTTTGAACTATTTAAAAAAAAGCTATTTCAAAGTTCTTATCGGATGGATTTGAGGAAAGAAGGGCGAGGAGGGTGGGGGGGGGGCTAGGTGCCCTCCAATCTCGTTTTACTCTTAAAAAGTGAACTAGAACTTTCAATTTCCAATCAAATGATATCTCTTTGAAGTTAATATGAGCATCCCTTCCATAAGACCCATATATACCCCCAGGGCATAACTTACAACGCCTGCCCCCGGGCCCTGGTGGGTTGTGTCGACACCGGAATTTTTGTTATATGATCATTGAACTATTTTTAACAAAATAGCTATTTTAAAATTTTTATTGGATGCATTTGGGAAAAAAGGGTTTAGGGGGTGGGGAAGCTGGTAACCCTCCAATATCTTTTGACGCTTAAAAAGTGAACTAGAACTTTCAATTTCCAATCAAATGAGCCCTCTCTGAAGTTTATACGACAATGTTTTCTATACAAAACCTTATATGCCCCTAGGGTATAACTTAAAACATTTGCCCTGAGGGCTGTGGGGGAGTTGTCATCCTCAAGGACCTAATTTCCAGAACTTAAAATTAGGTTTACTAAAATGGGTATCTTAGAATTTTGATTGGATGTATTTGGGGAAAAGGTGGGCGTGAGAGGGGGGTTAGTTTCCCTCCAATCACTTTCAATTATTAAAAAGGGCACTAGCCCTTTGTATTTCCAATCGAATGAGCCCTTTTTGAAGTTTCTACGGTAACGTCTTCTATAAAAACCTTATATGCCCCCAGGGCATAACTTAAAATCCTTGCCCTAAGGGTTCGGGGGGAGTGTCCTCCTCAAAAACATATTTTCTATCTGGAAATCAACTACGCTGAACAAAATGGCTATCTCAAAACTTTGATTGGATGTGTTTGGGGAAACGATGGGCGTGGGGGGGGGGGCTAGTTGCCCTCCAATCACTTTCGACTATTAAAGAGGGCACTGGCCCTTTGAATTTCCAATCGAATGAGCCTTTTTTGAAGTTTCTAAGACAACGCCTTTTATAAAAACCGTATATGCCCCCAGGGCATAACTTAAAACGCTTGCCCTGAGGGCTGTTGGGGAGTGTCCACCTCAAAAACATATTTTCCATATGGAAATCAACTACGCTGAACAAAATGGCTATCTCAAAATTTTGATTGGATGTGTTTGGGGAAATGATGGGCGTGGGGGGTCTGCCCTCCAATCGTTTTCGACTATTAAAAAGGGCACTAGAACTCTTTATTTCCAATCGAATGAGCCCCCTTTGAAGTTTCTACGACGACCCCTTCCGTATGAAGTGCCTCTGGAAAAAAATTTGATAAAACATTGGAGCCGTATGGCCTTTACTATAGGCAACGCTACAGCGTTGCACTGTAAAAAGTCTATAAAGCAGAATATTTGCAAGTTCTGTGATGATTTCAGCCTATTTTATTTTCGAAATAATAAACTATAGTGGTCCTTTTGGAAACAAACTGTTAGGGACGAATACTTTTCTTAAATCTTTATATCGTTATGAAGATTTTATTTTTAAAATATAATTAAGTAAAAATGTTGCAAATGTTTAGAGAGAGATATGGATACCAATTGGTTTGGCAGGCGGGGACAGTTGCCGGCTAGATTTTGCAAAATACTGTTTTGTATCTTCATTGAAAAAGTCGGAACAGCAACTACTTTGTCCCCCCCCAACCAGAGCTAGAAAAAACATCTTTTTTGTATTATCAGTAAAATAATTGAATAAACCCTTCCACCCTCTACATTTTGGCGAATTGACACCCCTGGAGAGAGAAAGAGGGAGAGAGAGAAAGGAAGAATTTACGATTTTAGTTTATTTGCCTTTGAAAAGAAAAATATATTGTATATCATATTAAAAACCCAAACAAACAAATAAAAACGATAGCAGTATGATAATTAATGAGGCTGGAACTTTGAGTTTAGTCAACTTCATTCTGAACTCCTATCACCAAGAAAATTTACAACACATGAATTTTATGGTACAAGCCTAGGGATTTTTATGCAATAATTCCGTGTTTTTTATTCATTGTCGCTATACTATACAAAATTATCTAACTATAGTCGGTAAAATAAAATGAAGTAGCAACCCATATCAACAGATATAGAAGCTTGTTTCATTACAATTTGTTAATTCAATTAGAATAGTCGTTCCTAGCATAGATAGTACTCGGGGGAAAATTAACCCCGCCCTCTCATTTTTTGTAACTTGCGATTGAGTAGTAGCACAATAGCTTGATATAAAATCTTTGCCGCAATACCCCCCCCCCCCGTCAAGGCACCAAAGGCAGCTTTCCCCGGACCCCCCCCCCCCCTACTTAAAAGGCCTTGACTCAGCCAAAAAGAGACATTGGTTATCATCTTTTTTATGATACTTCAATTTTAACGTTAACGCTGGTGCCAAATGAAAAGAGTTATACATACCTGTTCTGGATGTCAAATTAACGTCTTCAGGAGGTAATCTACAAGCCATATATTATCTTGTACTTTATTTCGTTATTTTATATATGGTTCTTTGACTTCAACAGTTACATCAAAACCTCTCATTGAAGCATTTAGAGAAAATCCAACCAGCCTTTGTTTAAGAAAATTAAGAAAAAGTGTATTTTTCTCTATAGATTCCAAACATGTAAAGTCTTACCAGAGAGGATAAGAAATTGCTTTCCTATAATTCCATGGTGAAAATTGTGCTTTATTTTCATTGGCTTGCATCAGTAGCGTAAGTTCGAAAGTCAATAACTGTGTTCCTTGTTTCGGGTGGAGGATACCACCTTTTAAAAAAAATGATTGGTTTTAAAACCTCCCATGTATCATTTTAAGCCAATAACAAGTTTGAAAGGTTACATTTCATCTGATTGGTTGACCTGTGTGAAAATTTAACCCAGTAAAAAGAACGAAAACCTTTTAGTTCAAAACTTTATTGCAATTAGTGGTTTTACGTTAAACGTTGCCGTTTTAGCTCTTCTTAATTGTCCTAGTGTCTGCCTTATAAGTCATTTTCTAACTACCCCCCCCCCACCTTCCCATATGTCAATACAATCTTATTTGAAGAAATCGTATGAAACATGGTTTTTACGCATTTAGCTAAATCCAGAGAAAAGAACGTTGTTTCACTCTGTGGTCTGTGAATTTTTCGTGTCGTACGAAAAGCGGAACAACAGAACATTGACTTTAATTATCCCATGTTCCATGGTGCTTTGAGTTAGGTTTACTTAGATGCCACTGCTTTAACGCTTATATTTCATGATCTAGGTCAATGTTCCGCAATTTTAAGTTCGTGTTCCGTGATTAGGTATAAAATCATGGACCTAAGGACCTAAGGCCTTTAGGCATGAAACATGCCTAAACACAAACCATTGCTCCAGTTTTTCTGTATATTTTCTTTTTGTAAAACCCCAGTTATTTCTTTCAATCAAGTAATTTTTATTGAACTTTTCGTTCTTTTTCAATCTAAAAAAATATTACAAAATTTCTTACTGTGAATGCTTCGACATTAGTCAGATCAAACCTCTGCTAAAAATAGTGAAAAAAAAAGAAAATATAAAAACAGGAAAAATATGTATTGCATAAATTACGCATTTTGGTTTCTTCATGGATAAAGAGACATAAAATGATTTTTTCTTATCCCCCCCCCAAATCATACAGGTACGAAACAGGCTGGTGGTGTAATTTTAGCCCAAACTAGAAAAAGGTTTGGAAATGCCAAGGTCGAAGAGCAACTACTCCTAGGAGTAGTTAGACTGTAAGAGAGGACATGCAGCAAACTCGGTTAAACTGTTATATGTTTTTTTCACATTACGCCGTAGGAAGTTTGACCTCAGTTGCTCAATTATGTAGGAGGAATGATAGCCTTCAATATTTTCCCCCACCCTGAATTTTGAAATATACCCTTTTCTCTGTATTTTATTGAAAAATGACTTTTTTAGTACCTTCATTGAAAATACTGAAAAAACACAAAATTCCCTAAATTTTGAAAATGCGCCCCCCCATAAGCCTGTGGAGTGGCGCGCCACTACTGAATGCCAACTTAATTTAAGACATAACGTTACGTTACGTAGTCTTACGGGGTAAATTTTGTCTGTAACGTAGGCACTGCCAAGCACACTCTAGCTGTACATAAAACCTTGCGTTACCTAAGTTTATGTTACGTTGTGGGAAAGTTAACATAGTGCCAGAAACGAAGTTTTTGGATTATCAATTGCTCAATTTTGAAAACGAAATGAAAGACATTCCTAGAAAGTCTTTCACTATTTGTTATAGCCTAGACCTCCATCTCTGTTCCACATTTTTGATTATTTTTTTTTTAAGTTTGCTTATGATGATTTTAGACGAAGATTATGATAGTTTTATGGATTTTTAGATTAGCTCAGTGTGAACAGACTTGTTTAAGTATGAACGAGGGACTTATTTGTTATAGCGACCCCACTCAAGAAGTGAAGTTAGGTTAATCGTAATGACATATACCAAATATGATAAAAATATAATACTTCAGAAACAAATATGAGCTATATATTTGCACTCTAGTGGTAGGGAGATGGGGGTAAAGTATAGTGGGTCTGCATACAAAATGTGTTAGTTACAATTATTCTGCATATTATGAACTAAAAATTGTTTTGTAACTTCAAACTATCTAAATATTTTACCCCCACCCCCTAATGTGCAAATACATAGCCCAAATTATATATTTCCCATCTATTCTGTACCTTGTCATTGTATTGTCTCACGCTAAGCTGAAAGAAACTAGCGGAAGAAACTGGTTTCTCAGTGTGTCAATGCATGAAGAACTTGAGTGGGATCGCTATAACAGATAAGTACCGTAAAAGGTTATACTTTGTAGCGTAAGTTAACCACTTAGAATAGAAAATTACGGACGTAGTGTTAAAACCGCTTTATACAGCAGCTAATCTTGAATGAAGCATGTTTTTGTTTTAACTTTTATATTATCTAACATTTCTTTTATCCATTAACTGAAAACGAAAACCCTTTGTGTTTCGTTTCTTTATAGTTCCTTTATCTCTTAAATGAAGTAGAAAAGATTTTGAGTTGTATCTCTCTAGGTACCTTTGTTTAAATACCAGAATTAAAAATACTTAGAGAGGACACAGTCTAAACAATTGGGAACATGGTCACTCAAATATTCAGAGGTAGAATGCTTTTTATTTGAACAGAACTCTTGGAGGAATACTTCGTAAGAGCACTTATGTAAACGCTTATGGCACGTACATAGGGATTTATTTCTTGGAGGGATGAAAAGTTCAAGGGGTATACAAACAAAACTAGGCGGCGAAAAAATAAGAAAATTTAGAGAAATCAAAAAATACAAAGGAGGGATGGGCCCAATGGTCTCCTTTCACCGTTGGTGCCAGTCCAGAAGTACCTTCTGGCTTCTGTTCCTTCTTAGGAAAAAAAATGAAAGTAATTGACAGCCATTAAAGTAACAAGGACAGTGAAAATGTGAACCTGGCCCAAAACAGTTTAAGAAGGTGTAGTTTACAGTTGAAGGTGCATTTGTCTTTGGGAATCAATGGATTGTTAATATTTGAATTTTCTCAGGTGAAAGGTATTGTCGAATTTAACTAAGTAAGTTCTTAAAGATAATAATCATTACGCCGAAGATAAAAAGACTACTTCAATTTCAAAAGAGGGTTTCAGAAGGGTGACCGCATCTCTAAATACTGAAAAACTGTTTTTTTTTTGTATAAGAAATAAAAAAAAGACAGGAAAAACAAGTTTATTTCACAAGAAAGTAAAGAGCAGCACTAAAAATTAAAAAGTAGAAACGAGAGGAGCTGCCGACCCCCAACGGTCGATAACCACTAACTGGGCCCCATCCAAAACAAAAACCTTGTGCAGGCGCTTCTCCTGGACACATTTATTTTATTAAAATAAAAAAGGATCTATACAAATTTAATCTATTTAGTATAGAAGTCATCTTGGTAGTTATTGGTTATTTTGGATTAATATAATCTGTTAAAAGATCTTTAATATAATGTGTTCAATGTTTAATATAATATGTATTAATATAATATGTAGGAATGTGTTAAATTTTTTTTTATTCGATAAGAAAAAAAAATGTTTTCCTACTTTAGGAATTAAAACAAACACTCACCTATCCAATCACCTAGAACAAAACAGTATAGGCTAACCAAACAGTCAACCAACATAAATATTAATATTAACAAATTTATTAATTTGTTAATAAATTTATTATTAATAAATTAATTATCAATAAATTTTATTATTTTTGACTAATTATTAATAAATTGAGTAATTTATTAATTATATATTGATAATATATTAATAATTAATATTAATAAAATAAAATATTAAACAATTATAAGTTATTTTGGAGGTTTGTTTAGAAGCATTTACATTATTTTCTGAAGTATTAATGTGGTTCCTTGGAAACCCCCCAAAAAACTCTTTGTTACAAGCCGCTCTTCACTATATACCACTGATCATACGACTTCAATTCTCCTTTCTGAAGTTTTTTTTCGTCCCAAAATTGGAATTCGAAAATCTCTTTTAAAACTCATGCTTATTTCGAGCGTGGGAAAAAAAGAATATGAAATTAGGCTAATTTCATATCCAAGCTAATGTAATCTGGCTATTGCACTGGGATTTTTTGGGTGTGACGGTGCAACTAGAGCGATTTCATATCACAACAAGAATAGACCCAAAGAGCTTTGAATATTACGCCTCCCATGTCCATTGGTTTATAATTCAGAAAAAATGCTCACTAATCATAAGCCGTCATGCATTGAAAAAGAAACTTAAACATATCCAAAAATCCAGTTTCAGAGGTAACGCTTTAGTCTTGTCTCCAAAGGCCTTACAAGTCATAGAACTTTTACAGTTAGGGGGTGGGAAAGGGGGCAGTGGCCAAACCCCTTGTTTTTTTTTGTAATTTTTGTTTGTTTCAAGTTTAACTTGCATTTTCAATTTAAATTTCACTCTTTTTAAGATTTTTTATTCATCTATATCAGTATCTGTTATCTTTATGTTTCATGTAATCATTTATTTTAATTTATGTCTGTTTGGGTTTCATTTATTCTTTAATAGCAATTTCTGGTCGTTTTGAGTTTGAATTATTGTAAAATTTTGTTTCTGCAGGCCTTGTCGCGGCTGTAAAGGGCTCGCTAGATTATCACTCGTACCACTGATATAATCAGAGAAAGATGGGACACAACATACTACCTTGGAAACCCCAGTCTCCACCAGATCGATTATCTTAGAAACTCGCAACCACACTGTATAATCGACCTTTTATTTCATATAGTGCATTACAGGTAATTACTTGGTCAAAAAAAAAAAAAAAAAAAAAAAAAAAAAAAAAAAAAAAACTGTCTTACTAATTTAGTAACTGAGATAAATGAATACTTCAAAAAGGTCTAGACCTTGCTTATCCATCCAATCACCTAGGACAAAACAGTAAATCCAAACCAATAGTCCAAACATCATGTCCAAAATAGAGCAAATTCAACACTAAATGTAAATCATTGTCCCAAAACCAAAACCATTAAAAATTGAGCCTGCTTTTATGCCCACTACAGCAAAAGACTTTGGAATTTCGATTAACGGTAGTCCACTTCAAATCCCTGGCCGGAGCCATGATGCAGTTTAGCCGTAGCGTTCCGTTAGAATCCATACTGCCCAAGGCCGTACCCAGAGGTGGTGTTAGGGGGTCTGAACCCCTCCTGAAATGCTTTTTGACTCGTAAAAACGTAATAAAAATAGACATAAACAAATTTTGTATTCGTTTTTTATGTTGTTTTTGTGTAAACCTCCCCCCCCCCTCCCAAAAAAAATCTTTGAGTAAAAACCCCTCTAAAAAAATTCTGGGTACGGCCTTGATGCTGCCTATTCCTTGGTACCGTATTGATTCAAAATAATTGTAAAATGCAGCATTGCAAACGCTCTTGAAGGCTTCATCGATGCAAGAGGTTTACACGTTTAAAAGAGGCTATGTTGTATTGGATCGCCATCTGGTTTGGGAGTATTAAATAAAAAAACAAGTTTTTTAAACTGAAAGTAAGGAGCAACATTAAAACTTAAAACAAACAGATATTATTCCGTATATAAAAGGGACTGTCCCCTCCTCAACGCATCGCTCTTTACACTAAATTTTTTTATTGTTTTAAAAAATAAAGTTGTGAGACAGAGTCAAACTTTAGCGTAAAGAGCGAGGCGTTGAGGAGGGCACAGCCCCTTTCATATACGGAATAAATTCTGTTCGTTTTAAGTTTTAATGTTGCTCCTTACTTTCAGTTTAAAAAACTTGTTTTTTTATTTAATTTCTGATCGTTTTTTAGTTAATGCAGCTTTTATTTTGGCTCGCCGTCATTGAATAAGTAAAAAAACTTTGCATAAAAATTTTACTTTTCTTTTGCTAAATGGCTGTCTCTAAATTTGGTTCTGACGTAATTTACAAATTAACTTACATAACGAACTTCTATATTCGTATATTTTTCTTCTGGCAAAAAATACAAAGTTGCAGATTTTTGCAGATATGAGCTTGAAACCTATGTTATAGGGTTTTCTGATCCGCTGAATCTGACGGTGTGATTTTCAATAAAATTCTTTCCCTTTTAGGGGATGTTTCCCCCCTCTTTAAAAATCAGGTAAATTTTCTCAGGCTCGTAGCCTTTGATGAGTAATACTAAACTTAATAAAATTCATATATTTAGAATAGAATCAGCATTATAATCCCATTCTTTGTATGCATTTATTGACATCAAAGTTCCGTTTTTAAAAGTTTCGATTACTATTGAACCGTATCGCTTGTTTTTTTTTTATTGTTTTTTTTATTACGTATATGATGAGGTTCTCCACTTAGTCAATACCACGCTCTTTACGTTAAAAGTTAAAAAAAAATTTAATTCACAAACCCCTGAATCACAAAGGCCGTTTAATTAGAATAGATAGCTCATGTGAAAGCACTAAAAAAAAACTGTAGCGTAAAGAGCGAGGTATTGACTTGGGGGAGAACCTCCTCATATACTTAATAATTTCTGTTCATTTTAAGTTCTAATGTTGCTTCTTACTTCCAGTTGAAAAAACTTGTTTTTTTAAATTTAATTTCTGATCGTTTTTAAATAATGCTTGGAAATACGGCGCCCCCTTCATAGAAATGTCCCTTACCCCAAAGAAACATCCTCCACGGAAAGATTCTCGCGAGTAGCCCGCTCCTCCAGCCCCCCCCACCAGAAAAAAATTCGTCCTGAAAATGTCTGTATACTTCCCAATAACCAATACAATATGTAAGCAAGGGGCAAAGTTCATAACTTGCAGCCCTTCCCCTGGGAACTATGGGGGATTAAGTCATCGTAAAAGACATATTTATTAAATTTTCGACTATGCTGAACAAAATGCCAATCTCAAAATTTTAATTGGGTGATTTTGAGAAAAATATGAGCGTGGGAGGGGGCCTAGTTGCCCTCCATTTTTTTTGTCACTTAAAAAGGGCACTAGAACTTTTAATTTCCGTTCCAATGAGCCCTACTACGATATTCTAGGACCACTGGGTCAATACGATTACCCCTGGAAAAAAAAACAAACAAATAAACACGCACCCGTGATCTTTCTTCTGGCAAAAAATGCAAAATTCCACATTAGATAGGAGCTTGAAACCTCTACAGTAGGGTTCTCTGATACGCTTAATATGATGATGTGAATTTCATAAAGGTTCTATAACTTTTAGGGGTCTTTCCCCCTTTTTTCGAAAATCAGCCAAATTTTCTCAGGCGCGTAACTTTTGATGGGTAAGATTTAACTTGATGAAACTTATATATTTGAAATCAGAATTAAAATCCTCTTCTTTTATGTATCTATTGGTACCAAAATTCCGTTTTTTAGAGTTTCGGTTACCATTGAGCCGGGTCGCTCCTTACTTACAGTTCGTTACCACGAACTGTTTGAAAGACATAGGCTCGTTCCTTATCTTTGAGGATTCAGAGAGGAAGTACAGTTTGATTAACTGTGTGAATGCCAGCTAGTAGCACTGCTCCGTTTTGGAAGAATCTTTGGGATCTTTTCTGAGCCTAAGCACAATGAGTCTCCGCAGTGTACAGAGAGTACTTGGAATGGAATAATTTTCTCGGTCGACCATGGTTTCTATGGAGCAGATGAAGTCTAGGGTCGCTTGCCCTCGCCATCAAAGTTTGGAAGTTGAGCAAAAACTATACTAACAGCTGCTGAGATTCAGTAATTACTCTGCATGCTGTCCGTTTATGGCTGAATGGATTAATTCAATTTGTCCAAAGGTCAACATCCTCTTTGCTTCCTTAATTTATTTATATATCAAATTGGTATTACTATGGTCTTTTCAAGCCAGTTGGTCTTGCAATTGTTCACACATAATCATGACTAAAGGTAGAATGTTCCATTCTAGTTCGAGAGCATGAATCTCGAAAGATACTGTCTAGTCTTGGTCTACTCGACGGGGCACCCACTTACAGAAATCACATACACCAACTGGCGCGTGGCGGCAACTGTATCGAGTGTGGCGGAACTGTGAAGCACACATGACGTTCTGCGGTTACACCAAGTGGTGGAGAGCGAGCCCCATTCGACTCTACTTTAAGGGTGAACTTTGTCATCATTAGCAACATACTATACAATTTAAGCCTACTGAAGGCTTACTGTAAATCTGAATTACCCTCTAGCTATTAATCGCTTCGTGGATCGTTTGAAAAATAATATTAGAAATACATTTTTAATATACATGTTCATTTAAGATATTAAGCATTCTACGCCCTTTTGGGATTAGTAAAGGACAATCCCTTCGAGAGAATATGAAATTCATATTCACCAATTTTTCAAAGCAAGAAATATATAAGAAAAGTGTGTAATCCAAGGATTTATTCGTTTGTTGATTATTTAACTAAGGGAGGTTATAAGGTATTCGAGTTCCAATAAGTGCCAAGGACTTCAAATAAAAATTTTTCTGGACCTGTTTTAGGTCTATTTACAGTTGAAACCTGTAGTTTTTTAAGATTTTAGTTTGGTTGTTTTAAGATTATAAGGATTATTGAGGCAGTATAACATTTTCGCCAATGTTGCCATGTTGAATCAGGACAATAAAAAAGCACAATTAATAAATTAAAGTTGACAGCTCTTTTTTGTCCGTAAGAAATCACACATTAATAATCTGTTGATTCCCAAAGATAACGACAACTTCAAAAGAAAGCTACACCTTTATGAGCTCTTTGGTGAAATGTTTTTAGCCTATTTTCTGCTGAATTTTTTCACCAATGTTCCTTCTTTTTTTTGCACCCGGTACTATCAAGATAATACACAACTGCATATCGGAATTTCTTCAACAAAAACTGAATTCTCGATGTATTTAAGACACTTTAATGTGTAAGTTTCCACTTAACCTATTCAAACAATAAGACTGCTAGGCGGGCCAAGGTTGGCGAAACTGTGCCAAGCGTTTTGAGGAGTGTGCCAAGCATTTTGGCCAAGGCCGTATCCAGGGGGAGGTGGGTGATCAGGGGGTTTGAGCCCCCCCCCCCCCGAAATGTTTTTCTGACTCGTAAAAACATACCAAAAATGGACATAAAAATTTTTTGTATGTGTTCTTTTAGTTTTTTTTTGTGTACCCCCCCCCCCAAAAAAAAAAAATTGAGTAAAATCCCATCCGAAAAAAAATCTTGGGTACGGCCTTGGTTCATGCGACTGTGCCAAGCGTGGTCTAACTGTACCGAGCGTGGCGAAACTGTGCGGCACATGTAGTATTCCAAGATGTGCACAAGGTGGCGGGAAGTCAGCACCCCCTCAGATTTCATTTTCTCTCTCCTTGCTAATTTGAATAATTATTGTCAAGACATCCCAAAGAAAATTGTATATCTCTTCATTTGTTAGAATTAGTGGGAAAAAATAACAATCTTGAACTACACATTGTAAATTCAACTAACAAAAGACTTCGTGAGATTGTTCCAATAATCCTGAAACAGCTGACCTTCGCATATGTTTAACTTGCACTTTTAACTCAAGTTGAATTTCCACATGCTCTGCCTGACATTGACTTTAACAATATTGGTAAGAGAACAAACAACACTTTAAGAAAACTGGATTTAAAAAAAAAGGTCAGCTCTATTCACTTTAGCTTTACAAAACCATAACGCAATGAGAATAAAGAATCAATCAGCTCAAAAATCCTTAAATACCGTATTTGGGGGAAATCAAATACTGTTTCTGAAATCTTTACTGAATGTGCTTTGATAAAGGACTTTTATATAGTATTAAATAAAAAACAAGCTTTTTTAACTGAAAGTAAGGAGCGACATTAAAACGAACAGAAATTATTCCGTTATGAAAGGGGCTGCCCCCTCCTCAGCCCCTCGTTCTTTACGCTAAAGTTTTTTATTCTTTTTAAAAACGAAGTTGTGAGATAGAGTCAAACTTTAGCGTAAAGAGCGAGGGGTTGAGGAGGGGGCAGCCCCTTTCATATACGGAATAATTCCTGTTCGTTTTAAGTTTTAATGTCTCTCCTTACTTTCAGTTAAAAAAACTCGTTTTTTTTATTTAATTTCTGAACGTCTTTGAGTTAATTCAGATTATATTTTGGCTCACCGTACATGAATAATTAAAACGAAATTTGCATATTAATTTTCCTTTTTTTTGACTGAATGGCTTTCTCGAAATTTTGTTCTTACGTACCTTGCGAATTAACTTACGTAGCGAACTTCTACATTCGTATATTTTTATTACGTATATTAGGGGTTCGCCCCCTTTGTCAATACGTTGCTCTTTAAGCTAAGTTCAAATTGTTTTCAAACTCTTTAAGAATGATCACTCAATCACAGACCGTTATTAGAATAAATATCGCTGGTGAAAGTACAAAAAAAACAATAGCACATAGAGTGAAGCATTTACCAAGGGGTAAGCCAAGTCATATATATTTTAATTTCGCTTCGTTTTAAATTTTGATGTTGCTCCTTACGTGAAAAAATAGTTTTTTTTTATTGTTTAATTTCTGATCGTTTTTTTTTTAAATAATGCTGGGAAATCCTGCTTTCCCTTCATAGCAATGTCCCTTCCCCCATGGAAACTTCCTCCAAGGAAAGATCTTCCCACGTAACACCCGACCCCACCCCACCCCCAACTACCAAAAAAAAATCCCCGTTGAAAACTTCTGTATACTTCCCAATGACCAATACTATATGTAAACATTGGGCAAATTCACAACTTGCAGACCTTCCCCCGGGGACTGTGGGGGATTAAGTCATCCTCAAAGACATAGTTATTGTATTTTTCGACCATGCTGAAAAGCAAAATTTGGAGATCATCCAATCTCAAAATTTTGATCGGAAGACTTTGGGAAAAAATGAGCGCGGAGGGGGCCTAGTTGCCCTCCATTATTTTTGGTCACTTAAAAAGGGCACTAGAACTTCTAGTTTCCGTTCGAATGAGCCCTCGCGCGATATTCTAGGACCACTGATTCGATACGATCACCCCTGGGAAAAAAACAAAACAAAAACAAATAAATACGCATCCTTGATCTTGTTCAGGCAAAAAATACAAAATTCCACATTTTTGCAGATAAAAGCTTCAAACATCTATAGTAGGGTTCTCTGATAAGCTGAATCTGATGGTGTGATTTTCATTAAGGTTCTATGACTTTTAGGGGGTGTTTCTTCCTGTTTTTTTAAATAAAGCAAATTTTCTCAAGCGCGTAACTTTTGATCGGCAAAACTAAACTTAATGAAACTTATATATTTGAAATAAGCATAAAAGTCTAATTCTTTTGATGTATATATTGGTATCAAACTTCCGGTTTTAGAGTTTCGGTTGCTATTGAGCCGGGTCGCTCCTTACTTACAGTTCGTTACCACGAACTGTTTGAATATCAACCTTAGGTTAGTAATTACAGTCCCGCTCTGATAAACCATGGATCCCACCCGAAATCATTATATCTGTTCTGAAAAACGTATTCACGCCAACAAAGAAGACCGACAAAGCCAGGATGAATACAAGAGGTTAAAACGTCTAGTAGAGAAAAAAATACGGCAGGCTGTGCGCCAATACGTCAACGACAAGTGCCATGAATGCGAAGACGCCTTCAAAAAAATGACAACCAATACATGTACAAAAAAGTACGGGAATTGTCGAAAAAGTAACCCGCGGCAGCAACAACCCTGTTAGATAAACATGGACAACTAATTACAGATTCTGAGGAAAGGCGGGAACGCTGGAAGGAACGCTTTTGCCAGAAACTGAACCCCACAATAACCCCTGACATATCTATCCTACTGTCATTTCATCTACTGGAGCACCCAGTAGATCCAAGTCCACCACCATTAGGAGAAGAGGTTGAAGAAGTAGGAGAGGTAGGAGAAGGAGAAGAGGTTGCTGCTATACAATCCCTGAAAACAAATAAAGCTCGTGGTCCAGATGGCATACAGTCAGAGCTAATTAAGTCGGACCCAGAAGAACTGGTACACATCTATCATAAAGTCGCAGTAGGCATTTGGGAAACAGGCCACTTCCCCAGATCTTGGGCGAAAGCCATGATTGTCCCCCTTTACAAAAAGAGTGAAAAAGGCAACTGTAATAACTACAGACCAATTAGCATGAGAAGCCAACCCGCAAAGATCCTCGCAAAAATTCTACTTGACCGACTAAAATCCCTGACAGACCCCACTTTAGCGGAATATCAGGCCGGCTTCCGAAGAGATTGATCTACTATAGATCATATATTTTCCACCCGGCAACTGATGGAGAAAAATATAGAAATGCGAAAGAACTGCTCTTACTTTTTATTAGCTTTAAACAGGCCTTCGGTTTAATATGGCGCAACGGTCTTTGGCACATACTTCTGCATCATAGAATCCCCAAAAACATGGTAACGTTGATTAAAGCTATATATTTGAAATTCTGTAGCCAGGTTCAGACGCCTGAGGGATTGACAGAAGAGTTCCAGATGTCAGCAGGTGTTCTTCAGGGTTGCCTCCTGTCCCCTCATCTGTTTAATCTGTTTCTAAATGCAGCTTTATCACTTGCTAAGACCACAGACGGTGCATCAATTGGAGGAAAAATTGTCGATAAATTAGCATACGCAGACGACATTGTGAAAATTAACAGCCATGAACATCTCCTCCAAACAGATACAAACGAGATAGTGTCAGCAACCGAAGCCCTTGGGATGGTTGTTAACACAACAAAAACGAAAGTCAAGCGAGTATTCAGAGACTCTGCACCCAGAGCCATACAGCTACCCATAAAAGGAGAGCAAATTGAAAATGCAGAATATTTTGTCTACCTCGGCAGTCTTTTAACCTCTAACAACGGTTGCTCAAAATCGATTAGGTGTAGACTGGGCCTTGCAAACAGCAGCTTCAACAGCCTATCATCAATTTGGAAAAGTAAATGACTATTAAAATCATTGAAGGTCCGGCTCTTTAACTCTCTCATAATCCCCATTGCTATGCATGCAAGTGAGACATGGTCAATTAAAGCTGATGACGAAAGGCGAACCTCCGCGTTTGAAACAAAATGTCTCCGTCGTATAGCAGGGATCACCTACATCGACCGAGTATCCAATGAAGACCTCCGTTAACTCCTCCACTGCTCATACATTATCATGGACCGAATTTGAAGTCAGTAGCTCCGCTGGCTTGTCATATCCAACGAATGTGATCAAATCAACTCCCCAAAATCACGTTTGAAGGACAGGTACATGGCACACGACCTCGTGGCCGACCACGCAAGAGATAGTACGACAACTTCAATAGCCAGAACCTCCCCCAAATCCTGCGTCTTGCACCAGATAGAACTGAATACCGTTGCAATATTCAACGACTAGTGCGAAGAGAAGAAGCCCCAATACAGCCACAAAGGGCGGATGGGATATAAGTCAAGTAAGTCAAGTTAGCAATTACAAGCATGAATACGGACCCAAAGGCCCGAATTTTAGCTCCCCGATGGAAAATGCTGGCACAACTCAGATATCAGAAAGGTGTGGCCATACCCTATTTTTGGAATATGTTCTTTACGCATTTTGATTTTGGGTGTCAATATTTTAATATTATTTTAAGAAAACAGAGACGTCGATATTCGGAAACTTAGGGAGGGTGATGCTTTTTAAAATCAAAGATAGGACAATTTTGTTGTTTCTTTGGCTTTTTCAATAAAAATAGCAAAAATAAAGCATTTTCGAAATCTAGGTGGCGAAAAATCTTAGAGGCAGATATCCCTCTTTGACACCACTGTTTAGGAAGTAACAAGCTTAGAAATCCTTCTCAACTAGCTATGGCACAAATTGAGCGCCAATCGTGGAATATGTGCTTAGTATGTTTTCATTTAGAACAGTCATACGATGATTTCAAATATCAAAAATAACAATTAATATTAAAGAACAATTAACATAATGGTTAACATTTGATTGTCAAGGATCGTTCTAAAAATAATACCGAATGATTGTAAGCTGAAAGAGGTACGTATAACTTGTGCATACGCACAAAATGCGAGATAGAAGAGAAGTCGGTATTGGAGGGGGGACGGCCACAGGGACCCATTTTATACCCAATCACGCAGATTGACAATCCTTGCATGTCTCTTATTCTAACAAAGTATAACAAGTCTATATTTATGACAGTCCTACACCTAGGCCAACTTAATATGGCTTAATTTGGATGTCTGTATTGCAGTTCTAGCTTAGATTTTTCTCAGAAAGCTCAGTAATCCTTTAAAAAGGATGTGAAAATCAAGCAACATTTATTAAATATTTGACTAGTATGGTTTTGATTTATAACGGGCGTAGTGTAGTCTTGACGATCTTAAATGATGTAACATTTAATCATTAAGGACCATCTATTAGTCTTTGAATGACCTTAAGTCGAACGAGGTAAAAAAGTGTGTATGTGCGACAGGGGCGGATCCAGGACTTTTTTTAGGGGAGGGGCGCAAAATAGGTTGATCCGAAAAACTTGCGTTAACTAAGTAAATTACACTACTTTAGACTAAGTTAGGGGGGCGCCCCACTCGCCTCCCTGGATCCGCCACTGATGTGCGAGAACAAGCGGGAAGGGGGTGTTGAGAGATGCTATATGTTCTTTTTTCGGGGATGAGTGAACTTTTTTGGGCTCTGTTTCATTAACTGATCTATGTATCAAGTTAATCTTACTATGGTCTTTCCATGCGAATTTGTCTTACAATTATTTACCAGGTCTGACATAATTATAACTAAAAGTAAGGTGTCGAATTTAAGTTGTTTAATTTCAAGAACCTATATATCGAAAGTTACTGTCTGAAATAAATCAAATTTAAGCAATTCCGTACCCAGGATTTTTTTTTTCGGAGGGGGTTATACTAAAAAAAAATTGCGGGGGAGGGGTTTACAAAAAAAAACTAAAAAAACGCATAAAAATGTTTTATATCCATTTATGTTACGCTTTTACGAGTCAGTCAAACATTTTTTTTGGGGGGGTGGGGGGTGGGGGGGGGGGGGGGTTTGGCAAGCCCCCCCAATCGCCCCCCTCCGCTGCTCTGGTTATGACCTTGAATTTAAGGCTGAATTGTGTCATCATCAGGAAAATGCTATGGACCCAACGCCACATTTTTTTAGGTTTCAGATATCCCCTCCCCATAAAGACATACCTCCAATAGCTAGTAGCAGGACTGCTGTTTTTTGATACCACAAAAGCTTTCTATAGACTTTGGTAAAAGGACCTGTTAAAACAAACTCTGGGCGCATGGAACTTCTGATCGTCTGCTTGAGGTTCTGTGGAGTTGTTTAAGGAATAGAATTCTCTGTGTAGGCCTCGACGGGTATATTTCCAGTAAGTGTTTAGTAAGGAATGAGTAGTATCCTGGGACCTAAGCCTTTTCTGGTGTTTATCAGCGACACAGGGGACAAAATCACTCGTCCTCTATGTCATCTTACAGATGATACCATTGTCCATGCATCTGTCCATAAACATGATGGCCTTGTACACATTTCCCTGCCCCTATTTTAGGATCTCCTGATGATATAAAAGAGGTATGATGCCTGAATGGTAGAATTCAATGCATCTAAGACTACGGAGCTACTACCTCACCTGATCTAAGGTCTATGGGCAACAAACGAACTTGATCTTCAAAGATTAAGCTATCAAGAGAGTTGAAAATTTTGTTTTTTGGGAATTCATTACTCTTCAGAACCCTCTTGGGGCGCACATCCCGATCGGGGCCGAATCTTCTACGCGGAAAAGCTAGGAGCGATTCACAGTTTCAAGAACCTGTCATCATCCAGGTTTAGTATCCTTCTGTACAAGTCATGCATTAGGATAAATATGGATGCCCACATTTTGCAAAGGCTCCTAAAACCCTACTGGTTCCACTCCGAAGATCCAAATTAGGGCCTCAAGGTGGGTTTTAACATACCTTTACAACCACACAGGGAGAGGTTTGATGTGGTGTCTATGGCTATTTTCTACAAGAACATCTACCACCCGTTTCCCGACGAACTATACCTACCTTTAGTGTGTTTAACCAAGCCAAAGCGGGAAAAAACGGTATGAGTGGATTTCTTACAAGAGAAGACACCCTGCACTGAATACTTGAAGAACAGCTTTGTAAGGTGCTGCGTGCTGGACCTCCATTTGGAATACTCTCCCGAGAGAGATTATCCCTGAAAACCTTTCTCTTCATTCCATTAAACGGAAGTTCAAGAGACACAATTCTAAGTAAAAAGCCTAGCTAAATGGTTTACTAATGCCATGGAATTTTAAGCAGCCTAGTTTGAAGCTTCCAAAGTATAGGTGGCTAAAATTTAAAGTGACACATTTCAGTAATTATTGAATATACATAAAAATTAGAAGTTTTTCCAGCAATATTGGAACAAATATACTTAAAAAATGTGTCATGTTTTTACCAAAAATTAGAAAATTATTATAGTTTTTTGTCTTCTTCGTCATCTTTTAGTCAAAACTCAACCCGTTTTTCTAGCTTTTCCGATCAAACATTAACGAAAAAAAAGATAAAGGCTGGTCAAAAATTAACCAGGGGCTAGAAAAATATACACCTACCAGATACTTAAAATTCAGAGAAAATATATGGTGCATATTTGGAAATTCTTTTAAGCCCTATAAATCAGTGTTTAGCATAGTTATGAGACTTGACGACTTTCATTGAGTCTATAGCGTGTCGTAGATTTATTTTTTAAAGTTTCACTTTTATAGGTTTGTCTAAGTTCAATAAAAGTTAGTGCCCTTTAAGGGAGTAAGGGGCGGAGCTAGATACTTCAAAGGCCCTTTCCAAAGCATAGTTCCATTTGGCAATGAGGTGTTATGCATGCCCGTGGTTAGAATATTTCACCATTTTAAGTATCTGCTAGGTGTACATTATTCTAGCCCCCGGTTAATTTTTGACCAGCCTTTATCTTTTTTTCGTTAATAAACCATTTTTAAGCAATGGAAAACGTTGCTGAAAGCTTCATTCGCATAGCTCAACTAATTTCCAAAATAGCAAAAAGCACCTTATAATCGCATGAAAATATTCTTAATGTTACTTAATATTAATAAATATTATTGCTAATTGATATTAGTAAGTTAATAATAATATTACCTTTAATGTTAATATTATCTTAATTATCAGTTTCAACTATTTGTTTAAATTATTTTATATTTTAGCAGTATTTAAGTAAATTTAATTGATAATATTAGTAAATAATTAATGTTAATAAATACTAGTACTACAGACAATTAATTGCAATACCAAGCCACCTGAGGACAACACAGCTGCAAACACTCTTTTCCAACCTCAATCTGTTGCCACCCAAGGACAACACAGCTGCGAACAGTCTTTTCCAACCTCAATCTGTTCTGAGTTCTACTAAATTTTAACAGAACTAATAATTATTAGAAAACCTGCGTGCAAAAAGCCCTAGTACCTTGGGCATGCACAACACCTCTGCGCCTGCGCAGAGATATTGACCTGCTACTAAGAACAAGCCTTGGTATTGAGTTTATCATTTATGCCCCACTAGCGGTGACGGGAAAAAAGAGACAAATAATAATACAAACAAGTGGTTTCCTTTATTGTTCAAGATGAGGGTTTGTAATTCTCCTATCTGGGTTTTTTTGGCTATAGATTAATGGCGCTGTCAAGGACGTATAAAGAGGAAGGGGGGTTTGAACCCCGCAAAATGTTTGTCCGACTCGTAAATCATAACAAAAACTAATATGAACAAATTTGTGATGCAGTTTTAAAAGTTTTTTTTGTACCCCCCCCCACCCGGAGAAAAAATCCTTTTGCAGCTCCCCTCCCCTCCGAAAAATAACCCTGGATACGACACTGTGCGTAGTAGTAGTTTTCATTACAATACTTTTGACACTATTCCGACTCTGGGTGGATAAATAAATAATAAAAAATAAATAAAACAATAAACTAATTTAACAAAAAATTTATTGATTTAAGAATTTGAATTATTAATAGTTTTTGGAATTATTAGAAAACATACCTGCACAAAACTCTAGCACTTTGAGTTCTTCTGATGTTCGCCCTGGGTATCATATAATCCACATAGCTTGCGTTCAATAGCTTTGACTTCACCGGGCCAACCATTTTAACAACTGAATAACAGGACAAAACTCACTATTTTTTTGCTAATTCACCAATTTCTGTCAAGGTTTGCTGATATGTAGATTGAATGTAAGAATTAGCTGACTTACTCAAATGTCATAAGGTAACTAACACGTGGTGTTGTTTATTTAGTGTTAGGATAGTACAACAGGAAATTAATTTCCGCATCAAATGAAGCATCAAGTCCAGTTTCACTTTCACAAATTATTTTGAGCTTATAGTGAAGGCAAAGCGATGTTTTGTATTCTCAAATTTAATTTATTGCTCTTGCAACACTGGTGTTACTCTATTCAATATAATCTTAGCTTGTCCTTCTGAAAGCCCCGTGCATAAAAAAAGAATGTAAACAATAAATTAAAGGAAAAAAACTTTTTCACTCAGCACTCCGTTTTTCGTTAATCCATCAGTCACCTGTTATGAAAGGAGCACGACTCAATTTAATTTGTTGCTTCAGCAACTACAACCGAAGAGAATAAGAGAGATTACTTTCATATTATTCTGTGTTAAAAAGTGTACCTTAATTTTATTAATTTATACCTGTGACGTCTTTTCATAATCCAATCACATTTTTATTTATTTTTGCATAGTCAGGTTTCAAAGATTACTCTCCTGTAATTCCGTAGTAAAAACTGTGCTTTAATTTCATTGGCTTACGTCTGTAATGTATTTTTGACGGCCAATCACGTTTTTTTAAGGAACCAAAATTTCGGGAGAGACAAAAAGACCCTATGATTTTGCAACCTAATTGGCTCTTCTGTGTAAAATTTTAAGCCATAAGCAAGTAAAAAGAACGAAACTTTAAATTCACCGGATTGGCTCTTCTGGGCGAAGGTTTTAGCTGGCGAAAAATAAAAAGCTTTTGAGCCACAAGATTTGTTACAAGTAGTCCCTCTGTTTCTCTCTCCTACTGTTTCTAGCTATCCACAAGAGCGAAATGTATAAGAAGAATAGCCTTGTCAGACAAGTACGCAGGGCGGAGGCTAAGGGGCCTGGGTATCCTGAAATCTCATAGGTTTTCCTTCATTTTTGTATTCCGATCGTGGTACAATTCAATTACCGTTTCGACTAATCTCTACCCCCTCTCCCGAAGCTTGAATATTTCTAAATCCAAGCCCTATGGATGTTTTTCTGCTTAAAACAATAAATATTACGGAAGAATATAATTTATAAAGTGAATATCCTTAAAAAGTTCCGGAGGTTTTTCACCCTTAAGCCATTCACTAAGTCATTGTACTAGCCTAGTAGACAAAGAGGGGTGAAACAAGGACCTAATCTCACAGGAATCTGACTTCATTCCTAATTACCTGTAATTTTGCCAAATAAGTGCTTAAGGCCTGACCCTCTCACCCAACCTTATAAACATAGATATGCTACGCCTCCTACTCGGGATCGTGAATAGATCGTTCAGGGGTTAGCCTTAAGCAATCAAAAAAGGGTATTAAACCAGAAATAAATAAGTACGTTTTTATCAATTATTGGCTGATTTCTACTGGCATTTGAGGTTTTTAAAAGATTGGCATTTAAAACTTTATAAGTAATTCAGTTCAAGTATAGAACTCAAACTGTATGTTGAGCATCGTAAAACAAAGCACAATATTTTGCCTACATGACACTACGCCGTCCGATTTCCACCATAATTTTATATAAGGATTTCTGGCTTCTTTGTAATTTCCAAATAATGGGTCTTTTACCACTTGCTTCGATAAAGATGCTCTTCCGAATCTGATACCCAAAAATGTCCCTGCGAATATGTCCGGCCCTAGTCCGTCCCCTTCAAAAAAACTTTAAATCGTCTTTGGCAATTTTCCTCTAATAACTCGATTTATCCTATGGCAAATAATATTACTTTTATCACCTTTGCAAGCTTAAAAGTACACTAAAAAGAGATAAAAAATAGATATTTATTTTAAAACAATGAGAACCATCTGTTGCTGAGCACCAAACATATGTTGCTGTGGAAATAAATATATGACATTTGAGATAATGAACAAACAAAGGAATCTAAGTAAATCTCCATAGTAACTCTATATAAGATAAGTTATTATATGCTTAATCATAACATTATTATGTTTCATATATTAAATTATCTATTGTATACTAGATATTATTATATTAGCCTATATTGTATATATTATATTTAATATTGATACTTTTAATTAAGTTAATTGAATAATATAAATTATTCCATCTATTTCTTAGAAATACCAATAATAATGATTATATAGGTGTAGCCTCTGTGGTTTACATGCACTTCTGCTGCAGCAATCCAAAAGCCGTTGTGTTAATTTGTTCAGAAAACCAGGGGCGTAATTTGTTATGGCGCAGAGGGGAAAAAGCCCCTCCCGGACTCCAGTCCCCCCCCCCAGATGAAATTTAATCTCTTCAAAAATCTTGCCAAAACTAAGATAAGCCTGCATAATTCAAGCACCCACAGAAACGGGTTGGTTTTCTTTAGTATATCTTTGCCCTTATGATACAACATGGCTCGTTTTTCATTTTCCACTGTCATTTTCACTTAATTTGGGAAAGTTAGCTTCAACTCCCCCCCACCCCAGCATGTTGACAAAATTACGCCACTGCAGAAAACTTATATTTACATTCCACCGCCGCAGCTAAAGCAGGTTCTAACTAAAAAAATCCTCCTTTTACAAAGAACTCTGTATAAAAAAAAACGAAAAAAAACCAAACCTGGTTTCACCTGTAAATTTTGTGTTTCGTGCCATGTCATCTTTACATACCCCTTCGTACGTACCGCGGTTACATACCTTCATAACATAAAAAAGGTACAGATTACGGCACTAGACTTCTTAAAGTCCGAACTGACGGTGCTGACCTAAGTCCCAAGGCCCTTCAGACAGGAAGTGCGAGGGGGGATGGGGGCCAGCCATCATGTGCTTTCGCACACCCTTCCTGTTTACCTTCCCTAGTTTTTTTCCAGATACCCATTTCGAGCTGGGTCGACTCTGGCTGAGCTTAAGGAGTCACGCCACTGACCCACATCCCAAACCAAATAAGTGGTCACACCAAGAATCGAGTCCTCGCCCTTCGGACGAAGGATCCCAAATCCAGCGCACCATCCACTTGGCTAGGTCATCCGTAGTATATACCCGGAAGAATCTTAAATAATTAAAACGAAAATATATAAATGACGGATAAATTTTCTTAATGAGACAGTGACAAATAAAACACTTTTTAATACAAAAATAGTAACAAAAGTCCGAATATTTTGGTTTCAACATCCGGAATCAACGAAAAAAGGTCAAAGAAAAGAAAGAAAAAAGAACAGCTTAAACAAAACATATAAATAAAAACATAACAAACACTATACAGTAAAAATAAAAACGAAAAAAAGGAAGTTCACATGGAAACAATGTCCAGTATGGTAAAGTTTTCCAATAAGGTTTCTTTCGTTTTTCTTTTTATTATACAGCATTTGTTAGGGCTTTTCTTTACATGTTTTGCTCAAGCTACTCTTTTTTTTCTTTCTGTCTTTTTTTCGTTGAAAAAATCTCAGTGGCAGATGCAGGAGGGAGCCAGGATGACCCTGCCCCCCATGATTTTTCTGGCCCCCTCATTCCTTGTTTTTCTCTTTTTTTACTCTTTTTTTTAGAATAAACTTGTCAATTTGGTTAATTATTGGCAAGTTTGTCACATTGCCCCCCCCCCAAGCTTTTGCTCATAGGCATTCTTGTCGCACTGGGCCTCCCCCCAAGATTTTTCTCTAGATCTGCCCCTGTAAAGGCTTTCATATGTTGAACCCGAAATATTTCGACTTTTAATATTATTTTATATTACTGTTTTTCCTTGTCCAATTATGAAAATTAACCTGTTGATTACTACATTGACGTCTTAATTGTAGATGGAAAGGCAGTGTAGTCTGAGAAATTGCTTAGAAATTTTAAGTAAATTCAAATTGAGAGAAGAATAAAAGTCAAAAAAAGCTGCCTAAATAAGATTTATTATAATCCTATGAAGCAAAATAAGTTCGGTAAATAGGCCAAGTACCACAGCCAAAAAGAGATTCTACTTGAAAAAAATGTCATGGTTCAAATCTTTTCGTTCTTTTTACTGTTTTAATATTTATCACAGGAGAACCGAGAGCTTATTGGCGAAGTTACTTGTCTCTCCAAAAGTTGCTAATGGAACGACACTATGAAAACGACACAGAAAACCTAAGGCAGCCACAGTTAAAAACAAAACAAAAAACAACAGATTAAACATGATTTAACAAGAAAGAAAATTTGTTCGAAAAAACTATCTCAAAAATAACTCAAAATTCAATCAAAATTCTATCTAAAAATAACTGCTTAGGATTACCGACTTCAGCTTTACAGCCTTTGTTATGTAGAATAAATTTATAGTTGGAAGTTAAAATGGAATATGACAGAAAAAGAACACTGTTTGAAGCAATTCAAACATTAAAAAAAATTAAACTGAAAATAATTTTTTTTTTGAGTAACAACTTTCTAAGGAGCAAATCTGTTCATTCAAAGTTAATTCAGGGATGAGAACTAATATATAGGTTTATCTTAGTAAATGTTTACAGAAGAAATATATTTTGTGGAACTTAAAAAGAGGTTGAAATACCTCGACAATGATGGTTCTAGATTTTCTAGATCAATGATCTATCTAGATTTGTCACTCAACATTAGCTAAGCCGAAGCATTAGTTAACCAGGTTTTAAAAAGGCGGAGTTATTTGTCTCTCCAGAAATAAGAAAAAAGTGATTGACTTGCGATAATACGTCACAAAAACAAGACCATGGAAGCCTGAAATAGTACTATTTCTCTTTGTTAGTACCATTTGCTGTATATTATTTGGTTTGCAAGAATAAAAAAAATCGAGTTTTTCTCTAAAATGTTATGTATAATTTTATCAAAGGGAGAAATATACCTTAACCAAAATCCTTAAAAGGGAACCAAAAACCTTAATTGTAAACAGTGACGTAGCCAGGAGGGCAAGGCAATGGTGTAAATTCACAAAAATTTGCGATAGGGGGACAAACTTTAATCTTCAAAATCTAGGGCGGGGCCAATTTTGTTATTTTTACAATTCTTTCAACGTAAATACCTAAAAAATAATCTATTCAATGAAAATATCTCAAAATGATATTTCTCAAAATCTAGCCGGACAGAAAATATAAGGCGGGGGCAAATGCTCCCCTGCATCACCCCAATTGACATCCCTGCGGCAAGGTAGTATACTTTCCTCTAGTGCAGCAGATGCTTGGACATTATTTACATAGATTTAATAGAGTAATCTTCGGTTCAATTGAACACCAGCCCCCACCCCTTAATGGCTGAATATAGCTCTAGCCTAAAAACTAGTTTTGTGGATTTTGTGAGTTTGTCTTCTGTCTTGTTATCTCTCATCAACAGTTGGTTCCAAATACCAAAAAAAAAAAAAAATAAAAAATTTTCAGGCATTTCGGGGGGGGGGGGGGAGATCCAACTAAACTGAAAAAGACTATAAAAATCAATCAAGTAATTTCTCTGATGGAAATGAGGTGGGAATTTTGTTGTTGGTATAGCTAGTTTAGAAGCAGAACCGTACAACAAGATTACCCCCTTTTGTATGTAACTAAACGTGAGTTATTTAGTTCCTTTCTTATGTTTCTTGAAAATTTTTCCTAGTAATAGACTTCATGCAGTATTTGAAGGTTTTTCAGATTTCTTTGGTGATTGCCTTTGAATTCTGATTTCAATTGACATTATTAAAATAAAATGGATATAAAAACGAAATAAAAGAATTTGCCCCATATCTTGGACAGAACAATATTTTTAAGGCAGAACCACATTTCGTCAGTGTTGTCACGTTGAACCGTGAAAATAAATAAGCAAAATTAATTAAATTCGACACTTTTTGTCGGAAAATTCCAACCTTCACAATTTCGTTGATTCGAAAAAGACGACTACATTTTCAAAGAAAAGCCACGCCTTCTTAAGTTATTTGCTGTAATATGCTGTAAGCTTATTTTTTTTCAGATTTATGATCACATTTTATTTTTTAATTTTAGCACTCACCACTAATAAAAGCTGCATATGGAGGACCTTTTCATTAAAAATTGAATTACCACATGGTAATGGTAATTTAAATGGTAAAATCTGAATTACCATTGAAAAATGGAATTTTGAAGACAGGCTTATGTAAGTTTCAATTTAACCATTTCAAACAAACCATATTCTCTTTGAGCAACAATTAATTTTTAGCTAAAGTAATGAGCACTCGCAAATTCTGCAGAGTAATTTTAGTTTTCGTGATGGCTCACCTCCTGCATAAGACACTTCCTTTGTCAATACACCGAACTGTAGCTCAAGAAAACAAAATAAACATATTCTAAACACATCAGCACAAATTAGTATGTAAATCAGCTACTCAAAGATCAGCGATTCACACATATCAAACACAAGATCCAAATGCGGGTCAAACAGCATTTTCGATCTGCTGGACAAGTTTTTGACGTCCAACGGAATTCTGTCAGCAATATTTTTGTTGGTGTGTTCAACCTTGCGTACGGTTTTTGGTGAAAGGCGCAATTATTATTACAACACATTTATTGGAGCCGTAAACGGTTTGAGATGCAAAGGTTTAGGGTGTGTTCCTCAGGGGCGTCGTTTGGGGGTGGCAAGGTGGGGGCGGTTGCCCCCCAATAATGTAGAGAAAAATTATTATACATCTCATGCCCTTTGACTATCCGGATACGGACCCCTCTTGCCCCCCTCCCAATAAAAAAGCTGGAGATTCGCCCCTGGTCTTCCTCAAGCCAGAAGATAACTGATCTGACTTATTTGGATACCCTAATCCCAATCTTTGCAGCTATGAGGATTGACCTGAACTAGTCCTCAAAGTAATTTGATTGAGGCTCAAGATCACTAATCTTACTAATCCCCCTAGATGAGTAGACAACTGAGGATAAAAAACGTTGCCATTTTTTTATTATTGTTATACAGCAGTGTCAATTCACAAAACTGTAGGGAGATGGCAAGGATTTTTCTTGATGAAGAAACAAAAAAAGTATTTTTAAAGTCTATCAGGGTGGGGGGGGGTATATTTCTATTTTTCCAATAAAACACCAAAATAGGTGTCTCCGAAATCAATGGGGGAGGGAGGGCAAAAAGTCTATCTGCAATTGTCCCTTTTCTTCCCCCTCCACCTGGTGCCCCTGGTTATCACGCTAAAGTTTGACTCTTTCTCACAACTCTACCTTATAAAACAATAAAAAAAAACTTTAGCATAAAGAGCGGGGCGTTGAAGAGGGGACAGCCCCTTTCATACACGGAATAATTTCTGTTCGTTTTAAGTTTTAATGCCACTCCTTACTTTCAGTAAAAAGATGTTTTTCTTATTTAATTTCTGAACGTTTTTAAATTAATGCAGGTTTCGAATTTGGCTCACCGTACATGAATAATTAAAACAAAATTCGAAAATTGATTTTACTTTTGTTAACTAATAATAACCTTATAATAATCTAAGTTTGATTTTTGTTCCAGTTATTTAAGAATGACTCGTGAATCACAATGGCTGTTTAATTAGAATAATAGCCTCTTTTAAAAGTTAGAAAAGAAAATTTAGCGTAAGAGCGAGCTATTGAGGAGAGGAAACCCATCTTAGATGCGTAATATTTTCTGTTCGTTTTAAGTTTTAATGTTGCTTCTTACTTTCAGTTGAAAAAACTTATTTTTTATTTAATTGCTTATCGTTTTTAAATAATGTCGGGTAATCCAGCTCCCCCTCCATGGAAAATTCCCTTCCCCCACGAGAAATTTCTCCATGCAAAGATTCTCCCACGTAACAAATTAGTGATATTTGCGGAACTAATTTTGTAAGGCATAGTAACAAAACGGCCGAAGAGGTCGAAACTATTTTTACGAAAAGGAAAATCCCAAGTTGAGCAATTCTCAAATGACTGAAATGAATGAAAGACAAGAACTTTGAAAGATATACGTAATATTTTATATTCGCTTTAAGTTTTAATGTTATTCCTTACTTTCAGTTAGATAAACTTGTTTATCTTTTATTTAATAACAAATACAAGCCGAAGACATACAATATTAATGGTCATTAATTTTCTTTAATGAATTTTATTATGACACAAAAAACATAGTTATGAAGTTGCTTTAGGTAATATTAAATGCTAAGATTGGCCGGAAAAATAACACAAGCAAATTATTGCTTGTGCATGGAAAGATCCTCCCACGTAAACCAATCCCCCTGAATCCCCCCCCCAGAAAAAATCCCCCAGAAAACGTCGGTATACTTACAAATAACCACTACTATATGTAAACAATGGGCAAAGTTCATAACTTGCAGCCTTTCCCCCGGAGACTGTGGGGTATTAGGTTGTTCTCACAGACATAGTTATTAGATATTTCGACTATGTGGAACAAAATGGCTATCTCAAAATTTTGATCCTTTGACTTTGTAAAAAAATGAGCAAGGGAGGGGGTCTAGTTGCCCTCCAATTTTATTGGTCACTTATAAATTGCACTATAGCTTTTAATTTCCATTTGAATGAGCCCTCTCGCAAAAATCTAGGACCACTGGGTCAATACAATCATACCTGGGAAAAAGCAACAAATAAACACGCATCCGCGATCTTTCTACTGGCAAAAATACAAAATTCCACATTTGTGCAGATAGGAGCTTGAGACCTCTACAGTAGGGTTCTCTCATACGTTGAATCTGATGGTGTGATTTTCATTAAAATTCTATGACTTTTTAGGGGTGTTTCTCCTTTTTTTCAAAAGTAAGGCAACTTTTCTCAGGCTCGTAACTTTTTATGGTAGGGCTAAACTTGATGCAACTTTTATGTATTGAAAATCATCATAAAAATTCGATTCTTTTGATGTATCCATTGGTACCAAAATTCCGTTTCTTAGAGTTTTGGTTACTATTGAACCTGGTCGCTCCTTACTTACAGTTCGTTACCACGAACTGTTTGACTATTTATTGATTTATTGACCAACCAGAATTCTCATAACATGACAAGACGGAGTAAAAAAAAACAACATAATACATAAAAAGGAAACAAATTTGAACAATAACATACCCATAAACAAGCACGTATCCAGGACTTTTGTCCAGGAGAGGAATTTTTATCGAGGACTGGGGGAGGGGGGTTACAAGAAGAACTCCAAAAACACTTCAAATTTTTTTTATATGCTGTTGTTTTAACGAGTTGGTAAAAAATTTCGGAGAAAGGGGCTCCAAAATCGGTACCCTCCTGGATACATCTTTGCATATAAATATAAATATTTGCATACAGAATGTTACATAGTTTATATATATAAAACTATTGAACGTTTAAACCCAAATTAATGCTTAAACCATAAGCTTAAATTGCAGTAATACCGGTACAGCAAGTCTGGCTAGCGGTAAAATGGAACAAGAAAAAATCCAACAGTCATGAAAATTACCGCGCAAAGCTTATTTATAGCTAAGACCAACTGTCAGTACCTGGTCAGAACACTACTATAATGCAACAACTATGTGCGGTGCCACTAACCTAAAATCTGCCCTAATAACTCCATAGTTTCGAAACAACAAAAAAAAAGACGGATGAATAGACCTAAAAAGGGCCCAGGAGGTAGCAAATGTTTAAATTTTGATGTTCTTGGTACTTTAGGATCTATTGTGCGTGATTGCATTTTTGTTTTTGTACGTAATTTTCATTCCGTGATATAAACCTCATCTCCATTTATATTGAATTACTGGTATATTTATCTGTCAAGCTGACCTTCCTTATATCTTTATTGTGTTGTTGTTCATTTTCTTTCTTTATCCTTACGTTCTTCTATTCTAGTTTCCAAACTCTTATTAAAAAATTAAATAAAAAAAACAAGTTTTTGCAACTAAGAGTAAAGCGCAACATCAAAATTTAAAACAAACCGAAATTATTACATATATGAGGGGGTATCCCCCTCGTTCTTTAAGCTAAAGCTCCTCGAGCTATACCTCGCTCTTTCAGCTAAAGCTCGAATTTGTCCCAATTTTTTAAGAATGACTCTTGAATAAAAAAGGCCGTTTAATTAGCAGTGAGAGTCCATATATAGAAGCCTGCCGCATGCTAAGTGCCAGGACCCGGTACTATATATATATATATATATATATATATATATATATATATATATATATATATATATATATATATATATATATATATATATATATATATATATATATATATATATATATATATATATATATATATATATATATATAATATATGGCAAATTCATCTTGTTTTGTCTGACAACGGGGGAGGGAGATTTGTCTAAGGTTTTCAATAATTTTTAAGGTTTTCAAGAATTTTCTTGGGGGTAAAAGAACTTCAACTTTTATGCTGAGGAAAGAGGGAGATATTTCCCCCAACTCTCACAAAAGAGTATAGCCTACGTAGGCACGCATGCAGGACATTTTTGTGGGGGCTGGGAGCAATAATAAAAGAAAAACATATTTCATAATTTGGATAAGAAGTGCCCAGGAATTCGAGAAATTCTGGGATTCGGATAGAACAGGTGACCTTCTTGAGCCTAGTATATGGGTGTCTTTCCTTTTTTAGGCCTGTCTTGCGACAAGAGGCTGGAGAGGCTCTCCAGCCTCTCCAGCTAGTATATAAATATTCTTAAAGTGGATATTGCTCCCGCAAAGCGACCAGTGTTTGTCGCCATGGAAAAACAATGGTTTTCTAAAATTGGAGAAAATTGTAAACTATAATTGTTTGAAAAACAGCAATCATCGCATTTAATTTGACCACCGTGCTGATTAGACTATATTGATTTTTCCACCCAAAAAACCTTGATTTTGCTTTCATAATGACGAAACAAGTAAACAGTTTACTTCCGCTTACATGCCCAGTAAGTTTTTTTTTAAATTTACATTTACAAATCTAGCACAAGCAATATCTATGCAAGATCCTATTCAAATAATTGGCTATATGGGACAGAGTCCAGAGTTGCCAACGCGGTACACTTTTACCGGTTTTGGTACAATTTAGGGGTCCTGGTACAATGCGGCAAATTTGGACATTTTCTGGTAAAATCAAAATTTTCCGGTAAATTCTGGCTGTACTTGCCCCCTTCTGACTCGGATATCTGCTCAGGTTTTAGTTTATCGAACATTTTATTCTTGTTAAGAGCGGAGTAAAAGGAAAAACTTTCTTTTCGGTCTTGGTTCATAGATATTTTTTCCCTTTTCTTTAATCTTTTTTTTTGTTTTGATTTTTTTTTGGCATTTTTATAATTAGATATTAGTCATAGTTTGGTTGTTTTACTTTCTTTATTTGTTTGTTGTGTTCGTTTGTTAAGAATTTTGTTTGTTAAGCGTTTACAATATGAATAGTCGCCCACAGGGCCGTATCCAGGAATTTTTCCGGGGGGTGTTTTATAAAAGGATTTCTAACGCGGGAGGGGGGAGGGATCACAAAAAAACTTAAAAAACGCATCATTTTTGCGTTTTAAATTCATTTTGTTACGTTTTTACGCGTCGGACAAAGATTTCGGGGTGGTTCAAACCCCCCTAATCTCCCCTCTAAATACGACCTTGGTCACCTAGCCTCAGGTGCTTTCATGTCTGTCTTTGGACAACAACTTGGATTAATATTATGTGTTATATCATTTTGTAATTAAACGAATTGAACTGAACTGTCACGGTAAATTTTTAACCTGCGGTTGAGATGATACAAATTAATTTCTTGTGGTACAATTTTACTCGGAATACTGGTACAGTTTAGTGCAAAGCGTTGGCAACACTGACAGAGACGCTTTAAATTAAGATCTACTACTGACAGCCTGCTAAATTTGTAGGCTGGTTAGGAGGAATGATAATTCGGTTTCAAACTAAGAAAAATAAGTAATTGCCGGTAACTCCGTGAGATTTCAAGTCTTGTTTTGCCATTATTAATTTTACTATTATTTTATTATTAATCTTGTTAATTTTAAATTTCTTAGATAACAGTAAAGCTAGTCTTTTAGGTGATACGGCACCTTAAAGGATCACCTTACATCGTCCATTATAGATTTTTCAGTTTGTGTGGCCAAGCTATTTAGAATTGGTTGGGCCACTGGGCGGTCTTGCCATAGCCTGCATAGCTCAGATAAGAAATCTGAGTAAACGAAAGAAAACTATAGCCGGCACGTACTTTCTAGAAATCTCAGAAAAACCATTTAAATACTCGCGTTTTGTGGTGGGAATAGAGGTATTCGGTTTTAATGAAACCTAGATCATATAGACATTAGAAAGTGTGATTTTTTTTTCGATTAAGTGGAGCGGATTTTTTTTTAAAGTTCAGGGAAGGGCAGTCCTAAAAATGCTATAGTATACCTTCTACAAAAACGCCAAAAATTCTCTCGAAGGAATTATCACTAAAGCAATTTGACCACTTTGGGAGTTCCCTGTGGTTTCACCCACTTTGATTGACAAGCTCGCTGACAAAAAGGATGTAAAGTTTCACTGTCTTTTCCGTCAAATTTCACAGTAAAACCAAATATTATCGACAGCTCTCGATCATGGCTAGTCTCCTAGGAGAATTCGTTAAAGGGCCCTTTGTCTTTGTGAGGGTCAGCTGAGAATGAAGCTTGAAAAATAAGTTTTAAGGCACCTTATCTCCTTAAGGTAAGTTAATCCAGGTAATCCAGGTAGGTTTCTCCTTAAGGTAGGTTAATCCAGGTAGGTTCTCCTTAAGGTAGGTTAATCCAGGTAATCCAGGTAGGTTCTCCTTAAGGTAGGTTAAGGTAATCCAGAGAGCATTAAAAGTAAAGGACCTCGTACGCGTATAGGTAAAACTGAGAATGTAAAATACAACAGAGAGTCATCAATACACACACATTGAGGCAAAAACAACAATAGGCAGTTAAGAGCTCAATATTGAAGGCAATGGGAATTTTCGCCTGGACCTCGAATCCCGTTAGTGAGTCCACCAGTAATAACAATTTTAAAGGCCAACTCTATTTATCGGTACAACGAAACTTATGGCCTGACATTAGTGATTCTAAACGAATTCTCTTTTCTAGGGCCTGATATTATGTTTGTGCTATCATTAAAGAATTACCCTCAACCGAGTCTGCTTATATATACAGATTATGTTTAAGAGACATACTTAGAACAACGTGCTGGAAAAGGGAACCTGCCAATATTGGAGCATTTTGAAATTTGCATGAGTAGAATAAGAAACTGTCGTAGATTGTAGAAGATATACTGTATATTGACTTTCAGAACAGGAAGCAGAAAAAAGTATGCTCAAAAACTTAAAAAAAATTACAATACGAAGAATTAAGAAAATAGGTCTGTGGCTAGTGGGATCCACATGAAAAAATATACGTAAACATTTCACCTGCCAACTTAACAATGCGTCCTCAGCATAAAGACAAACCAAAATAATGAAAAACTAAAGACACAGCGGTCTAAAAGGAATAAAAAAAACAAGAAGATAGAAAGCAAAAAACGAAAATCAAGGGGAAACAATTACAAACATACAAACTTAAATGTGCACTTGTACTCTATGGAAGAATGAACTAAATGGCAAAGTCAGGGAAAAGAGGCTCGCTAGAAAGTCACATTTTTCAATCGCACTTTGAAAGAGCTGAGCCTCAATGGCAGCCTGCTTGTCAATCTAGAGTTTGGTTAAATAAAAAAAACAAGTTTTTTAACTGAAAGTAAGGAGCGACATTAAAACTTAAACGAACAGAAATTATTCCGTATACGAAAGGAGTTGTCCCCTCCTCAGCGCCTCGCTCTTTACGCTAAAGTTTTTTATTGTTTAAAAAAATAAAGTTGTAAGAAAGAGTCAAACTTTTTGCATAAAGAGCGAGGCGTTGAGGAGGGGACAACCCCTTTCATATACGGAATAATTTCGGTTCGTTTTAAGTTTTAATGTCGCTCCTTACTTTCAGTTTAAAAAATCAATTTTTTTTATTTAATTTCTGAACGTTTTTGAATTAATGCAGCTCTGATTTTGGCTCACCGTAAATGAATGATTAAAACGAAATTCGCATATTAATTTCCCTTTTTTTGGCTAAATGGTTTCCTCGAAATTTTGTTCTGACGTAACTTATAAATTAACTTACGTAACGAACTTCTATATTTGTATGTTTTTATTACGTATATTAGGGAGTTTGCCCCCTAGTCAATACTTCGCTCTTTACGCTGAATTTCGAATTTTGTTCTAATAACAAACCCCTGAATCACAAAGGCCGTTTAATTAGAATAGATATCTATTTTGAAAGTACAAAAACAAATAGCATAAAGAGCGAGGTATTGACTAGGGGACAAACCCTCTCATATGCGTAATCATTCTGCTCGTTTTAAGTTTTAATGTTGCTCCTTACTTTCAGTCGAAAAAAACTTGTTTTTTAATTTAATTTCTGATCGTTTTTCAAATAATGCTGGGAAATCCGGCGCCCCATTCATAGGAATGTCCCTTCCCCTAAGAAAACATCGTACATGGAAAAATTATCCCCCGTAACCCCTACTCTGACACCCATCCCCCCACCAGAAAAAATTCCTCCTGAAAACGCCTGTATACTTCTCAATAACCAAAACTATATGTAAACAATGGACAAAGTTTATAACTTGCAGCCCCTCCCCCAGGAACTTTGGGGATTAAGTCTTCCTCAAAGACATATTAATTAGATTTTTGACTATTCTGAAAAAAATGGCTATCTCAAAATTTTGATTGGGCGACTTCGGGAAAAAAATTAGCGTGGGAGGGGGCCAAGTTGCCCTCCAATTTTTTTGGTCACTTTAAAAGGGCACTAGAGCTTTTAATTTCCGTTCGAATGATTCCTCTCACGATATTCTAGGACTACTGGATCGATACGATCACCCTTGAGAAAAAAAAGAAAAAAAAACGAATTAAAACGCATCCGTGATCTTTCTTCTGGCAAAAAAAATACAAATTCCACATTTTTGCAGATAGGAGCTTGAAACTTCTACAATAGGGTTCTTGGATACGCTGAACATGATGGTGTGATGTTCATTAAAGTTCTATGGCCTTTAGGGGTTGTTTCCCCCTTTTTGGAAAATAAGACAAATTTTCTCAGGTGCGTAAGTTTGGATGGGTAAGACCAAACTTCATGAAACTTATATATTTGAAATCAGCATAGAAATCTCAATTTTTGATGTATCTATTGGTATCAATATTCCGTTTTTAGATTTTCGGTTACTATCGAGCCGGGTCGCTCCTTACTTACAGTTCGTTACCACGAACTGTTTGATTTCATCTAAAGTTGACGGTATTGGATGAAACATCTCTACAACCAGAGGTGGTTTTAGGGGAGGGACAAAGGGGGCACTTGCCCTGGGCGCAGACATTTTAAGGGTTCAAAATTTCAAATATATGATCTAACGGTTATAATCATTTTGTAATTTTTGAGATTGTATTTTATTAAAATAAAGTAGAGGGCGCAGTTAACAAATGCAAATATTTAATAGATTATTAACAATTTAATAAATAAAAACTAAATTCAAAACATAATTAATTGAATAATAATAATTATAGAAAATTATTAATAAAAAATAATACATTATTAATTAATTAATAAATTGAAAATAATTTTGTAACTAAACGAAAATTTCGTTAAAATTTGGCCTGAAAATTTCATGGAAGACAGGGGGGGGGCACCTATCAAGATTTTACCCTGGGCGCAAGAGAAGCCAGAGCCGCTACTGTTTACAAATGATTCCGCAGAGTCGTGGAATTCAATCCAACGAATGGGGCACGTTCTCTTTAGCCTTTTTTTCTTCCGTTGACAAAACTCTTCTTTCAATTTATGAAGTAAGAATTGCTCGCCTTTTTAAAAAAAATTATAAACATTTTCTATTATGCCCATATAATTTTGCACACTTTGAATAGAACATCCTTCAAAAAGGCAAAGATTTATGCAGTGCGAGCTGCAATGCACATACATGGCTTAGGATACTTTCCCTGTATAGTGCTTGAACTACCTTAAAAAACCGCCCATCGCCCCTGCACCATCATGTTCTTGACCTACCATGAAATGTAGTTGAAGAATAAGACAATTCTTAGTTTTGTATGTTACTTCTGCCAGTCACTTTTGAGCTATATCAGGAATAATGCAGGGTTCCCACGGCGTCAATAAAGTTCATAAGGTTTATCATGAAAGTACGAACCATAAAGTTTGTCCCACTCACACAAGCATTTCATCTTTTTGACTCAACAGCAATTTTTCATAGAAAGTAACTAAAATAGTAAGACATGGAGCTGAGAAAACCATCTTTTTAAGCATTTTTTCCTCCTAATAATAAATGAAATATTGTTTTGCTTCTTTTACCAAGCAAAATATTTAAACAAGTATGCACGATTATATTTGTAGACACTAAATTGTATGTTGTTCATTTGACATTTTCCAGACATCTTCTGCTATTGGTTGAACTTTGCGGACTTTCTTCAAAAAGTTAAATAAAGTTTAAATTCTTTCCGGCTGCAATAAAGTCAACAAAGTTTTGCGAGGAAAACGGTTTATTAACTTTGTAGATAGCTTTATTAACTTTTACTGACGCCGTGGGAGCCCCGCATAAACTGCAGGAAGTTTTCATGAACTTTTCTATTTTCGACAAACCTAACACACAAAGTCATTTGGGCTACAGCACCCACATATGTCGTTTTATCGATAACTACCAAACTACCACACTACCACAAACTACCAAACTACCGCACTACCAAGCTACCAAAGAAAACTACCAAAAATCCTTCACTTCCTCCACAAGCTCTTTGAAAATAATGTTGTCGAGTGATGAAATGATCTCATTTTGAATTTGCCAACAGAAATGAGTTGCATTTAATTCCTAATAAAGATCTGAATTTGCCTTCTTCCTTTTGAATATTTTCGTTAATTGATAGGATTCCAAAGTCTTTGTGTCCAAGAAACACGAACCCTTTTTCTAACAAGTAAATTTGTTGTAGATATTACCAGGGTTGCCGCCCAATGAAAAACAAAATCACTAGATTTTAGTGAATTTTTGGTGATTTCTAGTGATTTTCTTCAATAATCTAGTGATTCATGTGCTAATTAGTGTTTTTTTTTGTTTAGGCAATGTAAAAAAATCAGTAGAAATAATGATAAATCACTAGGGGTGACAACCCTGGATACTATTCCCTTCTTGTTTATCTTGACTTGAACACATGTATTCTGTCTAAGGACTTGTCAATGCCTGGAACCTCTTCTGTTTGTGGCCATAAACATACCTGTCTTTTGCGTGGAATCAGTGTGGTATTTCGCCTTTTCACGATCTCGAAGAACATCCCTCGCGTCGTTCCATTTTTAAAAAATACACTTTAATATTTTCCCAGTACATGAGCTCTGCTTCCCAACAGCAGTAGAGAGCAAGAAGAAAAACTTTGGAGGAGGTAGAGGGGAACCCACTACCCCACCCCCTCACTATGCCCTTGATCCCCAATACATATATCAGCTTAGAGTCAACTAGGATACTTAACCTGTCAATGTCTCCCTAAGCTAGAATTATTTAGTGCAAACTGGATTTCGACTTAGGATAATTATTGGTAATAAAAATAAATTTTGAAAATAAATTTCAGGTTTAATCCTATTGCGTTGTATTCCTGTTGCAATCGTATCAATGCCCATTTCTTTGAAACTTCCTGTCACTTAATGAATTCACCTGATGCTATACTGAAATTAATTCTTATTTTGTCATGTTAAATTGCCAAAGTTTCAACCCTTATGAGTTTCACATTTTCTTTGAGCAATACCTCTAGCCTATTCTAGAAAGAAAAAACTGAACTCACCAGTCGGTCTCAGTTTTTACCCCAGAGTTCATTCTAGGAGAACATGGAAGTGCGCAACCAGCACGTAACCTTAAAAAGGAACAAATAATAAAATACAAAAATGTTCCGAAAATGGTAAATTAAAAGTACGTAACATCTAAAGCATAATTTGGGTTTTTGAGAAAGGATCTATTTGAAAATTTATGATTTAACAAAAGAACCACTACCAATTCAAAAACTTTAATTACGACTGTTACTTCTGAATTACTAAACGATAAAGAAACATGCAGAAATTATAAAATGCAACTGATTAATGAGGCTTTAGACTAGTTCATTATTAAGGCACTTTTTCGGGCCTACCCCCTCCAAATAAATAGCTTGGAAAGCTTTCACGAACATATATAGTCTTAGTGAATCTCACAATGAAAAATAGAAGCTGTCTTGGTTATGAGTTGTAATTTTTGTAATAACTTTTATATTCTAATTATATATTAATTTTATATATTAATTATATTTGTAATTAATAATTTTAATAACGAATAATGTTTATAGTTTTTGCTTGAAAAGACAATTTCTGCTTTGATGTATGTTTATTAGATGGTGATCTCATCAAAGTATATTTTTATAACCGTCTGTATTTTATAACGTGCATTGGTAAATTCAGAATATTGAGAAGAGAGTAGGCGGATGGATAGACTAAAGTTTTGATTGTTTTGGTTGTTAATTAGACAAGTTTGCAATAGTGTAACTAAGTAGGGATTCTTTGACATCAGTTTGAAACTTACGGAGCTTGCTAGCAAACTACCCTAACGTACCTACAACTATCTGCCCACCCATAGTGCCCTTACTCGTTTGGTGTAATTTTTATTTTATTATCCTTGTTTGGTGTGTTTGTTTCTTTTGTTTTTATCGCTCTGCTTTCTTCTTCGTACAGTGGCGTAATTTCGCCAAAATCCAGGGGGTTAAAGTTGGAGCCAATTTTCCCAAATTAAGTGAAAATGACATTGAAAACCGAAAAATGACCGTATAGTACCATAAAGGCAAAGACATGCTTAAGAAAACAGGCCTGTTTCTCTGGATGCTTGAATTGTGCAGGCTTATTTTTAGTCTTGATAAGATTTTTGAAGAAACTAAATTTCAGCTGGGGGAGGGGGGCAAACTGGGTAAGGCGTCATAACATCTAACCGTCAGGAGCACTAACGTCAGGACATTGACAAAATCCGTCATAACGTCGACAAAAAATCCGTCAGAACCACTGACCGTCACAACATCGGCAGTCATAACATCGACGCGTCAGTTCATTGACAGTCACAATCGCTACCCGTCAGAACGTCGACAGTCATAACATCGTCAGGTCAAAACATCTTAATAAATTTTCATAACGAAAATCCGTCAGAACCACTAACCGTCAGAACGTGAACAGTCATAACATCGACATGTCATAACATCTAAAATTTTTTCATATCATCTAAAATTTTAAAACTTTAGTTTTCTGGGGTTTAGGGGAGCAAAGGTACCTAGGTTAGGTTATATTACATATTTAATATATGCTATGCCTTACCCCCACCCCCCTGATGTGCAAATATATTGCCGAAATGTGTTTCTAAACTGTTATATACTTATTACTATTATGCAAACTTATAAATTTCCTCACATAATGAAAATCCGTCAGAACCACTAAGCGTCAGAACGTCGACAGTCACAACATCGACACGTCAGAACATCTAAAATTTTTTTTAGATGTTATGAGGTGTCGATGTTATGACTGTCGACGTTCAGACGGGTAGCGATTTCAACTGTCGATGAACTGCCGTGTCAATGTTATGACTGTCGACGTTCTGACGGTTAGCGGTTCTGACGGATTTTCCTTGTCGACGAAATGTCGTTTAGTGCTTGTGACGGTTGTTCGGAATGGTAGCACCCTGGCAAACTGGGGTCTGGGGGGTAGTTGCACCCCTGCCCAATAGCAAATTATGCCCCTGCTATTTTAACGGGTTATAAATAAATTACCATTATTGCACTTACAGTAGTAGTAGAGGGTAGTTGCCCCTTTCCCCACTAAAATTCACCGTTTATTCAATGGCTAAGTAAGTAAGAACATTAAAAGGGGTAAGTAAGAACATTACCCCTTCATTAGGGCTAAGACTAAATGCTAGCCAGTAAAGCAAAATGAATATTTTTTATGTAGATAACTATATCTGCATATTTCTGAATGACATTTTCTATGATATGCATTGTAAGAATGATAAGAATTACCTTTAAATCGTAAGTGGCAACCCAAGAAATGCTTAATTCTATTTCTTATTGTCAAATTGGAATATTTGAACCCCCTTAATGTGTATATCAAACTGTAAGCGTCGCTAAAAGCCCCACCCCCCTCCATCCAGATGCGTCCTATTATGATGAAGATTTATATCTTATCCATGAATCCATGAATATTTCCGGATGGTGAATATTTTTTCCCGAGCTTTAACCTCTAGAAGTGAGTCATATATTTGAATATGACTCATAGCTAATCGATATCTCTCGTGGATGAGACACGCTTAGGAAACAAAATAGAAAAAAACTTTTATAGAAGGAAAGGTCAGATTCTTCGAGAAATCGTCTAATGGAGAGAATTGGGTGAGTTCATTTGCATTGCCGAGCTGACCAACGCATCGTTCGAATGAGACCTAAAGATATTAAACAAACAAATGCTGAGCGCAACCTGTTTCTATAAGGAACTGTCTTAGTGGCCGTAGTGACTTGTTGTAAATCATGGTAGTAAAGAACCTTCCTTTTTGGATAATAAATTTAAAACAAAGTTTTTCTGAAAGATCTAAGTTTTAAAATTGGATTCTATGAATGAATGGAGTAATAAATGATCTGGAAAAGATCAGACTTGCACTAGGGCAGCCAAAACTTGAAATAACGGAAACATGGTTTAAAATTTGTTTTCTAGGATTCAGGGGCGTAGCTCCAGCATTTTTATTGAGGGGGATAAGAGGGGTTCATATCCAGATTGTCAAGGGACATGGCCTATACAATATTTTTCTTTCTCCAAATTATTAGAGGGCAACTGTCCCTCAAAGTGACGCCCCTGCTAGGATTATCAACTAATACTAAATCTTCGTATCTTTTGTCACATTTTGAGTATAGATAGAAAAACTGCCGATGAACTAACAAAATATGGCTCAAACATTCACTCTTATTGGGCACTCGTCAAAACTTCACCCAAAGTTGAATATAGCCCAACTCACCAAACTATACTTACGAGTTACATCACTGGAACTGGAGTCACGCGTAAATTTGTTTAATCCACAGGTGTGTGTCTGAGCAAGGTTGCGACCCGGTAAGGAAAATATCACTAGATTTTAGTGATCTTTTGGTTGATTTACTGATTTTCATCTATTATCCAGTGATTTATGTGCTGATTTAATGATTTTTTGTTTGGGCAACACAAAAAACACTAGAAATAGTGATAAATCACTAAGGGTAGCAACCCTGGTAAAGCATAATGACTAGGCTACACTTGTTAATGGAGACCAATTTTACGACTTTTACTTACCAATTTTTACAAAATTTACTTACCAATTTTACCAAATTCACTTACCGATTTTAACAATTTTACCGCTACAGTGCTGAAAATGTACCCATGCGTTATTTGCTGAGTTGGGCTGTGGTCAACTTTGAAGCGTCAAAGGAAACTTTTTCCGAAATGCCGTAATGGATCATTCATAAATCTTATGACTATGAATGCACCCTGGGCGTAATGGCTGCGACGTTGGATTTATTGTTGTAAAAACGTTACGGACGTTAAATTATTCAAAATTTCAATGTTGTGGTTGTACTATTATTTCTATTCAGATGCAGTTCGTAGGCCTAAACGAGTGCACATAATTCGAGGTTAAGATAAACAGGGAGGGTGTTAGTAAAGGATCTTGGTTTAGGCAAGATACTAGGAGTAATCCGGTTTCAATAGGAAGGATATATTAGGTTCTGGCTTAGGACAACTTTCTCTGGGCAAACCTTTAAAATTCAAACTAATTTCCTATGGCTTAAAGCTGATGCTCTGTGATGCTGCATTTATTCTCCATGATCTTGATGGGGAATTTTAGCTTAAGCTGAATAAAAATTACCAGATAAATTCTATGACAAAAAATAAAGTTAAAAACAAAACTTACAAATGTTACGTTTCAGTTTTGATTTTTTTTTTCGAAACCCACTGGATTTCAAAAGATAACCATACAAAACATAATTTTTAGTCTTATTAGTATAATTTTAAGCATGGTTTTTCTTTTTACAACTTTTTATTTGTTTGTAAAAGCAACAAATTTCAGCAAAGTTTGCAAAGAGTGAAAAAAAAAAACGCTAGAGGCAAAAACGTAACAAAAAAAATCACTAAAGCTGTGATGAATGGCGATGAAAAGTGTGATGAATATGAGGATTGCTCCTTGCTTAGGCTTTTTTTATCATAACCCACTGGATTTCAAAAGATAACCATACAAAACATAATTTTTAGTCTTATTAGTATAATTTTAAACATGGGTTTTCTTTTTACAACTTCTTATGTGTTTGTAAAAGCAACAAATTTCAGCAAAGTTTGCAAGAGGTGAAAAAAAAATGCTAGAGGCAAAAACGTAACAAAAAAAAATCACTAAAGCTGTGATGAATGGCGATGAAAAGTGTGATGAATATGAGGATTGCTCCTTGCTTAGGCTTTTTATATCATAACCCACTGGATTTCAAAAGATAACAATACAAAACATAATTTTTAGTCTTATTAGTATAATTTTAAGCATGGTTTTTCTTTTTACAACTTCTTATGTGTTTGTAAAAGCAACAAATTTCAGCAAAGTTTGCAAGCAGTGAAAAAAAAATGCTAGAGGCAAAAACGTAACAAAAAAAAATCACTAAAGCTGTGATGAATGGCGATGAAAAGTGTGATGAATATGAGGATTGCTCCTTGCTTAGGCTTTTTTTATCATAACCCACTGGATTTCAAAAGATAACCATACAAAACATAATTTTTAGTCTTATTAGTATAATTTTAAGAATGGTTTTTCTTTTTACAACTTATTATGTGTTTGTAAAAGCAACAAATTTCAGCAAAGTTTGCAAGCAGTGAAAAAAAAACGCTAGAGGAAAAAACGTAACAAAAAAAATCACTAAAGCTGTGATGAATGGCGATGAAAAGTGTGATGAATATGAGGATTGCTCCTTGCTTAGGCTTTTTATATCATAACCCACTGGATTTCAAAAGATAACCATACAAAACATAATTTTTAGTCTTATTAGTATAATTTTAAACATGGGTTTTCTTTTTACAACTTCTTATGTGTTTGTAAAACCAACAAATTTCAGCAAAGTTTGCAAGCAGTGAAAAAAAAAATGCTAGAGGCAAAAACGTAACAAAAAAAAATCACTAAAGCTGTGATGAATGGCGATGAAAAGTGTGATGAATATGAGGATTGCTCCTTGCTTAGGCTTTTTATATCATAACCCACTGGATTTCAAAAGATAACCATACAAAACATAATTTTTAGTCTTATTAGTATAATTTTAAGCATGGTTTTTCTTTTTACAACTTCTTATGTGTTTGTAAAAGCAACAAATTTCAGCAAAGTTTGCAAGCAGTGAAAAAAAAAATGCTAGAGGCAAAAACGTAACAAAAAAAAATCACTAAAGCTGTGATGAATGGCGATGAAAAGTGTGATGAATATGAGGATTGCTCCTTGCTTAGGTTTTTTATATCATAACCCACTGGATTTCAAAAGATAACCATACAAAACATAATTTTTAGTCTTATTAGTATAATTTTAAGCATGGTTTTTCTTTTTACAACTTCTTATGTGTTTGTAAAAGCAACAAATTTCAGCAAAGTTTGAAAGCAGTGAAAAAAAAAATGCTAGAGGCAAAAATGTAACAAAAAAAAAATCACTAAAGCTGTGATGAATGGCGATGAAAAGTGTGATGAATATGAGGATTGCTCCTTGCTTAGGCTTTTTATATCATAACCCACTGGATTTCAAAAGATAACCATACAAAACATAATTTATAGTCTTATTAGTATAATTTTAAGCATGGTTTTTCTTTTTACAACTTCTTATGTGTTTGTAAAAGCAACAAATTTCAGCAAAGTTTGCAAGCAGTGAAAAAAAAACGCTAGAGGAAAAAACGTAACAAAAAAAATCACTAAAGCTGTGATGAATGGCGATGAAAAGTGTGATGAATATGAGGATTGCTCCTTGCTTAGGCTTTTTATATCATAACCCACTGGATTTCAAAAGATAACCATACAAAACATAATTTATAGTCTTATTAGTATAATTTTAAGAATGGTTTTTCTTTTTACAACTTCTTATGTGTTTTTAAAAGCAACAAATTTCAGCAAAGTTTGCAAGAAGTGAAAAAAAAACGCTAGAGGCAAAAAAGTAACAAAAAAAATCACTAAAGCTGTGATGAATGGCGATGAAAAGTGTGATGAATATGAGGACTGCTCCTTGCTTAGGCTTTTTATATCATAACCCACTGGATTTCAAAAGATAACCATACAAAACATAATTTTTAGTCTTATTAGTATAATTTTAAGCATGGTTTTTATTTTTACAACTTCTTATGTGTTTGTAAAAGCAACAAATTTCAGCAAAGTTTGCAAGAAGTGAAAAAAAAACGCTAGAGGCAAAAACGTAACAAAAAAAATCACTAAAGCTGTGATGAATGGCGATGAAAAGTGTGATGAATATGAGGATTGCTCCTTGCTTAGGCTTTTTATATCATAACCCACTGGATTTCAAAAGATAACCATACAAAACATAATTTTTAGTATTATTAGTATAATTTTAAGCATGGTTTTTCTTTTTACAACTTCTTATGTGTTTGTAAAAGCAACAAATTTCAGCAAAGTTTGCAAGAAGTGAAAAAAAAACGCTAGAGGCAAAAACGTAACAAAAAAAATCACTAAAGCTGTGATGAATGGCGATGAAAAGTGTGATGAATATGAGGATTGCTCCTTGCTTAGGCTTTTTATATCATAACCCACTGGATTTCAAAAGATAACCATACAAAACATAATTTATAGTCTTATTAGTATAATTTTAAGCATGGTTTTTCTTTTTACAACTTCTTATGTGTTTGTAAAAGCAACAAATTTAAGCAAAGTTTGCAAGCAGTGAAAAAAAAACGCTAGAGGCAAAAACGTAACAAAAAAAATCACTAAAGCTGTGATGAATGGCGATGAAAAGTGTGATGAATATGAGGATTGCTCCTTGCTTAGGCTTTTTATATCATAACCCACTGGATTTCAAAAGATAACCATACAAAACATAATTTTTAGTCTTATTATTATAATTTTAAGCATGGTTTTTATTTTTACAACTTTTTATTTGTTTGTAAAAGCAACAAATTTCAGCAAAGTTTGCAAAGAGTGAAAAAAAAAACGCTAGAGGCAAAAACGTAAAAAAAAAAAGTCACTAAAGCTGTGATGAATGGCGATGAAAAGTGTGATGAATGTGAGGATTGCTCCTTGCTTAGGCTTTTTTTTATCATAACCCACTGGATTTCAAAAGATAACCATACAAAACATAATTTTTAGTCTTATTAGTATAATTTTAAACATGGGTTTTATTTTTACAACTTTTTATATGTTTGTAAAAGCAACAAATTTCAGCAAAAATTTGCAAGCAGTGAAAAAAAAAATGCTAGAGGCAAAAACGTAACAAAAAAAAAATCACTAAAGCTGTGATGAATGGCGATGAAAAGTGTGATTAATATGAGGATTGCTCCTTGCTTAGGCTTTTTTTATCATAACCCACTGGATTTCAAAAGATAACCATACAAAACATAATTTTTAGTCTTATTAGTATAATTTAAGCATGGTTTTTCTTTTTACAACTTTTTATATGTTTGTAAAAGCAACTAATTTCAGCAAAAATTTGCAAGCAGTGAAAAAAAAATGCTAGAGGCAAAAACGTAACAAAAAAAAATCACTAAAGCTGTGATGAATGGCGATGAAAAGTGTGATGAATATGAGGATTGCTCCTTGCTTAGGCTTTTTTTATCATAACCCACTGGATTTCAAAAGATAACCATACAAAACATAATTTTTAGTCTTATTAGTATAATTTAAGCATGGTTTTTCTTTTTACAACTTTTTATGTGTTTGTAAAAGCAACAAATTTCAGCTAAAATTTGCAAGCATTGAAAAAAAAAAAAAAATGCTAGAGGCAAAAACGTAACAAAAAAAATCACTAAAGCTGTGATGAATGGCGATGAAAAGTGTGATGAATATGAGGATTGCTCCTTGCTTAGGCTTTTTTTTATCATAACCCACTGGATTTCAAAAGATAACCATACAAAATATAATTTTTTGTCTTATTAGTATAATTTAAGCATGGTTTTTCTTTTTACAACTTTTTATGTGTTTGTAAAAGCAACAAATTTCAGCAAAAATTTGCAAGCAGTGAAAAAAAAAAGAAATGCTAGAGGCAAAAACGTAACAAAAAAAAATCACTAAAGCTGTGATGAATGGCGATGAAAAGTGTGATGAATATGAGGATTGCTCCTTGCTTAGGCTTTTTTTTTATCATAACCCACTGGATTTCAAAAGATAACCATACAAAACATAATTTTTAGTCTTATTAGTATAATTTAAGCATGGTTTTTCTTTTTACAACTTTTTATGTGTTTGTAAAAGCAACAAATTTCAGCAAAAATTTGCAAGCAGTGAAAAAAAAATGCTAGAGGCAAAAACGTAACAAAAAAAATCACAAAAGCTGTGATTAATGGCGATGAAAAGTGTGATGAATATGAGGATGGCTCCTTGCTTAGGATTTTTTTTATCATAACCCACTGGATTTCAAAAGATAACCATACAAAATATAATTTTTTGTCTTATTAGTATAATTTAAGCATGGTTTTTCTTTTTACAACTTTTTATGTGTTTGTAAAAGCAACAAATTTCAGCAAAAATTTGCAAGCAGTGAAAAAAAAAAGAAATGCTAGAGGCAAAAACGTAACAAAAAAAAATCACTAAAGCTGTGATGAATGGCGATGAAAAGTGTGATGAATATGAGGATTGCTCCTTGCTTAGGCTTTTTTTTATCATAACCCACTGGATTTCAAAAGATAACCATACAAAACATAATTTTTAGTCTTATTAGTATAATTTAAGCATGGTTTTTCTTTTTACAACTTTTTATGTGTTTGTAAAAGCAACAAATTTCAGCTAAAATTTGCAAGCAGTGAAAAAAAAATGCTAGAGGCAAAAACGTAACAAAAAAATCACTAAAGCTGTGATGAATGGCGATGAAAAGTGTGATGAATATGAGGATTGCTCCTTGCTTAGGCTTTTTTTATCATAACCCACTGGATTTCAAAAGATAACCATACAAAACATAATTTTTAGTCTTATTAGTATAATTTAAGCATGGTTTTTCTTTTTACAACTTTTTATGTGTTTGTAAAAGCAACAAATTTCAGCTAAAATTTGCAAGCAGTGAAAAAAAAAAATGCTAGAGGCAAAAACGTAACAAAAAAAATCACAAAAGCTGTGATGAATGGCGATGAAAAGTGTGATGAATATGAGGATTGCTCCTTGCTTAGGCTTTTTTTTATCATAACCCACTGGATTTCAAAAGATAACCATACAAAATATAATTTTTTGTCTTATTAGTATAATTTAAGCATGGTTTTTCTTTTTACAACTTTTTATGTGTTTGTAAAAGCAACAAATTTCAGCAAAAATTTGCAAGCAGTGAAAAAAAAAGAAATGCTAGAGGCAAAAACGTAACAAAAAAAAATCACTAAAGCTGTGATGAATGGCGATGAAAAGTGTGATGAATATGAGGATTGCTCCTTGCTTAGGCTTTTTTTATCATAACCCACTGGATTTCAAAAGATAATCATACAAAACATAATTTTTAGTCTTATTAGTATAATTTAAGCATGGTTTTTCTTTTTACAACTTTTTATGTGTTTGTAAAAGCAACAAATTTCAGCAAAAATTTGCAAGCAGTGAAAAAAAAATGCTAGAGGCAAAAACATAACCAAAAAAAATCACTAAAGCTGTGATGAATGGCGATGAAAAGTGTGATGAATATGAGGATTGCTCCTTGCTTAGGCTTTTTTAATCATAACCCACTGGATTTCAAAAGATAACCACACAAAACATAATTTTTAGTCTTATTAGTATAATTTAAGCATGGTTTTTCTTTTTACAACTTTTTATGTGTTTGTAAAAGCAACAAATTTCAGCAAAAATTTGCAAGCAGTGAAAAAAAAAAAATGCTAGAGGCAAAAACGTAACAAAAAAAAATCACTAAAGCTGTGATGAATGGCGATGAAAAGTGTGATGAATATGAGGATTGCTCCTTGCTTAGGCTTTTTTTTATCATAACCCACTGGATTTCAAAAGATAACCATACAAAACATAATTTTTAGTCTTATTAGTATAATTTAAGCATGGTTTTTCTTTTTACAACTTTTTATGTGTTTGTAAAAGCAACAAATTTCAGCAAAAATTTGCAAGCAGTGAAAAAAAAAAAAAATGCTAGAGGCAAAAACGTAACAAAAAAAATCACTAAAGCTGTGATGAATGGTAATGAACAGTATGATGAATGTCAGGATTGGAGTAAACATAAACTGTTGCAGGATCTTTTCTTTATGTGCTATAAACTGGGTGACTGACAACGGCCAAATCGTACATAACTTTATCTGCTGACCAAGGGTGCATCCATGAGCTTTGATCGGGGGGTTGGATCAAAAATGCATCAAAAATTATTTATATGCATTTTTTTAGTCAGATAATTTTTATGGGGGGGGGGGCGTGTCCTTAAAACTTCTCACGTCTCACATGTATCTTGGTAGTACCGTCTTAGAAATAATCAAACAAACTCAAAATAGTTAGAAAATGGAAAACTTATTTACTATCCCCCAACAAACCTTCTTCTTGCTAAAACTACGTCATAAATAACCAAATTAAGGAAAATTCCCCTGCCTTTCGCCCCCCCTTCCTTTTTTAATTACTCATTTAATCTACTTTCACGTAGTTGTCTAGGATACACGAAGCAAAAGCTTTCGTACACGTCTGTGTTTGAAGATGCCAAAGAACGTGAAGCGATTATGTTATTTAATCATAATTTGATACCTTTAAAATTTATATGATAAAATTCTTGCTCAATTTGTAGTTTCAAAATTGCAGCTTAAAAAATATTACATAATAAACACTTGAAGCTTAAAAATTTCGTAGAAAAAAAAATGGGTGAGAAGCCAGGAATTTCTAAAGGAAAAAATTAAAGGAGGCGTTCCTTTCCCAAAATTCCCAAAGTTCCTTTCCCAGAATGAAAATTCTTCTCGCAGGCAAAACAAGTTTTTCATCCCTTTTTGGAGAGATTCGAACGTAGCTTTATTGTTTCTTTGCAATCTTTAAAGTCCTTTGAAAGACTAAAATTTCAGTACAGTCTAAACACATAGTAAAAAAAAGTAAAAAGAATCAGCACATAGCTCACAAAATCCCTAAAATCGAGATGAATTAACTTATAAATTTAAGTAAGAGTAATCCATGACTTGAAGTCTTTAGCCAAATTTTAATTTTGTATCTTACGGACATAGCAGATAGCTATTCCAATCGGTAGCCCAAGTCCATCCAAAAGTCAACTGATGACATCAAATAGTTCATAGTAACGCGAAACTCTAAAAAATGGAATTGTAATATCAATAGATACATCTAAAGAATTGAATTATTATGCTGATTCCAAATTTATAAGATTCATCAAGTCTAGTGTTACCCATCAAAAGCTAAGAGCCTGAGAAAATTTGTCTGATTTTTCAAATAGGGGGAAATACCCCCTCAAATTAAAGGTTTCCTAATGAAAATCACACCACCAAATTCAGCGTAACAGAAAACCCTGCTGTGGAAGTTTCAAGCTCCTATCAGCAAAAATGTGGAATTTTGCTATTTTTGCCAGAAGACAGATTACGGATATGCCAAACAAAAGGAACACGCTGAAATTACGTTTAGGGATTATTTTGGCGAAACCTTTTTATCCATTTTATGTTATTATTTCGGCGAAACAGTTAGAGACATTTTGAAAGACGATTTTAGGAAAGGTTTTAGAAGAGAATTTGAGGGTGAAACTCTGTGGTCGTTATAATACACAAGTTCCATTTGAACAGTGTTGTGAGGTCCTCTACCCCAACCCCAAAGGGTTCAGATCCCCCCCCCCCACTCCCAAGGAAGCCCCGATACTCAAAGGTCCCCCCAAGCTCCCCAAGAGCCCCAGCCCCCCAAACGCCCTACACAGACCCTCAAAGGCCCTCCTCTGGTCCTCCAAGGGCCCCCGGACCCCCCCAGGGCACCCCAGACCCCCGAGGCCCACCCCCCTGTCCGCAAAGGTCCCCCGGACCTGAGAAGCGCCACGGGCCCGGACTGCGCCGTAGGGGGATGTTCCGCAGGGGGATGCGCCGCGGGTCAGGTGAAGCGCCGCAGGGATGCGCCGCAGGGATGCGCCGCGGGGATGCGCCACGGGGATGCGCCGCACGGATGCGCCGCAGGGGGATGTGCCGCAGGAATGCTCCGCAGGGATGCGCCGCAAAAAGTAAACTAAAAAGTTAAAATTTCGAAATGTTATCCTCCAAACGCCCTCCTCAGACCCCCAAAGGCCCTCCCCTGGTCCTCAAAGGTCCCCCGGGCTCCCAAAAGGCCAACTGGCCCCCAAGGGTCCCCCGGGCCCCCAAAGGTCCTCCCCTGGTCCTCAAAGGTCCCCCAGGCTCCCAAAGGGCCAACCGGCCCCCAAGGGCCCCCCGGGCCCCCAAAGGTCCTCCCCCGGTCCCCAAAGGTCCACTGGGCTCCCAAAAGACCCCCCAATCCTCAAGGGCCCCCGGATCCCCAAACGCCCTCCCAGGGCCCCAAAGGCACTTCCCCGGTCCCCATACATGCACACAAAAACTTACACACACACAAAAACTTAAACACACACACACAAAAACTCAAAAACACACACTAAATCTTAAAAACACACACAAAAACTTACACACACACGCAAAAACATAAACACACACACACAAAAACTAACACACACACACAAACACACAAAAACTTACACATCAACACGAAAACTTACATGCACATAAAAACTTACATGAACAAAAAAAATAAAACACACAAACATACACAAAACTTAGACACACACACACACACGAAAACTCACACACACACGCCAAAAATTACACACACACAAAAACTTACACACACACACACAAAAACTTACACATGAACACAAAAAAACTCACACTCACACTAACAAAAACTTACACACACACACACACACACAAAACTTACACACACACACACGAAAACTTACACACACACGCCAAAACTTACACACACAAAAACTTACACACACACACACACACACAAACTAATGCACACACACACGAAAAATCTTACACACACAAAAACTTACAAAAACACACACACACACACACACACACACACACACAAAAACTTACACACAAACACACAAAAATAAAAACCACACACAAAAGCTTAGACACAAAAACTTACACACACACACACAAAAACTGAGACCCACACTCAAAACATTAAATTAAAAAAAAAAATAAAAAGAAAAAAAAATAATACACACACACAAAATAAAACAAAAACTCAAACAAAATTACACACACACACAAAACCAAACACAAACACACACATGAAAACTTACACACACACGCCAAAACTTACACACACATTCAAAAACTTACACACACACACACACAAACTTACACACCCACACACAAAAACAAAAACATAAACATCCAAATGAAAAAATACAACCAAACAAAAACAAACACCCACACAAAAACTGACACACACACACACACACAAAAAACTTACACACACACACACATTAAAACTAACACACACACGCCAAAACTTACAAACACACAAAAACTAACACACACACACACACAAAAACTTACACATGAACACAAAAAACTCACACACACACACACAAAAACTTACACACACACACACACACACAAAAACTTACACACACACACACGATAACTTACACACACACCCCAAAACTTACACACAAAAAAACTTACACACACACACACACACACAAAAACTTAAAAATGCAAACGTAAAATTAAATTCTCAAAAAAAAATAAAATCACAAACAAAATCACACACACACACACACACACACACAAAGAATAAAAACAAACACAAACGACCAAACTCACAAAAAAGAAAACCAATACACACACACAACAACATACACACACACACACACACACACAAAATAAAAATAATGAACACAAAAAAAACAATAAAAAACACGCAAACAAAAATACACACACACACACACACACACAAAACTAACATCAAAAAAAAAGAAAAAAAAAACACAAAATAAAAAACTTAAACACACAAAAAAAAAAACAAGCAAAATAACAAATACACACACACAAAATAAAAATTAAATAAACACTCAAAAAATTACACACACACACACAAAAAATTACAAACACACACACACTCACACAAACACTATCGCATTCACACTAAAACTAACAATAACAAAAAAACTAAAATGCAAAAAAAAACTTACACACACACACACAAAAACACAAACTTACACACACACACACACACACACACTAAAACTAACACACACACTCCAAAACTAACACACACACAAAAACTTACACACACACACACACACACACACAAAACACAAACACACAAACACACGAAAACTTAAACACACACCCAAAAAATTAAAAAAAAAAAATAATACACACACACACACACACACACACACAAAAATACACACACACACACAAAAAAAACTTTAAAACAAACACCAATAACAACAAAAAAACTAACAAAAACACACACATAAGAACCAAAACACAAAAAAACTAAAAAAAAGCAATAGCTTATAAAAACAAAAAAATACACACACACACAAAAAAACTTACACCCACACGCAAAAACTGACAGGCACACAAAAACTTACATGCACACAAAAACTTACACACACACGAAAACTTACACACACGCACAAAAACTTACACACACACAAAAAAAATTACACACACACACACTAAAAATAACACAAACACTCAAAAAATTACACACACACACAAAAACTTACAAAGACAAACAAACACACACGCAAACACATACACAAGCACACTAACAATTAAATTAACACAAAAAATAAAGCACAAAATCAATAACAAATACACACACGCGAAGAAACTAACACAAACAAAATATAGGACACACAAAAACTTACACACACACACACACACACAAAAACTTACGCACACACACAAAAACTTACACACACACACAAAAAATTACACACACAAATATTTACACACACACACACACAAAAAATAATAAACACACGCAAAAAATTACACACACACACACACACAAACTCTTGTAAACACAAAAGAACAAAAACTCAAACACACTAACAAAAAACCACTCAAACAAAATAAAATACACACAAACACAATTACACACACACACACACACACACACAAAAACTTACACACACACACACGAAAACTCACACACACACACCACAAAACTTACACACACAAAAACTTACACACACACACACACACAAAAACTTAAACACACACATTAAAACTTTAACACACACACGAAAAAATACACACAAACGCAAACACATACACACACACACACACAAAAACAAACACACACACACAAACACACAAAAACTAACACATGTACACTAAAAATAAAAAGCACACAAAAACTTACATGCACACAAAAACTTACACACACACACACACACAAAACTTAGACACACACAAAAACTTACACACACACGCAAAAACTTACATGCACACTCAAACTGACATGCACAAAAAATCTTACACACACACTAAAACTTACGCAGCACACACACACACACACACACACACAAAAACATACACATGCACACGAAAACTTACATGCACATAAAAACTTACATGCACACAAAAACTTACACACACGCGCAAAATCTAACACGCAAACACAAAAACTTACACACTCAAACACTAAAACTAAAACACACACACAAAAACTTACACACACACACAAAAAAACTTACACACACATGAAAACTTACACACACACACGAAAACTTACACACACAAGACAAAACTTACACAAACACAAAAATTTCCACACACACACACACACACAAAATTACACATTAACTATAAAAATTAAATTAACACAAAACCTTAAATTCAAACAAAAAAATACACACACACACACACACACAAAACAAACACACACACATACATGAACACATAAACACACACGCAAAAACCTACACACACACACCAAAACTTACACACACAAACAAACAAACAAACTCATTCACAAGCAATAAAAAAATATCTCAAAAAAAAAAATGAAGAAAAAAAAATACACATACACACACACACAAAAATCACACACACACACACACGCAAACATACACCAAAGCGAAACCAATTACACACACACAAAATCTAACACATACACACACACACACACACACACACACACACAAAAAATTAAACATGAACACAAAAAAACACACACACAAACGAACAAAAACTATAACACACTCATACACACACAAAACTTACACACACACACGAAAACATACACACACATGACAAAACTTACAAACACAAAAACTTACACACACACAAACACACACAAACAAACACACAAAAACACAAACAAACAAACTTACACACAAAGACCTACAAAAAAAAAAACACACACAAACACATACAATCTTACACACACAAACAAAAAATTATACACCCACAATAAAGCTTAGACACACAAAAACTTACATACACACACAAAGAAAAACACACACTCGCAAAAAATAACATCTACAAACACTAAAAAAAGCACACAAAAAAACTTACACACACACAAAAAATAAAAAAAAGCACCAAAACAAAAACACTCACAAACCCAAAAATAAACCAACAACCACAATTACACACACACACACAGACACACACACACTTACACAATAACCCGAAAACTTACAATCTCTCAAAAACTTACACACACACACGAAAACTTACACACAAACAGGTCAAAACTTACACACACAAAATATTAGACACACACACACTTACACACACACACACAAAAACATACACACACACTCAAAAATAAACACGCACACTCAAAAACTTACATGCACACAAAAACTTACATGTACACAAAAACCTACACACACACTAAAACTTACACACACTCACAATAACTTACATACACACACAAATACTTAAACACACACACTAAAACTAACGCATACACACTCACACAAAAAAATACACACAAAAAACAAAAGAAATAACAAGAAAAAAAAAGTGAAAAAAAAAAAAATAATTAAAACGCAAACAAAATCACAATCTCAATCTCTTACACGCAAACACAACAACTTAAATACACACACGAACATGTACAAAAAAACACGAACAAATACACACACACACACAAAAACTTACACACACACACACACAAAAACTTACACAAACAAACACGCACACTTACACACACACCCCAAAACTTACACACACACAAAAACTTACACACACACACACACACAAAAACTTACACACACACACACACACATGCACACGAAAACTTACATGCACACAAAAACATACACACACACACACACACACACACACACACACACACACACACACACGACAACACACATACACACACACGCCAAAACTTACACACACACACACACATACAAACAAAAACTTACACATGCACACGAAAACTTACATACACACAAAAACTTACACATGCACACGAAAACTTACATACACACACAAAAACTTACACATGCACACACGAAAACTTACACACACACACACACACAAAACTTACACACACACACACACGAAACACACACACACACATACACACACACACACACACACACACACACACACACACACACACACACACACACCCACACACACACACACACACACACTACCACAGACAAAAACACACACACACACACAAACACACACATACACACACACACACACAAAAAAAAAAAAAAGCACACACACACACACACACACACACACACACAAAAAATAAAACATGAACACAACAAAAACTCACACACACACGAAAAAAAAAATACAAACACACACACACACACAAATAATACACACACACACACGACCAATCACACACACACGAAACCCAAACAAAAAAACCACTCTAAAAAACACACACACACACACAAGAACTCACTTACCAGAACCCAAACAAAACTTAGACCAACACAAACCCACGAATACACTTACTCACACAAACAAAAACATACACACAAACACAAAAGCTTAAAAACACAAAAAATTACACACACACACAAAAACTGAAACCCACACGCAAAAACTTACATGAACACAAAAACTACAATGCACGCAAAAACTTACACACACACAAAAACTTACACACACGCACAAAAACTTACACACACACACAAAAACTTACACACAAAAAAAAGCTTACACACACACACACACACACACACACACAAACTAACAAAAGCACAATAAAAATAACAAGAACACAAAAAAATAAAAACAAACAAACACACGCGAAAACATACAAACACACACGTCATAACTTAAAAACAAAAAATCTTAGACAAAAAAAAACTAACAAACACACACACACAAAACTTACACACACCCGCAAAAACTTACATTCACACAAAAACTTACATGCACACAAAAACTTACACACACAAAAACTTACACACACGCACAAAAACTTACACACACACACAAAAACTAACACACACACACACTAAAACTAACGCACACACACGAAAACTTACACACACACGCCAAAACTTACACACACACAAAAACTTACACACTTACCATTTCACAGTTACATTTTCTTAATTTTTCAAATTTCATTTTGAATTTCTGTCGTGAGATGCACGAGTTGGAATATTTCAGTAGTGACTTGTTGTGCTTTACCTTCTCACAGTTACATTCTCTTGATTTCTCGAAGTTCATTTTGAATTTCTGTCATGAAATGCAAGAGTTGGAAAATTGGGGTCTTAGTCCACCAGCCTAAACGGTGGAAATTCACAAGCTCAGAAATAAGGTCAAAGTCCACCAGCCTGATTGGTGGAAATCCACTAGCTCAGAATAGGGGTCTCAGTCCACCAGCCTGAATGGTGGAAATCCACTAGCTCAATATTGGGGTCTCAGTCCACCTGTCTGAATGGTGGAAATTCAGTTTTTATGTTAGGTTAGGTTAACTTTTATTGCGCGCTCATGATATTTTAACCTAAACTTTTCTGGAGAGTCTGGTATGGATAGGCTGGATTAAGTTCGGTTAGGTTAAGTTAGGTTAGGTTAATCCACGTACGCTACACTTAGGTTAGCTTAGGCTAGGTGAGAGACAGGCAAAAAGTTAGGTGTATGATTAGGTTAGGTTAGGTTAGATTAAGTTAGGTTAGGTTAAGTTAGGTTAGGCTAGGTTAGCCTAAGTACGCGCGCGTACGTAGGCTAACCTAGCCTAACCTAACTTAACCTAACCTAACTTAATCTAACCTAACCTAATCACACACCTAACTTTTTGCTTGTCTCTCACCTAACCTAAGCTAACCTAAGTGAATTATCCGTGGACTAACCTAATCTAACTTAACCTAACTTAATCTAGCCTAACCTAACCATACGCGCCGGAGATGTTTAGTATAAATTATAATGTACGCAAATGATAAGCTAACCTAACTTAAACAGTGAATTTCCACCATTCAGACTGGTGGACTGAGACCCCCCTCTCGAGTGAGTAAAGTCCTCTCAGTACAGTGGATGAAGTAGGAACATAATTACGATCTCCTGAAGGGCCATCGGTGAGTTTTTGGGTGTGGGATCTCATGACTGTGATAGTGGAGAACCATTAGTCGGGCTGGTGCAATGTCCGCCCAATTTTCCGACTGGTGTTTTTCATGTTAGATAATCAAAATAAAATCTGAAAAATCCATGCACAGTAACTTCATTCAGACAGAGCATCGCAAGACACTACTGAAATATTCCAACTGTGTGTGTAAGTTTTGACGTGTGTGTGTGTAAGTTTTCGTGTGTGTGTGTGTGTGTAAGTTTTTGTGTGCATGTAAGTTTATATCTGAATGTTATTTTTCGTTTGCATGTGTATGTTTTTGTGTGTGTGTCTGTGTAAGTTTTTTTTTGTGTTTGAATTTTTTCGTGTGTGTGTAATTTTTCGTGTGTGTTTGTAATTTTTCATGTGTGTTTGTAATTTTTTGTGTGTGTGTGTGTGAGTTTTAGTGTGTGTGTGTAAGTTTTCGTGTGTGTATGTGTAAGTTTTTGTGTGTGAGTGTCAATTTTTGTAAGTGTGTGTTAGTTTTTGTGTGAATGTTAGTTTTTATGTGCATGTAAGTTTTCGTGCGCATGTGTAAGTTTTTTTTTTGTGTGTGTGTGTGTGTGTGTGTGTGTGTAAGTTTTAGTGTGTGTGTAAGTTTTTGTGTGCATGTAAGTTTGTGTGTGCATGTAAGTTTTTGCGTGTGGGTGTAAGTTTTTGTGTGTGTCTAAGTTTTGTGTGTGTGTGTGTGTGTAAGTTTTTGTGTGCATGTAAGTTTTTGTGCGCATGTAAGTTTTCGTGTACATGTGTAAGTTTTTGTGTGTGTGTGTGTGTGTGTAAGTTTTTGTGTGTGTGTGTGTGTTCTGGCGTGTGTGTGTAAGTGCTCGTGTGTGTGTGTAGTGTTCGTGTGTGTGTGTAAGTTTTTGTGTGTGTGTGTGTAAGTTTTTGTGTGTGTGTGTGTTATGGCGTGTGTGTGTGTGAGTTTTCGTGTGTGTGTGTAAGTTTTTATGTGTGTGTGTGTGTGTGTGTGTGTGTGTGTGTGTGTAAGTCTTTGTGCGTGTGTGTAAGTTTTTGTGTGTGCGTATGTTTTCGTGTGTGTGTGTAAGTTTTGTGTGTGTGTGTGTAAGTCTTTGCGTGTGGGTGTAGTCTTTGTGTGTGTGTGTGTGTGTGTGTGTAAGTCTTGTGTGTCTGCTTTTGTGTGTGTAAGTCCTGACGTGTGTGTGTAAGCTTTCGTGTGTGTGTATGTTTTTGTGTGCATGTAAGTTTTCGTGTGCATGTGTAAGTTTGTGTGTGTGTGTGTGTGTGTGTGTAAGTCTTTGTGTGTGTGTGTAAGTTCTGCGTGTGTGTGTAAGCTTTCGTGTGTGTGTGTGTAATTTTTGTGTGTTTGTGTAAGTCTTTGTGTGCATGTAAGTCTTTGTGTGCACGTAAGCTCTTGCGTGTGGGTGTAAGTCTTTGTGTGTGTGTGTGTAAGTTTTTGTGTGTCCGTTTTTGCGTGTGGATATAAGTCTTTGTGTGTCTGTGTGTTTGTGTGTGTGTGTGTGTGGGTGTGTGTGTGTGTTTGTGTGTGTGTCTTTTGTGTGTGTGTGTGTTTGTGTGTGTGTGTGTGTGTAAGTCTTTGTGTGTGTGTAAGTTCTGGTGTGTGTGTGTAAGTCTCGTGTGTGTGTGTGTGTGTTCTGTGTGTGTGTGTGTGCCTTTGCGTGTGTGTGTGAGGTCTTTTGTGTCCATGTGTAAGTCTTGTGTGTGTGTGTGTGTAAGTCTTTGTGTGTGTGTAAGCTCTAGTGTGTGTGTGTGTGTGTGTGTGAGTCTTGTGTGTGTGTGTGTAGTCTCGTGTGCACGTAGTCTTTGTGTGCATGTGAGTCCTCGTGTGCATGTGTAAGTCTTTGTGTGTGTGTGTGTGTGTGTGTCTGTGTGTGTGTGTGTGTAAGTTCTGTGCGTGTGTGTGTAAGTTCTCGTGTGTGTGTGTGTAAGTCTTCGTGTGCATGTGTAAGTCTTTGTGTGTGTAAGTCCTTGTGTGTGTGTGTGCAAGTCTTCGTGTGTGTGTGTGTAAGTGTGTGTGTGTGTGTGTGTGTGTGCAAGTCTGTGCGTGTGTGTGTGAGTCTTTTGTGTCCATGTGTAAGTCTTTGTGTGTGTGTGTGTGTGTGTGTCTGTGTGTGTGTGTGCGCTTTGCGTGTGTGTGTGAGTCTTCGTGTGTCTGTGTGTGTAAGTCTTGTGTGTGTGTGTGTGTGTGTGTGAGTTCTTGTGTGCATGTAAGTTTCTGTGTGCATGTAAGTCTTCGTGTGCATGTGTAAGTCTTTGTGTGTGTGTGTGTGTGTGTCTTTGTGTGTGTAAGTCTTGGCGTGTGTGTGTGTGTCCTCGTGTGTGTGTGTGTAAGTCTGTGTGTGTGTGTGTGTGTGTGTCTGTGCGTGTGTGTGTGAGTTTTTGTGTATGTGTTAGTTTTTTTGTGTGTGTGTGTGTGTGTAAGTTTTTGCGTGTTTGTAAGTTTTGTCGTGTGTGTGTAAGTTTTCGTGTGTTTGTGTGTGTAAGTTTTGTGTGTGTGTGTGTAAGTTTTTGTGTGCTTGTAAGTTTTTGTGTGCATGTAATTTTTCGTGTGAATGTGTAAGTTTTTGTGTGTGTGTTTTGGTGTGTGTGTGTGTAATTTTTTGTTTGTGTGTGTGTAAGTTTTGGCGTGTGTGTGTATGTTTTCATGTGTGTGTGTGTGTAAGTTTTTGTGTGTGTGTGTAAGTTTTTGTGTGTGTTTTTTATTTTTTGTGTGTGTGTTATTTTTTGTGTGGTTGTCAGTTTTTGTGTGCTTTTAAGTTTGTGCTTGTGGGTCTAAGTTTTTGTGTGTGTGTGTGTAAGTTTTTGTGTCTTAGCTTTTGTGTGTGGTTTTAAGTTTTTTTTGTGTGTGTGTGTAAGTTTGTGTGTGTGTGTGTGTGTGTGTAAGTTTTTGTGTGTCTAAGATTTTGTGTGTGTTTGTGTATAAGTTTGTGTGTGAGTGTGTGTGTGTAAGTTTTTGTGTGTGTGAGTTTTCGTGTGCTTTTGTTGTGTTTTGGGGGTTTTGAGTTGGTGTTTGTGTTAGTTTTTTTGCGTTTGTTTTTGAGTTTTTTTTGTTTGCTTGTTTTAGTTTTTGTGTGTGTGTGTGTAAGTTTTTTTTTTTTAGTCATTTTTGGCAGGTGTGTGTAAGTTTTCTTGTGTGTGTGTGTGTGAGTTTTGTGTGTGTGTGTGTGTATGATTTTGTGTGCTTGATATTTTTTGATCTCTTACTAGTTTTCTTTTACATGTGTAAGTTTTTGTGTGTTTTTAAGTTTTAGTAAGTTTTTGTGTGTGTGTGTGTATTATTTGGCGTTTTTTTTAAAGAGAAGGATAGTGTGTGTAAGTGATCGTGTGTGTGTGTATGTTTTTTTGTGTGTGTGTGTAAGTTTTTGTGTGTGTGTAAGTTTTTGTGTGCATGTATGGGGACCGGGGAGGGCCTTTGGGGCCCAGGGAGGGCGTTTGGGGATCCGGGGGCCCTAGAGGATTGAGGGGTCTTTTGGGGGCCCAGTGGACCTTTGAAGACCAGGGGAGGGCCTTTGGGGGCCCGGGGGGCCCTTGGGGGCCGGTTGGCCCGTTGGGAGCCCGGGGGACCTTTGAGGACCGGGGGAGGGCCTTTGGGAGCCCGGTGGACCTTTGAGGGCCAGGGGAGGGCCTTTGGGGGTCTGAGGCGGGCGTTTGGGGGATAACATTTCGAAATTTTTACTTTTTAGTTTACTTTTTGCGGCGCATCCCTGCGGCGCATCCCTGCGGCGCATCCCTGCGGCGCATCCCCTGCGGCGCATCCCCTGCGGCGCATCCCTGCGGCGCATCCCTGTGGCGCTTCCCCCGACCCGCGGCGCATCCCCCTGCGGCGCATCCCCATGCGGCGCATTCCTGCCCCGCGGCGCTTCTCGGGCCCAGGGGACCTTTAAGGACCGGGGGAGGGCCTTTGGGGCCGGGGTACCCTTTTGGGGTCCGGGGGCCCTTTGAGGACCAGAGGAGGGCCTTTGAGGGTCTGAGTAGGGCGTTTGGGGGGCTGGGGCTCTTTGGGAGCTTGGGGGGACCTTTGAGTACCGGGGCTTCCTTTGGGGGGGGGGGGGGGTCTCGGAACCCTTTGGGGTTGGGGTAGAGGACCTCACAACACTGTTCAAATGGAACTTGTGTATTATAACGACCACAGAGTTTCACCCTCAAATTCTCTTCTAAAACCTTTCCTAAAATCTTCTTTCAAAATGTCTCTAAGTGTTTCGCCGAAATAATCCCATAAAATGGATAAAACGGTTTCGCCCAAATAATCCCTAAACGTAATTCAGCGTGTTCATTTTGTTTGGCATCTCTGCGCTAACACATTTCAAATTAATAAGAAACCTGATTCCCGCGCTAAAACAATTCATCGCTAAGATGTTTCTTGGAGAATTGTTTCCATGGCATTTGGTTATTAATATCCTTTGGAGTTCGACCAAAAGAGTTGTTTCCGAGGCAAAGACATTAATGACTTGGATCTATTCCTGGAGAATCGTTTCTAGGCGGAAATTTTTAAAGTCTGACAGATGATGTCATTGGTTGATTGATCTGTCAAGAAAGGGGAATTTATTTGTTGTTTCTAAGGGGAATTATTGATTCACGATATGTGAATTGAGGTCGACAGCACAGGTGTTCCAAATTCCTGGACGGCATAACATTCACTGAGAACGTGCACTTACAACAACAACAACATCAACCTTGGAAATTTAGGTCATTGACCCCATTAACAACGTGTTCTCACCAGGGGGACTATGCCCATATTTGGTGTGCTGTTCGGAGTTCTATGCCCATATTTGGTGTACGTACGGGACCTTTAGGGTCACTTCTACTGACAGATTACGGATGCCTGTTTATTTGTTGTTTTTTTTCCCAGGGGTGATTGTATCAAAATAATGGTCCTAGAAGATCAGGGGAGGGTTCATTTGAACAGAAATTAAAAGTTCTAGTGCTCTTTTTAGGTGACCAAAAAGATTGGAGGACAACCTGGCCCCCTTCCACGCCCATTTTTTCTCCCAAGTTATCTGATAAAAATTTTGAGACAGCCATTTTATTCAGTATAGTTGAAAGATTAAATAATTATGTCTTTAGGTGTAAAACAACTCCCCCCCCCAGTCCTTGGGGAGAGGCCTGTAAGTTATGAAATTCACCCATTGTTTACATGTTGAATTTGTTATTGGGAAGTATACACATTGTTTGGAGGGAAGGGGTTTGTGCTTGGGGTGGATTTCTATAGGGAGAATTTTCCTTGAGGAGGGAAATTTATGGGGGATGGTGTGAATATTCCCGGGGAAATGTTACAATGGGGGGATTTGATAGAATTACTATACGGAATTTTTTCAAGCTTTTTTTTACATTTCCTTTGCCTAATTTTTCATGTAGAGATGTTCCGGGGGAATTATCTGGGGCCTTATTTCCGTGTGTTTTGATTTCCAGGAAATAATTTTCACGGAAGGAGGCATTTCTGGAGTGATCGAGAAACCGATTATAGATTAAAGTCTTCTTCAAATCAAAGAAAGCTAAGGAGAATTTTTCTCGCTGAATCGTCCGCAAGCAATTTTAAAGGGAGGGGGATTCTCAACGAGGATGGAACTGTCTTGAGGGAATTTGACGGGGGTGGAAGGTGGACTTGAAGTTGGATTAAATTTCCACGGAAGATTTTTCCGTGAGGGGGAGGGGTATATTTCATAGAAGGTGAGTCAGATTTACCGGCATTATTTGAAAAATGAACAAAAATTATTTTATATATGAAGGGTTGCCCCCTCATCAATGCCTTATTCTTTATGCTAAAGTTTGACTGATTGTCCTAATTTTTTAAGATCGTCGACTCAAACAAGGGGCCGTTTAATTAGACTAGGAAACTTTATTAAAAGTGGTAATAGCTTAGCGTAAAGAGCAAGGTATTGAGAAGAGGGCAACACTCCATATACGAAATAAATCTGCCAAAATTGATACGCAAATTTTGTTTTTATTTTTAGCGTACAGTGAGCCAAATTGAGCCTCCTTTAGTTGAAAAACGTTCAGAAATTAAATAAAAAAAAACATTTTTTTAACTGAAAGTAAGGAGCGACATTAAAACTTAAAACGAACAGAAAATATTGCGTATATGAAAGGGGCTTTCACTTCCTCAACGCTTCGCTCTTTACGCTAAAGTTTTCATTTTTTTCAAAAGTAGAGTTGTGACAAAGAGCCAAACTTTAGGGTAAAGAGCGAGGTGTTGAGGAGGTGACAGCCCCTTCATAAACGGAATAATTTCTGTTCGTTTAAAGTTTTAATGTCGCTCCTTACTTCAGTCAAAAAAAAACTTTTTTTCTATTTAATTGTGAGAAAAATTTGCACTTAGCTGATTCAATCGATATTTTGCGTTCAAAACCATGGGTTCAAATAAATAAGCGTTTTTGCAAAATATCGCAACAAAATACGACTCGAAAGTCACATATTAGCTCAATAATTATTATAGAGCAAAATTTGCGTCTAAGTTCTTTGAAAGTAAATGTGCATAGTGAATAAAACTTTAATAAGGTATCCTGGGTCTAAATTATGGCCTGGGAGGGGTTTTAAAGTTTCTACCTTGACACCTCCCCCCACGGGGCACTGGCTTTAAATATGATTGGAAATAGCCATGTTTCATAAAAGTAAATCGTCCATACAAAATTCTACAGCACAGATGGGGCCTTAAGAAGTCCTTACCAGGACTTCTTAAGGCCAACACCTTTCTAGTTACAACGTCAAGAAGAATTTACAAAAACGTGTTTTACTGTAAAAAGAAAATATTAAAATAGGATTCAAGTCATTGGAATTTTGTACTCGAAAACCTATAGTCAAAGAAGTAGGCCTGAACTAAAATTGAAAGCAAAATTCATTCTGCCGAAGTTAAAACAGGTAGGCCTGTCTTCAATGCCATACCCAGGATCATTTTCGAGGGGGGGGGTATTTTTTCGGAAGGTTTACAAAAAAAATACTTCCAACATCTGTTGAAATGCATTTTTGTAGTGTTTTCCGGAGCCAGATAAAAATTTTGAGGGAAGCTCAAACCCCCTAAAACGCCCCCCTGGAAGCCTGTCTAATTTGCAATCTGCATGTTTTTTAGTGTCAAAATTGACTTTTCAATACCCATTTTGTCTTGCTTATCAGCAATTCAGATTTTTACGAGAAGTTGAGGTTCATGAACGTGAAAGATAATTCGGAAAATCGGATACATTAAAAAAAAAAAAAAAAAAAAAAAAAAGCTAAAACTATTAAATTTCTGGCCGGATAATCGCTTTTACCTACGAATAATTGCGTGCCAGTGAACCCAGGTTAAAAACACAGAATATGAACGGCTTCTGTCTTAATTTATGTTACAGACCAGGCAATTAATGACGGCGTTATTAATTTCATATTATCATAGGCAGCGCGATAGCGCTGCTTAAGTAGAGAACGATGTGGGCACAATGTATTACTTATTTTTCTTTTTTTTCTTTCTCCATACCCGGGCACTTCGTATCGAAGGAGCTGTCGTAGAAACTTCGAAAAGGGCTCATTCGATTGGAAATTGGAATGCCCCCTCTCACGTCCATCATTCCCCCAAACACATCCAATCAAAATTTTGAGATAGCCATTTTGTTCAGCGTAGTTCATTTCCAAATAGAAAATATGTTTTTGAGAAGGAACCTCCCCACAGCCCTCGGAGCAAGGCTTTTAAGTTATGCCCTGAGGGCATATAAGAACGATGTTGGCACAATGTATCATTTATTTTTGTATCTTTAGAGCAGGGCACTTCGTATCGAAGAAGTTGTCGTATAAACTTCGAAAAAGGCTCATTCAATTGAAAATAGGAGTGGCTTGTGCCCTTTTTAATAGTCGAAAGTGATTGTAAGGCAACTACAACCCCTTCCACGCCCACCATTTTCCGAAACACATCCAATCAAAATTTTGAGATAGCCATTTTGTTCAGCGTAGTTGATTTCCAGATATAAATTAGAGGAGGACACTCCCCCACAGCCTTCAGGGCAAGGGTTGTAAGTTATGCCCTAGGATCATATAAGGTTTTTATAGAAGGCGTTGTCGTAGAAACTTCAAAAAAGGCTCATTCGATTGGACGTTCAAAGGGCTAGTGCCCTTTTTAATAGTCGAAAGTGATTGGAGGGGAACTAACCACCCCCACGCCCATTATTCCCCTAAACGAATCGAATCAAAATTTTGAGGTAGCCATTTTGTTCAGCGTAGTTGATTTCCTGATGGAAAATATATTTTTGACGAGGACATTCCCCCAAAACCCTCGTGGCAAGGGTTTTAAGTTATGTCCTGAGGGCATATAAGAACGATGTTGGCACAATGTATCATTTATTATTTTTTTTTCCTTTAGAGCTGGGCACTTCGTATCGAAGAAGTTGTCGTAGAAACTTTGAAAAGAGCTATTTCAATTGGACATCAGAGCGATTACTGCCGTTTCCAATATTTAAGAATGTATGTAAGACGACATGCCCCCATTTCACGAACGCCATACCCCCAACCACACCCAATACAAATTGTGAGATGACTATGTTGTTCAGCATAGCGGATATACCGGCATAGAATATATCTTTGAGGAGAACACTCTGCCACAGCCCTCAGGGCAAGGGTTGTAAGTTATGCCCTGGGGGAATATAAGGTTTTTATAGAAGGCGTTGTCGTAGAAACTTCAAAAAAGGCTTATTCGATTTGAAATTCAAAGGGCTAGTGCCCTCTTTAATAGTCGAAAGTGATTGGAAGGCAACTACCCCCCCCCCCCATGCCCATCATTCCCCAAAACAAATCCTATAAAAATTTTGAGATAACCATTTTGTTCAGCATAGTTGATTTCCAGATAAAAATTATTTTTTGAGGAGGACACTCCCCCACAGCCTTCAGGGCAAGGGTTTTAAGTTATTTCCTGGGGGTATATAAGGTTTTTATAGAAGGCGTTGTCGTAGAAACTTCAAAAAAGGCTCATTCGATTGGAAATTAAAAGGGCTAGTGCCCTTTTTAATAGTCGAAAGTGATTGGAGGGCAACTAACCCCCCTCTCACGCCCACCTTTTCCCCAAACACATCAAATCAAAATTTCGAGATAGCAATTTTGTTCCACGCAGTTAGAAGTTCATGAAATTATACCTTTGTGCAGGACACTCCTCCCCCCACAGTCTTCAGGGCAAGGGTTATAAGTTATGCCCTGGGGGCATATAAGTTTTTATTGAAATTTTTGTCGTAGAACCTTGAAATAGGGCTCATTCGATTGGAAATAAAAGGTCTAGTGCCCTTTTTAATAGTCGAAAGTGATTTGAGGGCAACTAGTCCATTTCCCTCGCCCACCTTTTCCCCAAACACATCCAATCGAAATTTTTAGATAGCCATTTTGTTTTGTGTTGTGGATTTCCAGATAGAAATTATATTTTTAAGGAGGACACTCTCCCACAGCCCTCAGGGCAAGGGTTGTAAGTTATGCCCTGGGGGCATATAAGGCTTTTATAGAACTCATTGTCGTAGAAACTTCAAAAAGGGCTCATTCGATTGGATATTGAAATAGCTAGAGCCCTTTTTAATAGTCGAAGTGATTGGAAGGCAACTAACACCCCTTCCACGCCCACCATTTCCACAAACATATCCAATCAAAATTGTTAGATAGCCATTTTGTTCCACGCAGTTTAAAGTTCAGGAAATTATACCTTTGAGCAGGACACTCCCTCCACAGTCTTCAGGGTAAGGGTTATAAGTTATGCCCTGGGGGCATATAAGGTCGTTTTTGTAATCTTTGTCGTAGAAACTTGAAAAAAGGCTCATTCGATTGGAGATTCAAAGGGCTAGTGCTCTTTTTAATTTTCGAAAGTGATTTGAGGGCAACTAACCCCCCCTCTCACGCCCACCTTTTCCCCAAACACATCCAATCAAAATTTTTAGATAGCCATTTTATTAAACGTAGTTGAAAATTTCGAAAATTAGGTCCTTAAGGACGACAACCCCCCCCCCCCCCGCAACCCTCAGGGCAAGGGTTGTAAGTTATGCCCTGGGAGCATATAAGGTTTTTATGTAAAGCGATGTTGTAAAAAGATCAAAAAGGGCTCATTCAACTGCAAATTGAAAGGGCTAGTGCCCTTTTAATAGTCGAAAGTGATTGAAGGGTATCTAACCCCCTTCTCACACCCACCATTTCCCAAACACATCCCATCAACATTTTAAGATATCCATTTTGTTCAACGTAGTCGAAAGTTCTGGAAATTAGGTCTTTTAGGATGATAACCCCATCAGAGCCCTCAGTGCAAGGGTTGTAAGTTATGCCCTGGGGCATATAAAGTTTATGTAGAAAGTTGTTGTAGAAAAGTTGTATTTTAGGATGACAAAACCCCCAGAGTCCCCAGGGCAAAGGTTGTAAGTCATGCCCTGGAGGCATATATTTTTTTTAATGATAGAGTTGCCGTAAAACTATCAAAGTGGCTCATTCAATTGGAGATTATGTGGGCTAGTGCCCTTTTTAATAGTTGAAAGTGATTGGAGTGTAACTAAACCCCCTCTCACGCCCATCATTCCCCCAAACACATCCAATCAAAATTTTCAGATAGCCATTTTGTTCAACGTATCTGAAAATTCTGGAAATTAGGTCTTTGAGGATGACAACCCCCCCCCCCCCCAGCCCTCAGGGCGAGGGTTGTAAGTTATGCCCTGGGGGCCTATAAGGTTTTTATAGAAGGCGTTGTCGTAGAAACTTTAAAGAAGGCTCATTCGATTGGAAATTCAAAGGACTAGTGCCCTTTTTAATAGTCAAAAGTGATTTGAGGGCAACTAGCCCCCCCTACCACAAATCAGCATCGATAAATAAATAAAACCCAGAACGAACAGAAATTACAATAAATAACCAAGTCAAACTCAAAACGAGCAGAAATTAACATAAGTTGGGCTCAAAACCCCTATTCCTTCACAAGGCCAGAACATAATTTGCACTTTACTGAAAAAAATGCAAATGAATGTGCATTGTCAGTTTAATATACATATACTGATATTTAGTAATCAAAATGTTAATATTATTTGATTTATTAAAGTTATAAAAGTAAAAACATTTATATTTTTTCACTAAAGTGCAAATTATGTTCTGGCCTTTGGAGGGTCTCTTTTGAGCCAAACTTATGTTAATTTCTGCTCCTTTTGAGTTTGACTCGGTTATTTATTGTAATTTCTGTTTGTTTCGGGTTTCATTTATTTATCGATGCTGATTTGTGGTAGTTTCACGCTTGGTAGATTATTTGATTTTATTTTTGCTCATTTTTTTGTTTAATGGGGTTCTTTACTTTGCTTTGAAAAACTTATTTTGTCGAAAATTTTTTTTTAAAATTAATAACAGAATAACGGCAATTAATACTGGCTGATAAACCTGCCAGTGCAGAGTTGAAAAAAAAAACTAAATAAATGTTGCAATAATCTATTTTGTTGATTTTCTTATTTTCCTCTTAGAGTGTTTTCTTAATAAATCACCAGCTTTAAAAACTTCTCAAGTCTATAATAAATAGCTAGCACTATTTAAGGGCTGCGTTTTACAATTCATTTTTGTAGTGCCCTCTGAGAAAGAATCAAACAAACTCTAGATAATTGGAAAAGGGAAAGCTTATTTACCATTCTCAAACGAAAATTTCCCCCTTACTGAAAGCATGTCACAAATAACCAAGTAAAAAAAAAAATCCCCAGCATTTTGTCCCCTCTTATTTTTAAATTCCTTTATCAATCTAGTACCCCTTAGTTGAATAGGATAAATGAACATGAATTTTTTGTGCACTTATCGGTTTAAAGGTGGGCTAATTTCAAAGACATTGAACAAATAACTATAATCTTGATAGCTTAAAAAGTCATATGAAAAAATTGTAGCTTAATTCATGTTTAAAAATTACAGTTTATCAACATCACATAATAAATAATCAAAGATTGTATGTCTCTATAGACTAGAAAAATAGCAAAAAACAATTATTATAGGCAAGGCCGTATCCAGGAAGGGACGGGGGGGGGGGTAGGGGGATTGATCCCCCTCCCCCAATTTTTTTGTCCGACTGATAAAAACGTAACGAAAATGCATTAAAAAATTTTGATGCATTTTTTAAGTTTTTTTCCTACCCTCCCCCCATATATACAGTATTGGTTGCAGGTATAAAAATCGCCAAAAGAACCGCAAAATCAGTGAAATCTTGATAAACTTGCTGAACTTGCCAACCTAAACCATGACTTGAAGTCTGTAGCCCTATTTGGTTTTTTGTCTTATGGACATAATGAAAAGCTAATCAGCCAATGAATTTGCGAGAAAAGTATTATTTTTTAAAGTCTGCATCAGAAAGCAGGGTTTGTAATTGACTGATTCATCTGGCATTTTCTTTGTAAAACCAACAATGAAAAAAAAAGGGTTTTTGTCTTGAAATGTGTTATGGCATGGTATTAATCCATGAGATTTGGAAAATGCTCAAAATATATAAGGCATAATACGAAACATTCTACTTGTCAAGTGCAGGGATAAAAAAAAACAACTATGTTCCATATGTTCTATATATTTGCATACAACTATATAACTGTTCATATAACTATATAGTTATATATGATTATATAACCATGAACTTATGTTCCGTATGTTCCAATATTTTACTATGTTGATCTTCTTCCTATTAGAACCTTTTCTTAATAAATTGCTGGCTCTTAAAAACTTCTCACGTCTATAATAAATAGCTAGCACTATCTAAAGGCTACGTTTTACAATTTTTCTTCGAAGAACCCTCTGAGAGAGAATCAAACAAACTCAAAAGGAAAAGCTTATATAACATTCTCATAGGAAACTTTTTCCCTTACAGAAAGCAGGTCATAAATAACCAAGTCAAAAAAATTCTCTGTCTCCCCCTTCTCTTATAAATTACTTAATCAATCCAGTGATACATAGTTGTCTAGGATACGCGAATAAGAATTGTTGTAGACGTCTAGGTTTGAAGATAGGGTAATTCAAAAGAAATTGGGAACAATAAATTTTCGACAGCTTAACAAATTATATAATAAAATTGTAGCTTAATTTTCAGGTAGAAAATTACCACTTAACGAAATAATTTTGTAGAACAGGAAAATGTCTAAGAAATTTTAACGAAAGAATTTCTAAATAAAACATTAAAGAAATATATTTTTAATGCAAAATTCAGAATGATAATTCTTCCCTTATGCAAAAACATTTTTTTTTCTTTTTGGAGATATGGAACATAGGTTTTCGTTTCTTTCTCATCTTTCAAAGACTGCCCTGCTTTTCGGCCCATCTTGTTTTTAAGTTATTTAATCAACTTAGTACCATGTAGTTGCCTAAGATACGCGAATAAGAATTTTATACACGTCCAGGTTCGAAGATTGGCTAATTCCAAAGAAATTGGCAACAACAACATTATTTAATCGTAGTTTCGATAGTTTTAATAAGTATATAAACAATAATGGTTTAATTAATAGTTTAAAATTACAGCTTGAGAATAATCTATAATAAACGAGGGGCGTCCCCTTTCCCCCAACATGGTATACATCTCAGAACTCCAAGTATGTCACACAGTTTCACCATACTTGGCACACTTTAGCCACGCTTGGCATACACCAACTGGTGTAAGTCATTTCGAAAGGTGGGCGCCACCTCGATTAAAAATTTTTGTCTTTTTTTTAAATGTAAATTTTCAAACAGGAAATCTTTAGTTAAATTTTAGAGCAAGATTCACAATCAAAAGGCTTAGTTCAGTGATTAGAAGGTTGTGCCACGGAGGATTTTGCCCAAAGGAAAATGGAGTCAGTGTTTCTTTATTTTCACTGACTCCTGAGTATATTAAGGGTAGCCGACTCCCTACCCTAACTCCAAAGCAAGAAGCTGTAAACCTTCTTAGGTCCAATCTTCAAGCACCATTGAATTCGATTAAAGAAGGAAATACGGCCAAAGCAAAATTAATGGTTGTTTGAATCCCTTTAAATGATTAGTTGGAAAAAGTCTAAGTCGTTCTAACCATTTCTAAAGTTTTTTTTTAATCCTTGCATTTAATTAATTTTTGGCAGTAAGTCTTGCTAGAGCAAAATTTTACCACTGCTAGAATCCGACAGGTAATTTTGCAAGAGTCTAAATGACTGTTCATGTGGACCCCCCCCCCCTCCAAGTCGGTACGTCCCACAAGTGAAGTCCTTGACTCTGGATGAGGTACAAAATAGCAGCCAAATTTGAAAAAATAGTTTTGGCATGTATAATATGGCAATAAAGAAAATAATTAATTATAATAAAATTGGCTTCTAATTATATTTCCAGCTTATATTAAAAACAAAGTTTTTGAAGCTGGAATGGAATCCCATATAATTTTTTGCAGTGTTTTTTCTTCATTAAATTTACATTAGACAGAATTTTATACTTCCTTAATAAATGAGAACTGTTCCTCTTAATTCCACCCTTGTAGGTCAAATCCACGTGTATACAAACTACTTATCTATTTCAACATAATAATGACAAATAAAAAATAATAATGTGAGTGAACACATTGCAAATGTATGAAATTATTGGAAAGGTATCAGAGTTTCAGGGGAGGGCCCATGTTGAAACAGTAAGGTCTATAATATTTTTCTGGATGGGGATGAGCATGGACATATACAGGGGGGGGGGCAGGTTTGAACCCCTCCGAAATTTTGTCTGACTCGCACAAGGTGGTCTGATGCATGGATGATCAACTTCAATGCATCAAAAACAAAGGAGCTTATTATTACCCGATCAAAGGTGCCACGTGAACACCCCAATTTTATTTTCAAAAACAAAACTATAAAGAGAGTCGACGAGCTTAGTGTACTGGGGATTCATTTCTCCACCGTTCTCTCTCGGAATAACCACCTTGATCGGGTAAGAACCTTCTGCGCAAGCAAGCTTGGGGCTAATCTTCGCTGCAAAAACTTTCTTCCATCCAGCTCGATTATCCCATTCTACAAGTCCCGCATCAGACCCACAGCAGAATATGGATGCCCGCTATATGCTGGTGCTCCGAAAACGCTGTTGGCACTCCTCCAGAAGATCCAGAATAGAAAAATAGAGCGGCTGTGCCTCTACACATGAATCGCTCCAGCCTCTAAATGAAAGGTTTGATGTGGCGTCGATGGCTTTTTTCCACAAATACATAAATTTGCCTCCCTCAGACGAGCTCTCTCGCATTGTGCCCCCCTTTGTCCAGCCGTCAAGGCAGACACGAAGGCATACAACTCGGTCCAATTATTTAAAGGAGGACAAGCGAAGAACCGAGTACAAGAGGAACAGCTTCATCCATTGCCGTGAATATAGGAATAAAAAAAGGAAAATATACTTATATAATGGAGCTCATTATTTTCAGGTATATCCATTCATCGAACCAGGATTACAATATTACTTAAACTTTTTCTTGGAGACTGACCTGAACCTGCTTTAAAAATATATAAATTTCCCTGTTTTCGTATATTTCTGACATATTTTTGTCATATTTTTTAATCTAAAACAAAATACAAAGCAAATTTCAGAAACATGTTTGGTAGATGTATGCTATCAAACAATTGATAGCAACTACGTCGTCTTACGTTGTTAAAATCGTAGAAACTGCAGAAACACAGCATACCTAAAACTTGCACAGGAAAAATAAATCTTAAGCAAATAAACAAATAAAATCAAGGAGACAACTATCAGACTTTCAGAAAAATTTGAAAGACCGGCTCATGTGTCAAAAAGCCATAGAGAAAAAGTATCCTATTGCATCTTCCACATAATTCAAATAAACAGATTACTTATGAATTAGGAAATGACGCTTAAGGAGATTCGATTCCTTAAAGGATCACTCTGTCTCGACCATTATAAAAATTTCTAGTTAGCGTGGTAAAAAATTTAGAATTGATTGGACGACCCTACCGTAACTTGTATAGCTTGGATATGAGATCAGGAAAAAAAAACGAAGGAAAACTAAAAGCCGTTGCCTACTTTCCTGAAAATCTTAGAAAAACCATTTAACTTCTCTTGTTTTGTGCCAGAGATAGAGATGTTCCAGGGGCGGATCCATGATTATTTTAGGGGGGGTCGCAAAATAGGTTGATCCGAAAAAAATTTGAGGGGAGGGGGGGCGCAAAATAGGTTGATCCGGTAAACTTGCGTTAGGAGCAAGTTTAATTAACGCAAACTCGAGATAATTAAGTAAATTACACTACTTTAGACTACGCTAGGGGGGCATGCACCCCCCTCACCCTCCGTTTGGATCCACCACTGAGATGTTCAGATTTAATGAAACTTGCTTCATTAGAAAGTGTTAGTTCTGTTTGTACGATTAAACGGAGCAGAATCTTTTTTAAAGTTCAGTAAAGGGCAGTCTCTAAAAATATTTTGGCATAATAACTACAAAAGATTAAAAATCAGCTCCAAGAAAACAATTTGAAAGCTTTGGGAGTTCCTTGTTGTGCAACCCGCCTTTATGGGAAACCTTACCGACACGTGATGCATATTATATATGCTGTATGGAATTACTAAGATTACTAAGATATACGTCGTCTTTATTTAATGAACTAGCTTCTCGTTAGCTTTTCAAACTGTTGGCATACAGGGGCGAATCTCCAGAATTTTTACTGGGGGACAAGAGGGGTCCATATTCGAATAGTCAAGGGGCATGGTATACATAATAATTTTTTCCCCTCATTGTTGGGGTGTGGGTGGGGTGAATACCCCCCCCCCCACCCAAACAACAAGCTTGTTGGCCTATTTAACATCCCCTTTAATTTTTACCAAAAGTGCTTTAGGAATTTTCTGTAGTGTTGGGAAAAAAATCGCTAAGGGGCCCTTTGTTTTTGTGATAGTCAGCCGACGCTGAGGTTCGCAAAATGATTTTTACTGTATCAAAACCCCCTTATGATGAACAGAGATGGCAGTGAAAAATAAACTCTGACTTAAAACGGAGAGAAAAAAAAAGCACCATTAGGCGTGGGCTTCCCACTCCCTGAATCACCCAAAAGGATTGAGCACCTACAAGGTCCCTTTGTCCGTGTGCCAAGGGTTTGCAGTTACATAGACCGAACCCAGTGGGTCATTTTAGGTTGAATAAGGTATGAAATACCTAAGGATCTACAAAATTTGTCAGTGAGGGCTTTGTTTTAAAATGACCTACTTGAGTCATTTTAGATCTCTACCCATCTATACCCAAAGATCTATACCCAAAGGACAATACCCATCAAAGATCTATATCCATTTTGAGATCTATACCCAAAGTACAAGACTGTAGGTGAGGATTACCCTAGGATTATGAAATTTCCCCTTTATTTTTAATTAATGACTCCAGAAACCCTTAAATTTCACTTTGATGAATGTCATACACCATGTATGAAATAATTATTAGCCATGTTTTAATTTAGAAAAGTCATCTCATAATCTTGGACCACTCCCAGTTATTCCTGAATTAACCCAAATTGAAAAAAAGGGCAGCATGCCTATATTTATGAAGCTGGGAGGGGTGAATGTTCTGGCCTAGGGTCTCTTCCTGGGGTCCTGAAATTATGTGGACCAAAATGCTTGCAAATACCGATGTGAACAAGGTAATATATTTCTCATCTTTCTGCTAGCATATATGTATAAAACCTTTGATTGAAATAAGGTGTCTGTATAGTTTGGTATCCTTGCCCCTCGAGCTCCAAGGATTATGTCACCCTGGATATATGTTTCCTGAATCTATTAACCGTCTTTACTAAAATGACTGTCTTCAAATTTTTCAGAAATGCCAAGTGAGTCTTGAGGGCACATAGGGGCTACCTTCCAATTTATTTTGCGATCTCCCGTTTTGTGGGATCAGGCAAGCAGAAAAAATTATATAGTATGCCATAGTTAGGGGGTTCATCCTACCTTCCGTCATCTGGTGTACTTCTCTGAGCGTCAGGTTCACCTTTAAATTCTAGATGATGTGACACATCTCCGCCGCACGTGGTGCAGTCCCTGTAACGTTTAGCACAGTACAGCCACACTTGGTACACTTCGCCACGCGCCATCTGGTGTACGTGATTTCTGAAAGTTGTGACACCCTGCCATGCAAGTCATTAAAAAGCATACATTGCTCTTTAATAACTCAATGTAATCTAGTTTACTAGGAGAGTGAAGAGTGCATAATAGCAATTAGAATTCATATCCTGTGTAGATGGATGATTGATATCTTTGAGAATAATGATTTTTTACATCTTTCAGAGATGTTTTGTGAGAAAACTTAGAGAATTTAGTAGCAATTAATATTTGCACCTTGCGTTTATTTTTCAATGAAAATCGAGATAGCTCATTAACATCTACATATTCATGCAATAACACATCCACCTGCCTTTTCTTAGAGGTCAAGTATTTTTTTTTTTTTTTTAATAACGCCTCTAGAATCTTAAGGAGCCAAAAAAGTTGGATGATTTGGCGAGTTTTTATACAAATCCAACATTAGACCAAACAAGCATAATAATTAACGCCTTGAAGCAAGGGCAGCTTATAGGATAGATGAGGTAGCCAAATATATTCCATTTTTGTATCAAGTTCCTCCTATAGTTTTGTTAAGTAGCATTAAAACAGTTTGCGTAAAACATGATCAGGTTTTTTTTTTGTTGGCTGAGGTGTATGAATAAAATAGTTAATGAACATACCCAACTATATGAAAAAAAAATATATATACAGTATACAGTATATAGTATACAGTATAAACCGATGTAAGTGAATGTGCCAGTGAAACTAAGTATACATTTAATTGCATTATTTGCTTAAAATAAAGTTTATTTTCAATATAAAATTCTATTTTGTATTTTCAAATTATTATTATAGTTATGCTATTAGTGTTACCACGAATTTCCAATATTGGTAAATGTCGACATTCACCGGTGAAAGTCCGAAATACCTTTTTTTCCCCTTGCATTTAGTCAGCGTTGCCAGTCAACTTTTTCAGTTTTATGCAAGGTTTGATGATGACAGGTTAGGTTAGGTTTTTAACACATTTCTGGCATTTATAACCAAATTTAACCTAACTTTAACTTTTACCATCAAAGCTTGCATAAGACTGAAAAAGCTGATTCGCAAAGCTAATTGAATCCAAGCAGAGAAAAGGGAATTTCGGACTTTCACCGGTGAATGTCGACATTAAACAGATTTTGGACATTCATAATAACATTACCAACATTCTCTTCAAGATCATTGCAGTTTCAATTGGAAATTAGAATCTGTAGAATATTTAATAAATTATGATTTGAGGTCTAGAATGTATTTCCAATATTCAGTATATCAATTACTCTCAATACCTGGAATATTTAATAAGAAAAAGCAAAATATCTAAAAAGCCAAATATTAAAGTTGTAGCAGTTTACTCAGCAGAACGTAGTTTTTTGTTCTGTCGGTAGATGACATCACCCTCTTTGGTTCTAACAGCATGGATTAACCGTACATAAGAGAGGAAAATGGATTTAACTTCTTTTAAAATACAATTTCTTAGATAAGATAAATGAGGTAGCCAAATATATCCGATTTAGGCACCCTCTCTACCGCCAATAGTTTTAGTAAATATCATTATAGTAGCTGGCGTCTTGGCATACGTAAAAAAGTATCAGGGCTTTTTCGCTGGAATTATATGAAGACAAACTCGAAATCAAATACTTTGAGGAAACTAGGCAAACATAAGTAGAAAGCAAGAAAATAAGAGAAAAAAGACATTGGCTGAGAATAAGAATATTCAACACCTGGAAGAAAATTTGGATCAAAAGAAGTTGGTTGCATGGGCGCCCATAAGCTGAATTCCAGGGGGGGGGGGCAAACGTCGTCTAATTGCTACTTTTAATGCTATAAAATAGAAATCCCAGAACAAAAATATAAAAATAAGGCAGCATCATTCAGCCAGGGGGGGGGCAAGAGCCCCCCTGCCCCCCCCCCATATGGGCGCCCACGGTTGGTTGAGAAGGTAAAGAGGACAGTAGCAGAAAAGCTTCTTCAAGAAGCTTATGAAAAGCTGAAAATGCCGTAGATCCTTAAGACTTTCAGAAATGGGTCTTTAACGGAACGAAAAATCTCATCAAAATGTAGGGGGAGGCAAGGATTAAAAAATATATTTTCTAGAATCAAGAGGGGCAAATTTTTTCGTAAGTTTTTCCTTTTTTTTCTATAAAATATGAAAAAAAGGTCATTTTCAAAGCTTGGGGGGGAATTATAGATGGAAATGCACCCCTTGACCCCTCCCCAATTTTCAACCCTTTGCCCCCTCCCCATTTGTCACCCATTGGCCCCTCTCCCCCTGACCATGTCACCCCTGACCATGATCAAACTACGATTCAAGTTTTATACATATATGTAGAAGACATTTTTTCTCATAACTGAAAGCTGTTAAGCTAGGCAAATGAAACTTCCAGGAATCAAAGCTTCCAGGGTGAAACTTTCAAGGAGTCGATGAGTGGCACTCTCAGGAACGGATCTAAAGCCTAAATTGTAACCCAGAATATCAATTTCTTCCACATCTCTAACGTATTAGAATATTGCATAGAAGACAGGTTAACCACAGTCTTAACTTCGGCTAAGAAACTTGTTTTCTTAATTTTGGTTTGAGCCTACCTTTTTTTGAAGCTAGGTTTTTAAAACATTTTAATTTGAGTAGGATTTAAATCTATATTATGACCGAGACCATATCAAGGGGGCTGCCGGGTTTGAACCCCTCCCTCACTCCCCCCAAAAAAACAGATCAAAAGATTTGTCTGACTCATAAAAATGTAACCAAAATGGAAATAAGCAAATTTTTGTGTGTTTTTTAAAGTTTTTATTTTGTAAAACCCACCCAAAAAAATTCTCAGCGTTTTCTGGATAGCGTTTCCGGGACAGCGTCCCGAACAGCGTTTCCTGGATACACCCTTGATCATGACTTTTTTCTAGTTTAGACACATTTTCCAAAATTCCTCTAAGCCTAAAGAGTCAGGATTTGCTAAAGGTCTTACTACTACCGCTGCTGCTAACAACTCATTGCAGCACCAATCTGCCTGAGGCCAACACATCTGCGCACGCTCCTACTCCACCCAATATATTTAAAGCTTTACTCTTTACACCCTCTAAGGAAGTTCCAATTTCCTTTAAATCTTTCTTAGTGCCCTCTTCCTACTCCAATCTGAGATTATGGCCTCATGAGGATGGGATGAGGCCAATCTTTCATTTGGCCTCAGATGAATGATCAACAAGTTCAATTTTGGCAACCAGTCATCCTTCGTCCGTGAAAGGTGGTCTAACCATTTCGGTTCATCTGAACCTTTCGTTCATTATACCCCAGAAAGTGGTATCGAGCCATATTTTTCGTACAGGTTGCTGCTTTGATGGGAGTCAATCAGGTAATCCTGTCAGTCAATCGGGTATCTAATACTATCATTTCATAATTCATCTAAAAAAAAAATTCTTCCTCATCCTTTCGAAGCACCAACATTTCAGTGGGTATTTTAATACCCACTGATATTAGTGGGTATTAATATATATATAATACCCAATATATAATACCCAATGATATTATTAATACCCACTGATATTAGTAATCTTCATTAAAATGATTAAAAATAAAAGTTCAAATAGGGATAAATCCTTTTAATAGACAGTGATGATGATAACAGTGATAGAAATTCACAAAAAATACCAGATATTTCGGTCACATATGCAGTGACCGTCATCAGTAGTAAAACTCCACTGATGAACAGTTTTACTACTGATGACGGTCTCCGAAATTATCTATATTAAAATGATTAAACAAATAAAAATTAGTATTTATGTATTATACGAGAAACACTCGAGAATTTGGCTCGCGAAGATCAGACAAACACTCAGAAATTTGGATCGTGAAGATCAGATTGGACACTAATCGGTTAGTTTGCAATGCTTATTGATAAGAATATAGTGGCTCATCATGGATGTTCAAATTAAGATTTTGGATTTGCCAAGGACCGAAGAACAGGCAATTATTTTTTTCAGGATCATGGGTTGTTGCCCAAAACAAAACAGTGCGTCAATGGACACAAAGTAGAGAGAATGTGATAAAAGTAGAGTAGTAAAAGTAGAGAGAATGTGGGGTTCCGTAAAGTGGAGGACTAAATGGCACCGAGGTACATGTCGCCATCATTTCAAGTCATACTTAGCAGAGCACATGTGGCGGGCGGCAGCAAAGGCAGAAGGCAGAACTTATTTCAACACGATTCTTATGGGCATTTCTGCGTTCTGGACACATAATTCTAAGTTGTAGTTTTCAAAATTTTGTTAATAAAATATTAAATTTTCATCACATTTTGGTTTATTTCATTAGCATTAACCAAACTTCACTTCTCGAGTGTTTATCGTATAATGCATAAGTACCTAAAAATTAAAGAAATCTCAAGACAGATGGGGTAAATAAATAGGTCTCAAAATGAATGTTTTATTATTTTTCTACTTCCTAGGAAGGGCTATATCTCCCCCTGGTCCCTCCCTGGTGATACCCATGGTCGTGTTTGTTTACTTGTTTTTATATAGCCTAGGCTATTTATCTTGCCTCATAAGAACAAATAATCAAGCTTAAGCCTTTGCCAATTAAAAGATTCTTAATAAAAGCAACCTAATATTCTTGCCAAGAAAGATTATCACAAATCAAGAGCACTCCTTTTTTTAGTTTCCTCAAAACCATGCCTAAAACCAGACATCCATATCCGTGAAGGTCTAATCGTCATTAATTATTAGAAAGTGATGATGGAAATATATCATTATCAAATTATGGCCATTTTTTCTTCTTCATGTATGGATCGATGGTAATATATCGACTTAACACTGACCATGTAAATGATTACCAAATTATGATTTATTCTTCTGATATCGACAAACAGCACATATTTATGTGATGTATTAGATATAATTCATGCTTATGTCGTATTCATTTTTTTATTACATTATGATTTTCTATAATTTAAATGGAAAATTTACACTATGAGTTAAGCACGTAAGCTATAGACTACTTCTTTTGTAAGGAAGGAGGTGGGCAGCAGTTGAAGCAGAATTGATTGAAAAAGGAGGATTATGCGGAAATAATAGAAATTTATAGGTAGAATCGAAATATCCTTGAAATTTCAGACGAGAGACCTATTTTGGGGCCCTTGCATGCCTAGCAGGGTTTTACTTTGAGGAAGTGGCACAAACAAATTACGACTGGGGTTGTAAGGGCACGTTTAATTGAAGACTATAAAAGCAAATTACGTAAAAATATAAAGGAAATTATGCGTAGAATTGTAAAATTTTGAAATTTCAGGTAAGATGGCCTGAAGCTCTTTATAAAAGTCTGCAAGTAGAATTTTATTTAGAGAAAGAGACACAAAAAATTGACGACTAGTTGATTTTAAGGGTCAAGCTACCATTACTTTCACTTTAAAAAAAGTTTTGACATCATAAATATGCTTGCTCATTCAACCAATTCATATCCTAACATACCCTTTTTATACAGAGCCTATTCTGCCTTTATTCGCTTAAATCTGAAATTTCAGGGTAGGCGAAAGCTCTGGCCTGAAGCTCTTTCTACAAGCATGCCACCAGGATTTTACTTAAAGAAAGCAACAAAAAAACAAAAACAAAAAAACACATGGCTGGGGGATTTTAAGGGCTAAACTAGTACAGTCAAATCTCATTAACTCGAACCTCGGTAACTCGAAATACTGGACACCTCGAATTATTTTCAATCCCCTTGGGAAAACCTGTCTAAGTCGAAGAAAAAACCATGCATAATTCGAAATATTTTTGCGGTTATATTTTACCTCTGTAAGTATAAAATCACCCCTATAACTCGAAATTCAGTAAATAAGTCGTCTCTTAATTTTCACTTTGCCTCCACAAGTCAAAGTTTTCCTCTGTATCTCGAAGCTTTTCCAACTGATTCATGTTAGTCTGAACCCCGGTTTACCCTGGTATACAGGTTGTAACGTGTAAACTTTGATATGCATTAATTTTGTTAAACATCTTTTTGAATCAGATTCTGTTAATTTTCCGATGTCTATTTCATAAGCAAACTAAATTTATTATTATATTTGAAAATCAAGTCTTTACATTTGAAGGTAAAGTCTTAATATGTCAAGTCTTATAATACACTAATAAAGTTATTATTAACTTTGTAGGGGCTGTAGGAAGTAAATTTAGCGATTTTGCACCTCTGTAACTCGAATTTTCATTTGGCTTACCTTTATAACTCGTTACTTTTATAAGTCAAAGTTTAAACAGAATGATATCTCAAACTCTATAACTCGAACTATGCATAAGCCGAACTATATATAACTCGAAGAGAATTATGGTCCCGTGAATTTCGAGTTAGCGAGAGTCGAAGCACGGTTAGTCTCGTCCGTCGCAATCGTCCATTCCTGTCCAACTAGTCCATTAGACCATTGTTTTCTAGTCCATTGTTTTCCTATAATGTCGTTTGATATTATTACACAAACTGATTTGTTCAACATTTGACCTCACGTTAGTCTAAAACCGAATTCAATTTTTTCATAAGCGGCACATGGGGCCTCGAAAGATTTGGTTAGATGGGAGTACATGGGAGCAGATGGGAGTCGACAGGGTCTAAACAGGTTCTGTAAAAAGTTATGCTAGGATAGGAATTAGACAAGAAAATGATACAAATGTTTCCCAAGACCTCAAGTACACAGAGAGAATTTAGAAGCCGATGAGTATGTCTGTAGACGAGTACACACCAACTTTTCCAGATGTTCAGAAGCCACCTGGCACGTGGCACGCTGGCACGCGGAAACCAGGAGTTGCTAGTATGGCTCATGTCCCTAAATTCAATACTTCTGGCAAGTTGTGCACAAGCTAATGTGAGTATATGTTATGTATATAGTAATGTGATGTATATATATAATGTGAGTATATAGTAATGATACGTTATGCGCGCAAAATAGCTGGCGGTCCAACTTTTTCCAGACTGTTTTCAGTCTGGACAGAAAACAGTTTTCAGCTAACAGAGCGAATGCATTGAGTCAGTGATGCCACCACGGTCAATTCCTAAAGTGCTACAATTGCCCAAATTTGTGTGCTACACGGTGGTTTTCGGTGCTAGAGTAAAAAAAATTGCGCGTGTGGTCCTATTAGGTGTACTTAGATTAGTTTTTAAGGTAAATTTTTCAATCTTTTTATGTAGAGGAATAACAATCTATCCATAAAAAATGTAGCTGGTCAGAGCGCTGAATGGGAAAACGTACGGGCACACGCCTATCACGTATTTAAATGTATTTAGATTATTAACACGAATAAAAATGCTCTGACATATGTTTTGATGTGACACATTATTTAATTGCATTTTATATGTCTACATTTTCAATTTGGTCATATAAAAGAAAAAATGCTACAATGAAATTATGACGTGCTATAGTGATAAACATGACACAATAGTGCTAAAATAGCACTTTCGTGCTACGGGTGGCAACCCTGCATTTAGTACACTAGACAAGTTTAAGAGCTGCTTGTGAAAAAGTCGTTTTACAAACTCGCCTCGTGTACCTTAGCCTTAAGCGATGGATCATTAATAAGGGTAATAAAAGAGACATTCGATTAACGATGATAGAGCTTAAATTCGCTTAATTGGTTAATTATATTATCTTTTATAACTGCTTTCCAGTTAATTGATATTGAAGAAACTATAAAAAGGTTTTTAACTGTCGGGCTTATTGGTAAAACTATTTATGGCCAGGGTAGGACATGTGACAACTGAGTTGGGTAGCAACAAAATCCAAAGAAGAAAATCTTGAAAAAACAACTGGTCTGTGGCCAGTTGGAAGAACAAGAAAACAACAATCAAACGAATATTTCGGCTGTACACTTCAAGGCGCCCTCAGCTTCGAGCAAGAAAGAATCTAAGCTATAACAACTTAAGAAAGAAAAAGGTTTTGCGCTTTAGCGTTGCCTATAGTAAAGGCCATACGACTCCAATTTTTTGTTATTATTTTTTTTTCCCAAGAGGCACTTCATATGGAAGGTGTCGTCGTATAAACTTCAGATGGGCTCATTTTATTGGAAATCGCAAGTTCTAGTGCCCATTTTAAGAGTTAAAACTGATCAGGGGGCTACTAGTCCCTCCCACACTGTTTTTCTCCTAACACATCCGAAATTTTTTTTCAGATAGCCATTTTCTTAAAAATAGTTCAAAGATCATGCAACAAAAACTCCCGGGTCGATATAGCCCCTCAGGGCCCGGGGGAAGGCGTTGTAAGTTATGCCCTGGGGGCATAAATGGTATTTATAGAAGGGATGCTCGTATAAACTACAGAGAGGGCTCATTTGATTCGAAATTGAAAGATCTAATTCACTTTCAAAGAGTCAAAAGAGATAGAAGGGCAACTAGCCCCCCCACTGCCTTTTTCCGCCAAACCCATCCAATAAAAATTTTGGTATAGCCATTTTGTTAAAAATAGTTCAAACATCAGAGAATAAAAACTCCGGGGTCAACACAAAGCCCAAGGGCAAGTGTTTTAAGTTCCGGCCCAGGGGCATATAAGGTTTTTATGTAAGGAGAGGTCGTATAAACTTCAGAGGTGGCTGATTTGATTGGAAATTGAAAGTTTTAGTGACCTTTTTATGATTCAAAAGGGATCGGAGGGCATCTACCCCCCCCCCCCACACACACAACCTCTTTTCCCCAAATGTATACGATGAAAATTTTGAGATGGCTAGTTTTTTTAAATAGTCCCACGATCAAATAAAAAAAAAATTGGGGGTCAACATACCCCCCCCCCAAAAAAAAACCCAAGGGAAGTGTTTTAAGTTATGCCCCGGGGGCAGATAAGGTTTCTCGCAAGGGATGGTCGTACAAACATCAGAGGTGGCTCATTTGATTGGAAATTGAAATTTCTATTTACCTTTTTAAGATCATCAATAGTAATCGACAAGCCCATACCCACCCACCCCCTACTCACCCTCTTTTACCCAAATGCGTCCGATCAAAATTTTGAGATTCCCATTTTGTTTGAAAACGTCCAACGATCAAATGACGAAACTTCGAAATCAAAATACGGTTTTTATCGAAGGGGTAATCGTATAGACTTCAGGCTATTCGATTTAAATCGAAAGTTCTGGCTCCGTTTTTAAAGGTCAAGAGTAATAGACGGTAAGCAACCCCTCCCCCACGCCCTTTTTCCAATTGCTTCCGATCAAAATTTTGAGTTAGTCATTTTGTTCAAATCGTTCAAATGTCAAATAGCTATAGTTCCAGGTTTGAACCCCCTCCCCTCAGCCCTGGGGGAATGGGCCGTAAGTTATACTAGCAGCCTATGGTTAACATTTAAAGCTTTTATGTAAGGCGTGGTCGTATGCACTTTGGAGGAAGTTCATTTGATCGGAAATTGAAATTTATTGTGCTCTTTTTAAGAATCGAAAGTGATCAAAGAGTAACAAGCACCCCCCCCACTTGTGCCTTTTTTCCCCAAATGTATCTTATCAAAATTTTGAAATAGCCATTTTCTTCAAAATAGTCGAAAATTCAAACTATTATAAATTAGGGGTTGAGAAATCCTCCATAGCCCCAGGGGCAAGGAGTGTAATTTATGTAATTGGCCCATTATTAGAATATAAGATTTTTGTGGAAAGAGTGGTCGTATTAACTTTGGAGGGGGCTCACTCGATCGGAAATTGAAACTACCAGTTCTTTTTGAAGAGTCAAAAATGATCAATGGGCAACTAGCCCATGCCCCACTTTCCCAACACTTTCCCAAAAGGCATCCGGTCAAAATTTTGAGATAGCCATTTTGTTCAAAATAGTTCTAAGGTCAAATAGCTATACTTCTGGGGTTTAAAAACCCCTCCCCGGCCCCGGAGAAATGGCTCTGAGTTACACAACTTGTTTATTGTTACTTTGATACTCGGATTTAGTTATTTACGTGGCAACTTTCATTTACGGTGCAAGGCCTGTAAGTTATGCAAGTTCCTTATTGTTACTTTGATAATGTGTTTAATGTGAACTTTTTTACTTTGATGCTTTGTTTACTTTGATACTTAGTTACTTTGATATTGTTACATTGATGGAAGTTTGACGTTGAAAAAAAACTTGATTTTTAACTAAGAAATTTTTTAAAAACTTGAATTCTTTTGCAATCAAAAACGAACAAAAATCAATTTAAAAAATCTTTCCGAAAAATAAGTTTTTCAACGAAAAGGAAAGGACATATTAAACTTATTCTTATTATATTAATATTAAACTTATTATAGATCACCAAATACAAATATATATTAAAATTCCAACTAAAAAGACCAAAAATTATTATTAAAGAATAAATGAAACCCAAAACGAATAGAAATTAAACACACAATTATAAGAAAAAACATACAACAGGTACTAATATAAATGAGTAAATAAATCTTAAAATGAGTAAAGCTTAAATTGAATTTTCAAATAAATCTTAAAACGAACAAAAAATAAACCCAAAACGAACAGAAATTAAATAAACAATCATAGCAAACAAACATACACCAGGTAATAGTGCAAATGAATAGATACATCTTACAACGAGTGAAACTTATATGAAAATCAAGCTTGAAACGAACAAAAATCACTACAAACAAGAGTTTCGGTATTGTCTCCTTTCTCTCCTTCTCCTTCTCCTTCTCCTCTCCTTCTCCTTCTCCTTCTTCTCCTTCTACAAACAAGAGTTTCGGTATTGTCTCCTTTCTCTCCTTCTCCTTCTGTAAAAGTCTAAAACCTACTGTGTCATTGGCGCTATAGTGAAGACGAATTACAAGAAAAATATTTTCTTTTGTTCTTTTTACAACATTGAAAATAAACATAAAATTACAGTAAAATTAAAGTTGGTACTTATGACAGCAATTAACATAATTATATATAAAATATTCAGTTTAATTTTATTAGTTCTTTCCAAGACTGTTCACGACAAATATAATTTCCTAACTTCCCTAACTGTACAAGTCTAAAGGATACTATGTCATTGACGTTTCTCTGCATACGAATCATATTACAAATATTTTCTTTTCCAGTTATTACAGCTTCGAAGATGAAATTAAAAATTACTGTGAAATAAAATCTTAAACTGATGATCTTTCAACAATTACTATCATTATATATCAAATATTTAGTTTGTTTTATTTGTACTTTCCAAGACTGTTCAAGACTCATATAGCTTTCAGTAAAGCGCCAATCACGCAGTAGGTTTTATTCTTTTGCAGTCAAAGAAGGAGGCAATACCGAAACTCTTGTTTGTAGTGACTTTTGTTCGTTTCAAGCTTGATTTGCATATTCAATTTAAGCTTTACTCGTTTTAAGATTTATTCATTTATATTAATACCTACTGTATGTTTTTTTTTCTATGATTGTTTATTCAATTTCTGTTTGTTTTGGGTTTCATTTATTCTTTAATAGTAATTTCTGGTCGTTTCGAGTTTGAATTTTAATATTTATTTATATCTGCTGATCTTCAGTTTAATATGGCCATTACTTTTCTTTGAAATACTTCTTTTTCGGAAGTTTTTTTTAAAATTAATAACACAGATGCAACTGCTTTCATAAGCAACTAACTTCTGCACAATCAGTTTTAAGTAATCCAAATGTCTGCAAGGACAAGAGGGTATCAGAAGATTTTTTGAAGGGGTTGCAAAACCTGCAACATTATGCACACATTTGTAGCTCAAATCTACTGTGTTTTCTTCATTCACCCTGCATGCAAGCATATTCGCAATAAAATAAGACAGAATTGCCTTCCTTTCGAGATTGACGGAAAAATCTTTAAGGACGTTTTCATAGTTGACACTCCCCAAAGGGGTTGCCTACCAACCTGTCAAGGGTAGGTTTTTCTGACCTAGATAAATCTTGAAAAAACCCTCCGAAGATAATTTTTGTAAAGGATGTGTTAGCCTTTATTATCTCATATCAGCCCCATTGCAGCAGGAAAACTTACACGAAATTTCAGTTCATGACATATTGGGGTTGGAGGGGTACATACCAAGTAATTTTTGGGTGAGCAAGATTTTAGAAACTCAATATATACAATTTGCAAAAATAACATTTCTTTTTTAACACGCATTGCTGCAGTGGCGGATCCAGGGGAGAGGGGGGTTGCGTGCCCACTTAACGCAGTCTAAAGTAGCGTAATTTACTTGATTAACGCAAGTTTGCGTTAATTAATCTTGCTCCTAACGCAAGTTTATCGGATCAACCTATTTTGCGCCCTCTCCCCCTAAAAAAATTCTGAACCCGCCCTTGCGTTGCTGTGGCACTTTGATCTTTAAGAAGGGGGGGGATATGCTCAATTGAACAACCCTAAATAATGATTCAATAGGAAAAAATCAGGAATAACCAAACATTAGAAATTGGATTTAATAGGAGCAAAAATCGTTAAATAATTGCTTTGATTTCTAACAATCAGGAAAGTGTTACTCACTATTGTTGCTTTATAGAAACTAAAAAACTGATCAAGCTATCAAGGTATCCAGTGTCAATCCAACCAATAGGCACAAATCAATCTAATCATAAACAAAAAAGTGTTTTCATAATACAGAAACTCTCACAGAGACCCCACTCTCGTAAACTATTCTGGTGAAAAATATCCCTAGACTAGAAATCGAATATCCTTTTACTGCAATCTTGGAAAATAAACATGCGCCCAAAAATCCCCATAGTAAATACAGAGGAGATGGCATTTTCTCTCACTCTCTGAGTGTATTGATAGAGAAAGTTAATGGCTTCAAATAGTAGGATTTTATTGGAGAACACATTGGTAACATTGGTCCCGTAAAGGTGACAAGAGTCCATACATAGTGGTTGACAGTTAAAAATTCAGTAAGGACCTCTTTCGAATAAGTTTACAAGGGAATAAAATAGTTAGCTTTTAAGAAATAAAGCTAGTCATGCATAAGTGCAATAAATGGGTATATTTTCGAGTACAAAGGCATTTTTTTTATTGAATACGTATATATATATATATATATATATATATATATATATATATATATATATATATATATGGACACGTGTATGAAATACAAGTAGAATATGAAATAAAAGTGAATATATATATATATATATATATATATATATATATATATATATATATATATATATATATATATATATATATATATATATATATATATATATATATATATATAAGTAGAAGGAGGGGTACCAGCCCCACTCCTCACCCCTGCTGCCACCTATAACTTTTTTGCACCCCATATATGGGCATAGAGTCCCTAGGGAGAACACGTGGTTTATGGTTTTCTCACTGAGAATGAAAAATCAGGAATTTTCTCACTTGGAAAAACAGGAACTTTGTCACATTTATGTCTGTTTTTATGGACTTTGTCAGTGAGAATGAAAAACAGGAACTTTGTCACATTTATGTCTGTTTTCATGGATGGTTATGTGTGTTGGTCAATTTATTTGATGGTTTTATGGATTTTGTCAGTGGGAATTTGCTACTCCGAACAGGACCACGTGGTCCCGTCCGCATTTTTAATGCTGACGGGGCTCCTAATATGGACATAGAGTCCCTAGGGGAGATGGATTTCTGAGAAATTGATTGCGTAATCGATTGGGAATTTGGAACACCTGTGCTGTCAGTCATTAATCAAATTGTTTCCAGGCATAGTTTAATAATGTCTGACAGGTACTGTCAACATTTCTCCAGGAATAGATCCAAGTCATTAATGTCTTTGCCTCGGAAACAACTCTTTTGGTCGAACTCCAAAGATATTAATAACCAAACGCCATGGAAACAGTTCTCCAAGAAACATCTTAGCGATGAATTGTTTTAGCGCGGGAATCAGGTTGCTTATTAATTTGAAATGCGTCAGCGCAGAGATACCAAAAACAAAAGGAACACGCTGAAATTACGTTTAGGGATTATTTGGGCGAAACTGTTTTAGACAGGTTATGGAATTATTTCGGCGAAACAGTTAGAGACATTCTAAAAGATGATTATAGAAGAGAATTTGAGGGTGAAACTCTGTGGTCGTTATAATACACAAGTTCCATTGAACAGTGTCATGAGGTCCTCTACCCCAACCCCAAACGGTTCCAATCCCCCTACCCCAACCCCAAAGGGTTCCAAACCCACAACCCCAACCCCTAAGGAAGCCACCGGTCCTCAAAGGTCCACTGGGCTCCCAAAGGGCCCACCGGCCCTCAAGGTTCCCCCAGACCCCCCCCCCCCGGGGCCCAAAGGGCCCCACCCCCCTTTGGCCCCCCAAAGGGGCCCCTCTCCCTCCATCTCCTCCCTCCTTCTCCCCTTCCCCTCCCTCCCCTCCTCCTCCCCCTCCTCCCCCTCCCCCTCCTCCTCCTCCCCCTCCCCCTCCTCCTCCTCCTCACTCCTCTTCTTCCTCCCACCTCCTCCTCCCCTCCTCCTCCCCTCCCCTCCCCTCCCCTTCCCTCCCCCATTTTTTATACTTTTTTTGTGCATTGAGACACAGAACGTGCCCCGCCCCCGGCCCCTCCACCCCCTCCCCCTCCAAAGGTCTGATTTTTCAAAGTTCATTTTGGATTTCTTTCATTGAAATGCAAGAGTTGGAATATTTCAGTAGTGTTTTGTCGTGATTTACCTTGTCACAGTTACATTCTCTTGATTTTTCAATGTTTATTTTGAATTTCATTCGTTGAAATGCAAGAGTTAGAATATTTCAGTAGTGTTTTGTCGTGGTTTACCTTGTCACAGTTACATTCCCTTGATTTTTCAAAGTTCATTTTCGATTTCCTTCGTTGAAATGCAAGAGTTGGAATATTTCAGTAGTGTTTTGTCGTGGTTTACCATGTCACAGTTACATTCTCTTAATTTTTCAAAGTTCATTTTGAATTTCTTTCGTTGAAATGCAAGATTTGGAATATTTCAGTAGTGTTTTGTTGTGGTTTACCTTATCACACTTACATTTTCTTGATTTTTCAAAGTTCATTTGGAATTTCTTCCATTGAAATGCTAGAGTTGGAATATTTCAGTAGTGTTTTGTTGTGGTTTACCTTGTCACAGTTACATTTTCATGATTTTTCAAAGTTCATTTTGAATTTCTTTCCTTGAAATGAAAGAGCTGGAATATTTCAGTAGCGTTTTGTCGTGTTTTATTTTGACACAGTTACATTGTCTTGATTTTTCAAAGTTCATTTAGGTTTTCTTTAGTAGAAATGCAAGAGTTGGAATATTTCAGTAGTGTTTTCTCGTGGTTTACCTTGTCACAGTTACATTCGCTTGATTTTTCAAAGTTCATTTTGAATTTCTTTCATTGAAATGCAAGATTTGGAATATTTCAGTAGTGTTTTTTTGAGGTTTACCTTGTCACAGTTAAATTCCCTTTATTTTTCAAAGTTCATTTTGAATTTTTTTCATTGAAATGCAAGAGTTGGAATATTTCAGTAGTTTTTTTTCGTGGTTTACCTTGTCACAGTTACATTTTCTTGATTTTTCAAAGTTCATTTCGGTTTTCTTTCATTGAAATGCAAGAGTTGGAATATTTCAGAAGTGTTTTGTCGTGTTTTAACATGTCACAGTTAACTTTTCTGGATTTTTCAAAGTTCATTTAGGTTTTCTTTCATTGAAATGCAAGAGTTGGAATATTTAAGTAGTGTTTTGTCGTGGTTTACCTTGTCACAGTTACATTCTCTTAATTTTACAAAGTTCATTTTGGATTTCTTTAGTTGAAATGCAAGAGTTGGAATATTTCAGAAGAGTTTTGTCGTGGTTTACCTTGTCACAGTTATATTTTCTTGATTTTTCAAAGTTCATTTTGAATTTCTTTAATTGAAATGCAAGAGTTGGAATATTTCAGTAGTGTTTTCTCGTCCTTTACCTTGTCATACTTACATTCTATGGATTTTTCAAAGTTCGTTTCGGATTTCCTTCATTGAAATGCAATAGTTGGAATATTTCTGTAGTGTTTGTTTGTTATTTACTTTGTCACATTTACATTCTCTTGATTTTTCAAAGTTCATTTTGTATTTCTTTCGTTTAAATGCATGAGTGAGATTATTTCAGAATAGGTTTGTCGTGGTTTACAATGACACAGTGACATTACATTGATTTTTCAAAGTTCTTTTTGGATTTCCTTCGTTGAAATGCAAGAGTTGGAATATTTCAGTAGTGTTTTCTCGTGGTTTACCTTGTCACAGTTACATTCCCTTGATTTTTCAAAGTTCATTTTGGATTTCCTTCGTTGAAATGCAAGAGTTGGATTATTTCAGTAGTGTTTTGTTGTGGTTTACCTTGTCACAGTTACATTCTATTGATTTTTCAAAGTTCATTTTGTATTTCTTTCATTGACATGCAAGAGTTGGAATATTTCAGTAGTGTTTTGATGTGGTTTACCTTGTCACAGTTACATTTTCTTGTTCTTCCAAAGTTCATTTTGAATTTCTTTCGTTGAAATGCAAGAGTTGGACTATTTCAGAAACGTTTTGTAGTGGTTTACCATGTCACAGTTACATTTTCTTGTTTTTTCAAAGTTGCACTTTGAATTTCTTTCATTGAAATGCATGAGTGGGATTATTACAGTAGTGTTTTGTCGTGTTTCACCTTGTCACAGTTATATTTTCTTTTTTTTTAAAAGTTCATTCCTTATTTCTTTTATTTAAATGCATGAGCTTGAATATTTCAGTAGTTTTTTTTCGTGGTTTTCCTTGTCACAGTTACATTCTTTTGATTTTTGAAAGTTCATTTTGAATTTCTTTCGTTGAAATGCAAGAGTTGGAATATTTCAGTAGTGTTTTGTCGTCGTTTACCTTGTCACAGTTATATTCTTTTGATTTTTCAAAGTTCATTTTGAATTTCTTTCCTTGAAATGCAAGAGTTGGAATATTTCAGTAGTGTTTTGTTGTGGTTTACCTAGTCACAGTTACGTTCTCTTGATTTTTCAAAGTTCATTTTGAAATTCTTTCATTGAAATGAATGAGTTGGATTATTTCAGTAGTGTTTTGTTATGGTTTAACTTGTAACATTTACTTTCTCTTGATTTTTAAAATTTAATTTTTAATTTCATTAGATGAAATGCAAGAGTTTGACTATTTTAGTAGTGTTTTTTCATGGTTTACCTTGCCACAGTTACATTCTCTTAATTTTTCAAAGTTCATTTTTAATTTATTTAGTTGAAATGCAAGAGTTGGACTATTTCAGTAGTGTTTAGTCGTGGTTTACCTTTTCACAGTTACATTCACATGATTTTTCAAAGTTCATTTGGAATTTCTTCCATTGAAATGCAAGAGTTGGAATATTTCAGTATTGTTTTTTCGTGGTTTACCTTGTCACAGTTACATTTTCTGGATTTTTCAAAGTTCATTTCGGTTTTCTTTCATTGAAATGCAAGAGATGGAATATTTCAGTAGTGTTTTGTCGTGGTTTACCTTGTCACAGTTACATTTTCTTGATTTTTCAAAGTTCATTTCGGTTTTATTTCGGTGAAATTAAAGAGTTGGAATATTTAAGTAGTGTTGTGTCGTGGTTTACATTTTCACATTTAAATTCGCTTGAGTTTTCAAAGTTCATTTTGTATTTCATTAGTTGAAATTCAAGAGTTGGATTATTTCAGAAGCGTTTTGTCATGGTTTACTATGTCACAGTTACATTCCCTTGATTTTTAAAAGTTCATTTTGAATTTCTTTCATTGAAATGCAAGAGTTGGAATATTTCAGTAGTGTTTTGTCGTGGTTTACCTTCTCACAGTTAAATTTTCTGGATTTTTCAAAGTTTATTTTGGATTTCTTTCATTGAAATGCAAGAGTTGGAATATTTCAGTAGTGATTTGTAGTGGTTTTCCTTGTCAAAGTTAAATTATCTTGATTTTTAAAAGTTAATTTTAAATTTCTTTCGTTGAAATGCAAGAGTGAGAATATTTCAGTAGCGTTTTGTCGTGGTTTACCTTGACACAGTTACATTCACTTGATTTTTCAAAGTTCATTTTGGTTTTCTTTCGTAGAAATGTAAGAGTTGGAATATTTCAGTAGTGTTTTCTCGTGGTTTACCATGTCACAGTTACATTCCCTTGATTTTTCAAAGTTCATTTTTGATTTCCGTCGTTGAAATGCAAGAGTTGGAATATTTCAGTAGTGTTCTGCTGTGGTTTACCTTGTCACAGTTGCATTCTATTAATTTTTCAATGTTCATTTTGGATTTCTTTCATTGAAATGCAAGAGTTGGAATATTTCAGTAGCGTTCTGTTGTGGTTTACCATGTCAGAGTTACATTTTCTTGTTTTTTCGATGTTCATTTCGGATTTCTACAATTGAATTGCAAGAGTGGGATTGTTACAGTAGTGTTTTGTCGTGATTTACCTTGTCACAGTTACATTTTCTTGTTTTTTCAAAGTTCATTTTGAATTTCTTTCATTGAAATGCAAGAGTTGGAATATTTCAGTAATGTTTTGTCGTGGTTTACCTTGTCACAGTTACATTTTCTTGATTTTTCAAAGTTCATTTCGGTTTTCTTTTATTGAAATGCAAGAGTTGGAATATTTCAGTAGTGTTTTGTCGTGGTTTTCCTTGTCACAGTTACATTTTCTTGATTTTTCAAAGTTCATTTTGAATTTCTTTCATTGAAATGTAAGAGTCGGAATATTTCAGTAGTGTTTTGTCGTGGTTTACCTTGTCACAGTTAGATTCTCTTGATTTTTCAAAGATCATTTTGAATTTCTTTCGTTGAAATGCAAGAGTTTGAATATTTCAATAGTGTTTTGTCGTGTTTTAAATTGTCACAGTTACATTTTCTTGATTTTTCAAAGTTCATTTTGAATTTCTTTCATTTAAATGCAAGAGTTGGAATATTTCAGTAGTGTTTTGTTGTGGTTTACCTTGTCAGAGTTACATTTTCATGATTTTTCAAATTTCATTTTGAATTTCTTTCGTTGAAATGCAAGAGTTGGAATATTTCAGTAGTGTTTTGTTGTGGTTTACCTTGTCACAGTTACATTTTCTTGATTTTTCAAAGTTCATTTCGGTTTTCTGTCGTTGAAATGAAAGAGTGGGATTATTTCAGTAGTGTTTTGTCGTGGTTTACCATGCCACAGTTACATTCCCTTGATTTTTCAAAGTTCATTTTGGATTTCTTTAGTTGAAATGCAAGAGTTGGAATATTTCAGAAGCGTTTTGTCGTGGTATACCATGCCACAGTTACATTCCCTTGATTTTTCAAAGTTCATTTTGAATTTCTTTCATTGAAATGCAAGAGTTGGAATATTTCAGTAGTGTTTTGTCGTGGTTTACTTTGTCACAGTTACACTCTCTTAATTTTTCAAAGTTCATTTTGAATTTCTATCGTTGAAATGCAAGTGTTAGAATATTTCAGTAGTGTTTTGTTGTAGTTTATCCTGTCAATTTTACATTTAATTGATTTTTCAAATTTTATTTTTGATTTCTTAAATAGAAACTAAATAGTATGAATATGTCAGTAGTGTTTTGTAATGGTGTACCATGTCACAGTTACATTCTCTTAGTTTTTCAAAGTTCATTTACACTTTATTCCGTTTAAATTAAAGACTGGGAATAATTTTGGAGGGGGTCGTTGTGGTTTAAATCGTCACTGTTACATTTTCTTTATTTTTCAAAGTTCATTTCGGTTTTCTTTCATTGAAATACAAGAGTTGGAATATTTCAGTAGTGTTTTGTCGTGGTTTACCTTGTCACAGTTAAAGTCTCTTGATTTTTAAATGTTAATTTTGTATTTCTTTAGTTGAAATGAAAGAGTTGGAATATTTCAGAACCGTTTTGTAGTGGTTTACCTTGTCAAAGTTATATTCTCTTAATTTTTCAAAGTTAATTTTGAATTTCATCCTTTGAAATGAAAGAGTGGGATTATTTCAGTAGTGTTTCGTAGTGGTTTAACATGTCACAATTACATCCCCTTGATTTTTCAATGTTCATTTTTAATTTCTTTCATTGAAATGCAAGAGTTTGAATATTTCAGTAGTGTTTTGTCTTGGGTTACTTTGTCATAGTTACATTATCTTTATTTTTCAAAGTTCATTTTTAATTTTTATCGTTGAAATGTAAGAGTTGGAATATTTTAGTAGTGTTTTTTGGTGGCTTACCTTGTCATTGTTACATTCTTTTGATTTTTAAAAGTTCATTTTGAATTTATTCCATAGAAATGCAAGAGTTGGAATATTTCAGTAGTGTTTTGTCGTGGTTTACCTTGTCACAGTTACATTCTCTTGATTTTTCAAAGTTCATTTAGAATTTCTTTCTTTGAAATGCAAGAGTTGGAATATTTCAGTAGTGTTTTGTGCTGGTTTACATTGCCACAGTTACATTTTCTTTATTTTTCAAAGTTCATTTAGTTTTTCTTTCATTGAAATGCAAGAGTTGGAATATTTCAGTAGTTTTTTCTCGTGGTTTACCTGGTCACAGTTATATTCTGTTGATTTTTCAAAGTTCATTTTGTAATTCTTTAGTTGAAATGCAAGAGTTGGAATATTTCAGAAGAGTTTTGTCATGGTTTACCTTGTCACAGTTATATTCTCTTGATTTGTCAAAGTTCATTTTGAACTTATTTCATTGAAATGAAAGAGTGGGATTATTTCAGTAGTGTATTGTCCTGTTTTACCATGTCACGGTTACATTCCCTTGATTTTTCAAAGTTCATTTTGGTTTTCATTCATTGAAATCCAATAGTTTAAATATTTCAGTAGTTTTTTGTTGTGGTTTACTTTGTCATATTCAAATCCTTTTGATTTTTCAGTTCGTTTTGGATTTCATTAGTTGAAATGCAAGAGTTGGAATATTTCAGTAGTGTTTTGTCGTGGTTTACCTTGTCATACATACATTCTCTTGCTTTTTCAAAGTTCATTTTGGATTTCTTTCATTGAAATGCAAGAGTTTGAATATTTCAGTAGTTTTTTCTTGTGGTTTACCTTGTCACACTTAAATTTTTTCTTTATTTTTGTTATGTTAGGTTAGGTTAGGCTATATCAAGTTTGGTTAGGACTGTGAAAAGGTAAACCACGACAAAACACTACTGAAATATTCCAACTCTTGCATTTCAACGATAGAAATTCAAAATGAACTTTGAAAAATTAAGAGAATGTAACTGTGACAAGGTAAACCATGAAAAAACATTACTAAAATATTCCAACTCTTGCATTTCAACGATATAAATTCAAAATGAACTTTGAAAAATTAAGAGAATGTAACTGTGACAAGGTAAACCATGACAAAACACTACTGTAATAATCCCACTCTTGCATTTCAATGAAAGAATTTCAAAATGAACTTTGAAAAATCAAGAGAATGTAACTGTGACAAGGTAAACCACGACAAAACGCTTCTGAAATATTCCAACTCTTGCATTTCGACGAAAGAAATAATAAATGAACATTTAAAAATCAAGAAAATGTCACTGTGACAAGGAAAACCACGACAAAACACTACTGAAATATTCCAACTTGCATTTCAATGAAAGAAATTCAAAATGAACTTTGAAAAAACAAGAAAATGTAACTGTGACAAGGTAAACCACGACAAAACACTACTGAAATATTCCAACTCTTGCATTTCAACGAAAGAAATTCAAAATGAACTTTGAAAAAACAAGAAAATGTAACTGTGACAAGGTAAACCACAACAAAACACTACTGAAATATTCCAACTCTTTCATTTCAATGAAAGAAATCCAAAATGAACTTTGAAAAATTAATAGAATGTAACTGTGACAAGGTAAACCACAACAGAACACTACTGAAATATTCCAACTCTCGCATTTCAACGAAGGAAATCGAAAATGAACTTTGAAAAATCAAGGGAATGTAACTGTGACATGGTAAACCACAACAAAACGCTACTGAAATATTCAAGCTCTTGCATTTCAACGAAAGAAATCCAAAATCAACTTTGAAAAATCAAGAGAATGTAACTGTGACAAGGTAAACCACGACAAAACGCTACTGAAATATTCTCACTCTTGCATTTCAATGAAAGAAATTCAAAATGAACTTTGAAAAATCAAGATAATGTAACTGTGACACGGTAAACCATGACAAAGCACTACTGAAATGTTCCAACTCTTGCATTTCAATGAAAGAAAACCGAAATGAACTTTGAAAAATAAAGACAATGTAACTGTGACAATGTAAACCCCAACAAAACACTACTTAAATATTCCAACTCTTGCATTTCAACGATAGAAATTAAAAATGAACTTTGAAAAATTAAGAGAATGTAACTATGACAAAGTAAACCACGACAAAACACTACTGAAATATTCCAACTCTTGCATTTCAATGAAAGAAATTGAAAATGAACATTGAAAAATCAAGGGAATGTAACTGTGACATGTTAAACCACGACAAAACACTACTGAAATAATCCCACTCTTTCATTTCAACGAAAAAAATTCAAAATGAACTTTGAAAAATTAAGAGAATATAACTGTGACAAGGTAAACCACGACAAAACGCTTCTGAAATATTCCAACTCTTGCATTTCAACTAAAGAAATCCAAAATGAACTTTGAAAAATCAAGCGAATGTAACTGTGACAAGGTAAACCACGACAAAACACTACTGAAATATTCCAACTCTTGTATTTCAATGAAAGAAAACCGAAATGAACTTTGAAAAATCAAGAAAATGTAACTGTGACAAGGTAAACCACAACAAAACACTACTGAAATATTCCAATTCTTGCATTTCAACAAAAGAAATTCAAAATGAACTTCGAAAAATCAAGATAATATAACTGTGACATGGTAAAGCATGACAACACACTACTGAAATATTCCAACTCTTGCATTTCAATGAAAGAAATTCAAAATGAACTTTGAAAAATTAAGAGAATGTAACCTTGACAGGGTAAACTACAACAAAACACTACTGAAATATTCCAACTCTTGCATTTCAACGATAAAAATTCAAAATGAACTTTGAAAAATTAAGAGAATGTAACTATGACAAAGTAAACCACGACAAAACACTACTGAAATATTCCAACTCTTGCATTTCAACGAAAGGAATACAAATTGAACTTTGAAAAATCAAGAGAATTTAACTGTGACATGGTAAAACACCACAAAACACTACTGAAATAATCCCACTCTTGCATTTCAATGAAAGAAAACCGAAATGAACTTTGAAAAATCATAAAAATGTAACTGTGAAAAGGTAAACCACAACCAAACACTACTGAAATATTCCAACTCTTTCATTTCAAAGATAAAAATACAAAATGAAATTTAAAAAATCAAGAGAATGTAACTGTGACAAGGTAAACCACGACAAAACACTACTGAAATATTCCACCTCTTGCATTTCAATGAAAGAAATTCAAAATGAACTTTGAAAAATCAAGAGAATGTAACTGTGACAAGGTAAACCACGACAAAACGCTACTGAAATATTCCAACTCTTGCAATTCAACGAAAGAAATTCAAAACGAACTTTGAAAAATCAAGAGAATGTAACTGTGACAAAGTAAACCATGACAAAACACTACTGAAATATTCCAACTCTTGCATTTCAACGAAAGAAATTCAAAATGAACTTTGAAAAATCAAGAAAATGTAACTGTGACAATGAAAACCACGAAAAAAAACTACTGAAATATTCCAACTCTTGCATTTCAATGAAAAAAAAACGAAATGAACTTTGAAACATCAAGAAAATATAACTGTGACAATTTAAACCAAGACAAACGATTCAGTAATATTCTCATTCATTCATTTCATTGAAATAAAATCAAAATTAACATTGAAAAAACAAGAAAATGTAACTGTGAAACGGACAACCACAATCAACCACTACTGAAATAATCCAACTCATGTAATTCAAAGAAAGAAATTCGAAATGAACTTTTAAAAATCAAGAAAATGTAACTCTGACAAGGTAAACCACTACAAAACGCTAATGAAATATTCCAACTCTTGCATTTCAATGAAAAAAATCCAAAATGAACATTGAAAAATTAATAGAATGTAACTGTGACAAGGTAAACCACAGCAAAACACTACTGAAATATTCAAACTCTTGCATTTCAACGAACGAAATCGAAAATGAACTTTGAAAAATCAAGAGAATGTAACTGTGACAAGGTAAACCACAACAAAACACTACTGAAATATTCCAACTCTTGCATTTCAACGAAAGAAATCCAAAATGAACTTTGAAAAATCAAGGGAATGTAACTGTGACAAGGTAAACCACGACAAAACTCTACTGAAATATTCTAACTCTTGCATTTCAACGAAAGAAATCCAAAATGAACTTTGAAAAATCAAGAGAATGTAACTGTGACAAGGTAAACCACGACAAAACACTACTGAAATATTCCAACTCTTGCATTTCAATGAAAGAAAACCTAAATTAACTTTTAAAAATCAAGAAAATTTAAATATGACAAGGTAAACCAATACAAAACACTACTGAAATAATCAAACTCTTGCATTTCAATGAAAGAAATCCAAAATGAACTTTGAAAAATCAAGTGAATGTAGCTTTGACAAGGTAAACCATGACAAAATGCTTCTGAAATAATCCAACTCTTGCATTTCAAATAAAGAAATCCAAAATGAACTTTGAAAAATCAAGCGAATGTAACTGTGACAAGGTAAACCAAGACAAAACACTACTGAAATATTACAACTCTTGCATTTCAATGAAAGAAAACCTAAATGAACTTTTAAAAATCAAGAAAATGTAACTGTGACAAGGTAAACCACAACAAAACACTACTGAAATATTCCATCTCTTGCATTTCAATGAAAGAAAACCGAAATGAACTTTGAAAAATCCAGAAAATGTAACTGTGACAAGGTAAACCACGACAAAACAATACTGAAATATTCCAACTCTTGCATTTCAATGGAAGAAATTCCAAATGAACTTTGAAAAATCAAGGGAATGTAACTGTGAAAAGGTAAACCACGACAAAACACTACTGAAATATTCCAACTCTTGCATTTCAACGATAGAAATTCAAAATGAAATTTGAAAAATCAAGATTATGTAACTGTGACAAGTTAAACCATAACAAAACACTACTGAAATATTCCATCTCTTGAATTTCAATGATAGAAATTCAAAATGAACTTTGAAAAATTAAGAGAATGTAACTGTGACAAGTTAAACCATGACAAAACACTACTGAAATAATCCCACTCATGCATTTCAATGAAAGAAATTCAAAATGAACTTTGAAAAATCAAGAGAATGTAACTCTTACAAGGTAAACCACAACAAAACACTACTGAAATATTCCAACTATTGCATTTAAACGAAATAAATCCAAAATGAACTTTGAAAAATTAATAGAATGTAACTGTGACAAAGTAAACCACAACAAAACACTACTGAAATATTCCAACTCTTGCATTTCAACGAAAAAAATTCAAAATGAACTTTGAAAAATCAAGAAAATGTAACTGTGACAAGGAAAAACACGACAAAACACTGCTGAAATATTCCAACTCTTGCATTTCAATGAAAGAAAACCTAAATGAACTTTGAAAAATCAAGAGAATGTATCAGTGACAAGGTAAATTACGACAAAACACTACTGAAATATTCCAACTCTTGCATTTCAATGAAAGGAATTCAAAATGAACTTTTAAAAATCAAGAAAATGTAGCTGTGACAAGGTAAATCACGACAAAACACTTCTGAAATATTCCAACTCTTCCATTTCAACGAAAGAAATTCAAAATGAACTTTGAAAGAACAAGAAAATGTAACTGTGACAAGGTAAACCACAACCAAACACTACTGAAATATTCCAACTCTTGCATTTCAATGGAAGAAATTCCAAGTGCAACTTTTAAAAATCAAGAAAATGTAACTGTGACAAGGTAAACCACGACAAAACATTTCTGAAATATTCCAACTCTTGCATTTCAACGAAAGAAATACAAAATGAACTTTGAAAGAACAAGAAAATGTAACTGTGACAAGGTAAACCACAGCATAACACTACTGAAATATTCCAACTCTTGCATTTCAACGAAGGAAATCGAAAATGAACTTTGAAAAATCAAGAGAATGTAACTGTGACATGGTAAACCACGAGAAAACACTACTGAAATATTCCAACTCGTGCATTTCAAAGAATGAAATCGAAAATGAACTTTGAAAAATCAAGTGAATATAACTGTGACAAGGTAAACCACGACAAAACGCTACTGAAATATTCTCACTCTTGCATTTCAATGAAAGAAATTGAAAATAAACTTTGAAAAATCAAGGGAATGTAACTGTGACATGGTAAACCACGACAAAACACTACAGAAATATTCAAACTCTTGCATTTCAATGAAAGAAAAACGAAATGAACTTTGAAAAATCCAGACAATGTAACTGTGACAAGGTAAACCCCAAGCAAACACTACTGAAATATTCCAGTTCTAGCATTTCAACGAAAGAAATTGAAAATGAACTTTGAAAAATCAAGAGAATGTAACTGTGACAAGGTTAACCACGACAAAACGCTTCTGAAATATTCCAACTCTTGCATTTCAATGAAAGAAAACCGAAATGAACTTTGAAAAATCAAGAAAATGTAACTGTGACAAGGTAAACCACGACAAAACACTTTTGAAATATTACAACTCTTGCATTTCAATGAAAGAAAACCGAAATGAACTTTGAAAAATCCAGAAAATGTAACTGTGACAAGGTAAACCACGACAAAACACTACTGAAATATTCCAACTCTTGCATTTCAATGAAAGAAATCCAAAATGAACTTTGAAAAATCAAGGGAATTTAACTGTGACAAGGTAAACCTCAACAAAACACTACTGAAATATTCCAAATCTTGCATTTCAATGAAAGAAAATCAAAATGAACTTTGAAAAATCAAGCGAATGTAACTGTGACAAGGTAAACCACGAGAAAACACTACTGAAATATTCCAACTCTTGCATTTCAACTAAAGAAAACCGAAATGAACTTTGAAAAATTAAGAAAATGTAACTGTGTCAAAATAAAAAACAACAAAACGCTACTGAAATATTCCAACTCTTGCATTTCAAAGAAAGAAATAAAAAATGAACTTTGAAAAATAAAGAAAATGTAACTGTGAAAAGGTAAACTACAACAAAACATTACTGAAATATTTCAAATCTTGCATTTCAATGGAAGAAATTCAAAATGAACTTTGAAAAATCATGAAAATGTAAGTGTGATAAGGTAAACCACGACAAAACACTACTGAAATATTCCAACTCTTGCATTTCAACGATATAAATTCAAAATGAACTTTGAAAAATTAAGAGAATGTAACTGTGACAAGGTAAACCATGACAAAACACTACTGAAATATTCCAACTCTTGTATTTCAACGAAGGAAATCGAAAATGAACTTTGAAAAATCAAGGGAATGTAACTGTGACATGGTAAACCACGACAAAACGCTACTGAAATATTCTCACTCTTGCATTTCAATGAAAGAAATTCCAAATGAACTTTGAAAAATCATGAAAATGTAACTGTGACACGGTAAACCACGACAAAACACTACTGAAATATTCCAACTCTTGCATTTCAACGAAGAAAATTCAAAATGAACTTTGAAAAATCAGACCTTTGGAGGGGGGGAGGGGCCGGGGGAGGGGCTCGTTCTGTGTCTCAATGCACAAAAAAAGTAAAAAAAATGGGGGAGGGAAGGGGAGGGGAGAGGGGAGGGGAGGAGGAGGGGAGGAGGAGGTAGGATGAGGAGGAGGATGGAGGAGGAGGAGGGATGAGGAGGAGGAGGAGAGGGAGGGGGAGGGGGAGGGGGAGGAGGAGAGGGGAGGAGGGGAGGGGAGGGGGAGGAGGGGAGGGAAGGGGAGGAGGAGGGAGGAGATGGAGGGAGAGGGGCCCCTTTGGGGGGCCAAATGGGGGGTGGGGCCCTTTGGGCCCCGGGGGAGGGGGTCTGGGGGAACCTTGAGGGCCGGTGGGCCCTTTGGGAGCCCAGTGGACCTTTGAGGACTGGTGGCTTCCTTCGGGGTTGGGGTAGAGGGATTGGAACCCTTTGGGGTTGGGGTAGGGGGATAGGAACCCTTTGGGGTTGGGGTAGAGGACCTCATGACACTGTTCAATGGAACTTGTGTATTATAACAACCACAGAGTTTCACCCTCAAATTCTCTTCTATTATCATCTTTTAGAATGTCTCTAACTGTTTCGCCGAAATAATTCCATAACCTGTCTAAAACAGTTTCGCCCAAATAATCCCTAAACGTAATTTCAGCGTGTTCCTTTTGTTTTTGGCATCTCTGCGCTAACGCATTTCAAATTAATAAGAAACATGATTCACGCTCTAAAACAATTCATCGCTAAGATGTTTCTTGGAGAACTGTTTCCATGGTGTTTGGTTATTAATATCTTTGGAGTTCGACCAAAAGAGTTGTTTCCGAGGCAAAAACATTAAAGACTTGGATCTATTCCCGGAGAAATGTTGACAGTACCTGTCAGACATTATTAAACTTTGCCTGGAAACAATTTGATTAATGACTGACAGCACAGGTGTTCCAAATACCCAATCGCTTACGCAATCAATTTCCCAGAAATCCATCTCCCCTAGGGACTCTATGTCCATATTAGGAGCCCCGTCAGCATTAAAAATGCGGACGGGACCACGTGGTCCTGTTCGGAGTAGCAAATTCTCACTGACAAAATCCATAAAACCATCAAATAAATTGACCAACACACATAACCATCCATGAAAACAGACATAAATGTGACAAAGTTCCTGTTTTTCATTCTCACTGACAAAGTCCATAAAAACAGACATAAATGTGACAAAGTTCCTGTTTTTCCAAGTGAGAAAATTCCTGATTTTTCATTCTCAGTGAGAAAACCATAACCCACGTGTTCTCCCTAGGGACTCTATGCCCATATATGGGGTGCAAAAAAGTTATAGGTGGCAGCAGGGGTGAGGGGTGGGGCTGGTACCCCCCTTCTACTTATATATATATATATATATATATATATATATATATATATATATATATATATATATATATATATATATATATATATATATATATATATATATATATATATATATATATATATATATATATATATATATATATATATATATATATATATATGGGTACTTTTAGGAAATACCCCCTACCTAATATTCTTCATCTAAGTAGAACCTAAGTAAAACGGTTTTTTTTGTTGATGCTTTTTTTGACAAACACATTTGAGCTATATATTTGCGCATTTAGAGGGTGGGGGTAAACTACCTCTGTAGTTTCCATAATTTGGTTAATACAGTATTATATTTTCAACATATTTTTGTATATTTCATTAGGATTGAGCGAAGGGATTGAAGGGATGGTAGCATAAACTTCAGAGGGGGCTCATTCGATTGTAAATTGGAACTTCTAGTACTCTTTTTAAGAGTCAAAAGTGATCAGAAGGCTACCAGCCCCCCCCCCCCCCCAAGGCCATTTTTCCCTAAATTCATCCAATAAAAATTTTGAGATAGCCATTTTGTTCAAAATAGCTTAAAGATAAAATAACAAAAACTCTGGGTTTGACACAACTCCCCAGAGCCAGTGGGCAAGTGTTGTAAGATATGCACCGGGGGCATTTAAGGTTTTTATCTAAGGAGTGGTCTATAAACTTCAGAGATGGCTCATTTGATTGTAAATTCAAAGTTCTAGTTGCCTTTTTAAGAGTTAAAAGTGAACGCAGGACATCTACCCCCCCCCCTCCTCACACATACCTTCTTTTCCCCGAAAATATTCAATCAAAATTTTGTGATAGCCATTTTTTTAAATAGTCCATCAATCAGATAACATAACTTCAGGGTCAACATAATACCCCCTCCCCCCAGAGCCCAGGGGAAGGATTGTAAATTATGTTCGGAGGCATATAAGGTTCTTATGGAAGAGTTAAACTTCAGAGGGGACTTAAATAACTATAAATTTAAAGTTCTAGCTCCCTTTTTGAGAGTCAAAAGTAATCTGATGGCAAATAGCCCCCCCCCCCAACCATCTTTTCCCTAAGTGCGTCAGTAGTAACCTATCTAGTACTTTGACGAGTGCATTGACGAGTGCAAGAATATACAGTGCAAAGGTTTGACGAGTGCAAGAATATACAGTGCAAAGGTTCGACGAGTGCAAGAATATACAGTGCAAAGGTTTGACGACTACAAGAATATACACTACAGTTTCACGTGCACATTTTAAAAAGCTGGCAAACGTATAAAGTGGTCAAACACGTTTTGAGAGTATAATTAAGATTATATAATGCAATCAGACTGGTTATTGCTATATATTTCAACCATACATGGAATTGCACAAGAATATGCACTACAGTTTCACGTGCACATTTTAAAAAGCTGGCAAACCTTTTATACCTATAAAGTGGTCAAACACGTTTTGAGAGTATAGTCGAGATTGTATAAGACAATCAGACTGGTTATTGCTATATATTTCAATTGCACATGGAATTTCACAAGAATATGCAATACAGTTTCACGTGGACATTTTAAAAAGCGTGCAAACCTATAAAGTGGTCAAACACGTTTTCAACCAGATGGGTTTTTGAAACACATTCAGCATGGCGTGTTTCATTTTTTTCTTTTTTTTTTGTGCAGTTGACATTTCTTTCTGATAACGAGTACCATTCATTGCGATCGTAGCTCTAAAAAAAGGGTTTAACATTTGCGAATTGGATCGTATGAAGATGGAGAAAAAAAAGGGTATAGCATTTGCGAATTGGTGATTATCAGTTAAGGTAACCCCTCGGGGTTGTTAAATCATACCTTATTTATTATAAATTTGGAACAATATCAATCTATGGAAATGGTTAACGATGATAAAATGGTCTTAAGAGTTGACCTTGCTTTACTTCTTCAATGTGTTCTGTAAAATACACAAGTGACGTTTGAAAAGTGTTGTCGATTTAAAATAGAGTTTAACGTTATAGTATACTAAAAAGTTGATACTAAGAGAGATGTAGACGCCAAGAAAAGAATTTTAATAACGGATAGCTTTACTTCTTCGATGTGTTCTGTATAATGCACAAGTAGTGGGTTGATGGCAGTGGGGTGTCTTAGAGTACTTATAGTGCTGTACTGTGGGCCGAATTGCTTGCGAAAAAACCCAAACGAATGAGTTGAAATAAAATTTTTAACTAGAAATGGCTGAAAAGTGTTTTGGGGGAGATGGGTTTCCACAAACATTTTATCGCAATTTCTAATTATTTTAGTTAAGAGTATCGTTTTGCCTACATTCAACAATTGAAAATATCTGAATGTATTTAAGGTATATTATGAATGGCTTGCAAAAAAACATGAAAATACTACTACTACTTCTATTACTAGTAACAACACACTACACTTCAAAACCATCTGAGGTATTTAAAATCCCCCTTCCCCCAAACTCAAAATTTTCCAAAACTCTAGGTTAGAGGCTTTTTTAAAATATTTTAAAAACGCTACAAACATCAGAATCGACTTTAGAGGACAATTTATGTCATGGGGAGATGTTTTTGAAATCCCCCTTCTCCCCAAACTCAAAATTTTCCAAAATTCTACTTTAGAGGCTTTTTTAAATATTTGATGTGATGCTCCTACATCGCAATAAAAGAAACATTGTTTTAAATAAAAATATTGCAGGGGGGGGGGTGCAATAACTGAAATATCTAAAAAAACTCATATAATTTTATTATAATATCTAAAAAAAATATCTAAAAAAACTCATAATGTAATTTTATTATAATGTATGCAAGGTACAGTGGCCGATTGAAAAACAAGTTCAAATGTATTACGGTGACACTGATTCACTCCTGTTAAAAGTCAAAACTGAAAATCTATTGAATAATTTGGAAAATGGCGAGCACATTAGCTCACGAATAGACTACACTAATTGGGATGAACCCCGCGACCCAGAGCTAGTGAAACGACAGGCCCCAAATCAATTGTCAATGTTAAAATCTGAAACGGGTAGCGATCTGATATCCAGTGGTGTGTTTCCTGGGCCGAAGGTATACTGTGTGGAAACGCATAACAAGGATATCAAACAAGTTTGCAAGGGGGTACCTACACACTTTGTAGAAAATAATTTTTTTTTGTTGTAGTTGTTTTCGTTTTTGCTTCTTTTTTGTTCGACTTGATAGGAATTCTGAAACCAGTTGGTAGATGGAATTTCTTGATGACTAAAGATTTTTGTTTTTCTTCTAAAAGGCATAAGATTCTCAGGGTCTTAGCTTTTGACGGAAAGCATTACACCTAAGGATATTTATGTATTTGGAATCAGCGCACAAAGTCAATCATTTTTCAGTATCTATTATTATTAAAATTCCGTTTTTAGAGTTATGATTACTTTCGAGCTGAGTTGCACTTTACTTTCACTTTGTTTCCCAAAAACTGTTTAAAATTGGTTTTTTTTTGTTGAAGTTGTTTTCGTTTTTGCTTTTTTGTTCGACTTGATAGGAATTCTGAAACCAGTTGGTAGTTGAAATTTCTTGATGACTAAAGATTTTTGTTTTTCTTCTAAAAGGCATAATATTCTCAGGGTCTTAGCTTTTGATGGATAGCATTAAACCTAAGGAAATTTATGTATTTGGAATCAGCGCACAAAGCCAATCATTTTTAAGTATCTATTATTATTAAAATTCTGTTTTTAGAGTTACGGTTACTTTCGGGCCGAGTTGCACTTTACTTTCACTTTGTTCCCCAAAAACTGTCAGCTTTGGAAGGAAAATAAGTCATTTCCGTAAAAAACTGAACTATAAAGCTTTTTGACCGTAAACTCTAATTTTTTGTAAGAAAATTATAGAAAATACATTTCTCTAGGTCAAATGTGAATCTTTGGTTAGAAAAAAGCCCAGCTTTGGAAAGAAAATAGGACATTTCCATAAAATTCAACTATAAAGCTTTTTGACCATAAACACTAGTTTTTGTAAGAAAATTAAAAATTTCAACTAGAAATGGCTGAAAAGTGTTTTGGGAGAGATAGGTTGATGGCAGAAGGATGTCTTAGCGTAGTTATAGGGATGTCTTAGCGTAGTTAAAGTGTGATAGTGGGGAGCGAATTTCTAGCTAAAAATCCAAATGAATGACTTGAAAATAAAATTTTTAACGAGAAATGTCTGAAAAGTGTTCTTGGGGAGATGGGTTGATGGCAGAAGGATGTCTTAGCGTAGTTATAGGGATGTCTTAGCGTAGATATAGTGTGATAGAGGGGGGTGAATTGCTAGCGAAAAAACCAAATGAATGAGTTGAAATAAAAGTTTTAACGAGAAATGTTTAGTCTGGAAAAGAATACCTAAAAAGACGTGTGCGCATGTCAACTTTGCATGTGTCTCTCAATATGTATGTGCCGTCGCGGTGTACACTCCATGTCTTTCTCGTTTTTTTTGTGTCTAAATCTACGTATTTGTATGTGTTTTTATCTCTCACACTCTTTTTGCCTTTGTGTCTGGGCGGGTGTTTGCGTATTCCAATGAACATTTTAGTTGATCATCATAGAAAGGCAGTTTAGTCGGGGAAAAGGATACATAGTTTAAGATATCAGGTCGAAAATCGTAAAACTTAACTTTAAAGTTTTTTGAACATTTTAGTTGTTCATCATAGAAATGCAGTGTAGTCTGGGAAAAGGATACCTAGTTTAAGATACCAGGTCGAAAATGGTAAAACTTAACTTTAAAGTTTTTTTTAACATTTTAGTTGTTCATCATAGAAAGGCACTGTAGTCTGGGAAAAGGATACCTTACCTGGTTTAAGATATCACGTCGAAAATGGTATACCTTAACTTTTAAGTTTTTTGAACATTTTAGTTGTTCATCATAGAAAGGCAGTGTAGTCTGGGAAAAGGATACCTAGTTTAAGGTATCAGGTCGAAAATCGTAAAACTTAACTTTAAAGTTTTTGAACATCTTGAATTCACCTCTTGGAGACAAAATACAGAAATTTAATTCAGGAAATTATGAAAAAAACCGAACAAATTCTTTATTAACATTCATTATCGATTGAAGTCACTTCCTAAACAGATAATAAAGGAATTTCACAAAATCTAAGTATAAGAGTGATTAAATCCTATATCAATATACAATTTTTAGATAAATCGGAAAAAAGTTGACAAAATCTAAGTACCAGAAAGAATAAATTTATTTTCGAAGTTTTTATCGGATACATCAGATAACAGTCATATTTCCAAGTTCTATTCGTTTTGGCTTCATGCCGTGTTACGTTGAATTTAGGTTAGACCGGTTTTTCTTTCTATAGTAGACTAGCGTATATTTTTAGAGCAGAAAAAAAAATCTGTTTAGTCTGAAGTTGATTGTGAGAGTATTGGGACTCTAAAAAATGGATAAATTTGAGAAAGAGCGAATCATGGGGAATCTAGTGTTTATGGAAAAACGTTTGATTCTAGATGATGATTTTCTAGAGCTGTCTATTCAAAGGAAGATACTTTCTCAGGGAATGCTTGTCGATATAATGAAAACTGATTCTCTATCATTAGACTATTGCATGAAGCTTTTACGTTGTGGTCCAAATGCATTTACACAATTTAGTGATATATTAATCACCACACGGCAAAATGATATTGTGGATATGCTTTTAAACACTAGTTTAGAAATTTAGGACTTTTTTTTTCATGAGACAGATGGTGTTCAATGATGATTGGTTACCCCCCAATATCAAGATTGACATAAAGTTGCAAATAATACCAAAGATGAAAAGCATATTGAGCCTGTTGATGACACACCAGTAAAAATTGTGTATGACTCAAAATGGAATAATGATTATTCTACTGATTACGAACTAAGAGAAGACAATAGCTACAGTATCAAGAGAGAAAATGGTGAACTATTTTATGGAACAGATTCAAAATGTCCAAAGTTGATCATTGATATTAATAATGTATCATAATATATTTTTTTATTAATATTCTACATATCATTATTTCATTAAAAATATATTATGCATTACATTGTCATGTGTTCATTATTTTTAGAGTAAGCTTGCATATCAAACGTTTAGAATGTCTATTAAAACATCGGAGATGTAAGAAAATGAATTTGCAGACATCTATTGTCAGACACATAGAGTAACATTGACAAAATCTAGGTATCAGAATGAATAAATTCTTTATCAACATCCGTTGTTGGATATGTCATTATGTCATTATGAAAAAACTGTAAGTAAGTAAGTAACAAACTCTTTCTTGAATTCACCTCTTGGATACACAATATAGAAATTTAATTCAGGAAATCATGAAAAAAAATTGAACAAATTCTTTATTAACATTCATTATCGATTGAAGTCGCTTCCTAGACACACTATAACTACGCTAAGACATCCCTATAACTAGGCTAAGACATCCTTCTGCCATCAACCCATCTCCCCCAAAACACTTTTCAACCATTTCTCGTTAAAAATTTTATTTTCAAGTTATTCATTTGGGTTTTTCGCTAGCAATTCCCCCCCCACTATCACACTATAACTACGCTAAGACATCCTTCTGCCATCAAGCCATCTCCCCACTTTTCAGATATTTCTTGTTAGAAATTTATTTCAACTCATTCATTTGGGTTTTTCGCTAGCAATTCGCCCCCCTCAATATCACACTATAACTACGCTAAGACATCCTTCTGCCATCAAGCCATCTCCCCAAGAACACTTTTCAGATATTTCTCGTAAAAATTTTTATTTTCAAGTCATCCATTTGGGTATTTCGCTAGCAATTCGCTCCCCACTATCACACTATAACTACGCTAAGACATCCCTATAACTACGCTAAGACATCTTTCTGCCATCAACCCATCTCCCCCAAAACGCTTTTCAGCCATTTCTAGTTAAAAATTTTAATTTTCTTACAAAAACTAGTGTTTATGGTCAAAAAGCTTTATAGTTCATTTTTATGGAAATGGTCTATTTTCGTTCCAAAGTTAGGCTTTTTCTAACCAAAGATTCACATTTGACCTAGAGAAATGTGTTTTCTATAATTTTCTTACAAAAAATTAGAGTTTACGGTCAAAAAGCTTTGTAGTTCAGTTTTTTACGGAAATGACATATTTTCCTTCCAAAGCTGACAGTTTTTGGGGAACAAAGTGAAAGTGAAGTGCAACTCGGCCCGAAAGTAACCGTAACTCTAAAAACGGAATTTTAATAATAATAATAGATACTTAAAATGATTGGCTTTATGCACTGATTCCAAATACATAAATTTCCTTAGGTTTAATGCTATCCATCAAATGCTAAGACCCTGAGAATATTATGCCTTTTAGAAGAAAAACAAAAATCTTTAGTCATAAAGAAATTTCAACTACCAACTGGTTTCAGAATTCCTATCAAGTCGAACAAAAAAGCAAAAACGAAAACAACTTCAACAAAAAAAAACCAATTTTAAACAGTTTTTGGGAAGGAAAGTGAAAGTAAAGTGCAACTCAGCTCGAAAGTAATCATAACTCAAAAACCGAAATTTTAATAATAATAGATACTGAAAAATGATTGGCTTTGTGCGCTGATTCCAAATACATAAATTTCCTGAGGTTTAATGCTATCCGTCAAAAGCTAAGACCCTGAGAATATTATGCCTTTTAGAAGAAAAACAAAATCTTTAGTCATCAAGAAATTCCAACTACCGACTGGTTTCAGAATTCCTATCAAGTCGAACAAAAAAAAAGAAGCAAAAACGAAAACAACTACAACAAAAAAAAATTATTTTTTACAAAGTGTGTAGGTACCCCCTTGCACACTTGTTTGATATCCTTGTTGTCGCGTTTCCACACAGTATACCTTCGGCCCAGGAAACACACCACTGGATATCAGATCGCTACCCGTTTCAGATTTTAAAGTTAAAAATTGATTTGGGGCCTGGCGTTGCACTAGCTCTGGGTCGCGGGGTTCATCCCAATTAGTGTAGTCTATTCTTGAGCTAATGTACTTGCCAATTTACAAATCATTCAATACATTTTCAGTTTTGACTTTTAACAGGAGTGGATCAGTGTCCCCGTAATACACTTGAACTTGTTCCTCAATCGGCCACTGTACCTTGCATACATTATAATAAAATGACATTATGAGTTTTTTTTAGATATTTCAGTTATTGCACCCCCGCCTGCAATATTTTTATTTAAAACAATATTTCTTTTCTTGCGATGTAGGAGCATCAAATCAAATATTTAAAAAAACCTCTAAAGTAGAATTTTGGAAAGTTTTGAGTTTGGGGAGAAGGGGGATTTCAAAAACATCTCCCCATGACATACATTGTCCTCTAAAGTCGATTCTGATGTTTGTAGCGCTTTAGAAATATTTAAAAAAAGCCTCTAACATAGAATTTTGGAAAATTTTGAGTTTGGGGGGAAGGGGAATTTTAAATACTTCACATGGTTTTGAAGCGTAGTGTGTTGTTACTAGTAGTAGTAGTAGTATTATTATTTTCTTGTTTTTTGCAAGCCATTCATAATATACCTTAAATGCATTCAGATATTTTCAACTGTTGAATGTAGGCAAAACGATACTCTTAACTAAAATAATTAGAAAATGCGATAAAATGTTTGTGGAAACCCATCTCCCCCAAAACAATTTTCAGCTATTTCTAGTTAAAAATTTTATTTCAACTCATTCATTCGGGTTTTTTCGCAAGCAATTCGGCCCACAGTACAGCACTATAAGCACTCTAAGACACCCTGCTGCCATCACCCTACCACTTTTGTATTATACAGAACACATCAAAGAAGTAAAGCTATCCGTTATTAAAATTCTTTTCTTGCCATCTGCATCTCTCTTAGTATCAAGTTTTTAGTATACTATAACGTTAAACTCTATTTTAAATTGATAACCCTGTTCAAACGCCACTTGTGTATTTTACAGAATACATTGAAGAAGTAAAGCAAGGTCAACTCATAAGACCATTTTATCATCGTTAACTATTTCCATAGATTGATATTGTTCCAAATTTATAATAAATAAGGTATGAGTTAACAACCCCGAGCGGTTACCTTAACTGATAATCACCAATTCGCAAATGCTATACCCTGTTTTCTTCACCTTCATACGATCCAATTCGCAAATACTATATAGCTCTTTTTTTCCCTATTATTCAATTAATATCATTCGTATAGTCCAATTCGCAAATGCTAAACCCTTTTTTTTCTCCATCTTCATACGATCCAATTCGCAAATGCTAAACCCTTTTTTTAGACCTACGATCGCAATTAATGGTACTTGTTATCAGGAAGAAATGTCAACTGCCAAAAAAAATAAAAAAAATAAAACACGCCATGCTGAATGTGTTTCAAAAACCCATCTGGTTGAAAACGTGTTTGACCACTTTATAGGTTTGCACGCTTTTTTAAATGTCCACGTGAAACTGTACTGCATATTCTTGTGAAATTCCATGTGCAATTGAAATAAGTAGCAATAACCAGTCTGATTGTCTTATACAATCTCGACTATACTCTCAAAACGTGTTTGACCACTTTATAGGTATAAAAGGTTTGCCAGCTTTTTAAAATGTGCACAGGAAACTGTAGTGCACATTCTTGTGAAATTGCATGTAAGTTTGAAATATACACCAATAACCAGTCTGATTGCATTATATAATCGTAATTATAGTCTCAAACGTGTTTGAACACTTTATAGGTTTGCCAGCTTTTTAAAATATGCACGTGAAACTGTAGTGTATATTCTTGTAGTCGTCAAACCTTTGCACTGTATATTCTTGTAGTCGTCAAACCTTTGCACTGTATATTCTTGCAGTCGTCAAACCTTTGCACTGTATATTCTTGCACTCGTCAATGCACTCGTCAAAGTACTAGATAGGTTACTACTTGCGTCAGATAAAAATTTTGAAACTTTCATTTTGTCCAAAATAGACCAATGATCATATAGTAAAAACTCCCCGTTTTACACAGCCCCCCCCAATTCCAGGGGTATGTAAGGTTTTTATGGAAGGAATGATCGTATAACTTCGTTGGGGGCTCATTCTATTGGAAATTGAAAGTTCTAGTTCTCTTTTTAAAAGTCAAAAGGGACCGGAGGGCAACTAGCCCTTCTGTCTTCTATGCCTCAAATCCATCTGACTGACTTTCTGAGATTGCCATTTTGTTAAAATAAGCCAAAAGACCAGTTAACAAAAACTCCAGGGTCAACACAAACCCCCAGAGCCCTGGGACAAGTGTTGTATGTTACCCTAGCGTTCTCTGTACGGCCTGACCCCCTCCCCCCAAAAAAACAACAACAACTTGTTAACGATATTTTATTTCAAAAATTATGGCAACTCATCGCTGGCCCGCCATGGCCCGCCCCCCCGCCCCCCATCTTCCCCCAAAAACAACAAAAAACTTATTAACAACATTTTATTCCAAGACTAATGGGCGATGACACCTGGTTCCCCATGGCCCAATACCCCTCCCTCCCCAAAAACACTATCAATTATAAATCATGGGAACTGACCCCCGGCCCTCCCTTTATGTAACGACACCCAAAAAAACTCATTAACGGTATTTTATTCCAAACAGCATGGGAGCTGACACATTGCCCTCCCTCCACGCCCTCCCCCGCCGTTAACCAAAAAAATTATTAACGATATTCTATTCCAAAAATCATGGGAATTTAGTTTAATTTTATTAGCTCTTTCCCAAACTTCTTCACTACAAACAAGCGTATGGTTACTGCTCGTTTCCCTAACGGTAAAAGCATAAGGCTTACTGCGTATTTGATGCTTTATTAAAACGAATTATATTACAAATATTTTCTTTTGTACTTATTACAACATTGAAAATAAAATGAAAAATGCAGTGAAACCAGACCCGTATTTACCAACTGGTCCACTAGGCCCTGCGGATTTCACTATTCCCGAAGTTTCGAGGATTTCCCCGAAAATCTTGCAAAAATGGAGCCGCAAAAACGCTCGGGTCTAGAAGCGTCAAAATTTTAAATTCGGCCCTGGGTGAAACACAATCTTGAGCTGGCGAGCTTTCAGTAATTAATATCATTAAATATCAAATATTCAGTTTAATTTTATTAGTTCTTGCCAAAACTGTTAATTTATTTTGGAATAAAAATTATTTTGAAATACGAAACTTTGAAAAACTTGAAACTCCGGCAATCAAAAACAAACAAAAATTAATTTTAAAAAAGTTTCAGAAAAAGCTGTTTTTCTAAAGAAAAGTAAAAGCCATATTGAACTTAAGATCAGAAGAAATAAGAGTTTGGGTTTTGTCTCCTTCTCTCACTGTAAAAGTCTAAAATCTACTGCATCATTGGCACTTTACTTAAAACGAACTAAATTACAAAATTTTTTTTTTGGATTTATTACAATATTGAAAATAAACATAAAAATTACAGTAAAATTAAATTTTTAACTGATGAACTTTCAGCAATTAATATCATTAAATATCAAATATTTATTTTAATTTTATTAATTTTTTTCCCAGAGTGTTCAAGACAAATATAGCTTCACTAAAAACAAGAGTCTGGACACTGTCCCCTTCCCTGACTGTAAAAGTCTAAAGCCTACTGCTTCATTGGTGCTTCACTGAAAGAAAATTATGTTATAAATAGTTTCTTTTCCAGTTTTTGCAGCATTAAAAATGAAAATAAAATTACTGTGAAATAAAATCTTGAAATAATGATCTTTCAACAACTAATAGCTTTAAATATCAAACATTCAGTTTGATTTTATCTGTACTTTCCAAGACTGTTCAAAACAAATATAGTTTTCAGTAAAGCGCCATGGAAGCAATAGGTTTTAGACTTTTACAGTGAGAGAAGGAGGCAAAACCCAAACTCTTGTTTGTAGAGATATAGACCTACTGCCAACAAAATCCTGGTTTCTTTGCCCTTCCCTGCGTTTAAAAGTACCTGAACATACAATAGCTTAGGATAGGTTAAGAAAAGAGCAATTCGTCAGATGTTAGATGGTGATGGTGATTTCGTCGACACCGGCGCCATTTTCTACTCTTACATATTTCCTACTCTGTTTGGTTTATATTAAATAAAAGTGAGCCAAGAGTTGATTACTAAGCTGAAAATCAGTATACCGTTGCACGTACTGCAGCCCAGCGCAGCATGCTCAACATTTGTCAGTTACACAAGATAAAAGTTGTACGGCTGATGATTGACAAACTGATTGGTGATAGGCTGGTGATTGAAGGTATTGTTGTCTTATGGCGAAATAATGTGTCTTACAATCTTATTCGTTTTCAAAAATGAGTTAGAAAGTGAAAAGGATTCCTCTAGTGATTCCTCTAGGCAAATTTTCCTCATAGAGTAAGAGAAGATCAGCTTAAAGAGTATGGTTAATTTATAAGAGTTTATAAGTTTATAAGAGTTATAAGTTTATAAGTTTATAAGTTTATAAGAGTTTATAAGAGTTTATAAGAGTTTATATTAAGGAAACTGGCACTAGTGTCAACAAAAAACTATCAACGCCATCTAGCGTTGGCGACACTTGGCATTTTTTCAGCTTTATGATGTTTTTTATTGTCAGAAACTGAGATCAAACATTATTACTACCCTAATTTTACCAGTTACACTAATTAAATTGATTATTCTTATTGTTACGCTGGATATTGTCAAGTGTCACTAGACGCTAGATGGTGGTGATAGTTATTTTGTCAGCACTAGCGCCAGTTCCCATTCTTATAAGTTAAACAAAATATTTGAACCAGAAATTAATAATACAAAATCAATCATTGTACCACGGAAGGCGTTGTTGCACATAAGTTTCAGAGAAAAGAAAAATAGACTAAGAAACTTTCTTCGCTTTTGCTATTGACGATCTGTACTTGTCCCGGTTAGCGGTAGAACGGACCCTTAATTGTAAGCGAAGTGTCAAAAATAGAAGTGTATACGTTAGGGATATGTGGTAAACCGTGACAAAGTTGCAGAAAATGATATAGAGACAGTACTATAAGTAATATAATGAGACTTATGGTGCTTGATCTTGTTTTGAACGATTTTTTTTTAAATATTGTGGTTACAAAATTAGGAATACATTACAAAAGGTTGTGAATATAAATTTTGGGAAAGAGGAAGTACCAAGTGATTTTAGGAAGAATTTAATTAAACCCCTTTATACCTAGAGTGATAAGATTGAGTTTGGTAATTAGAGAGGACTTAACATGATAACGTTTATTAGACTAAGATATGTAGTAGATGAATTTTTAAGAGAACATGGTTTAAGCAAGGGGAGAGGATGTGTTGACCAAATTTACTCTTACGTTAATTAAACGATAAGTGATTGAGCCATCATCAAATGTTAAAATTTGTTGTCCAATGGATAGGTAAAACCCTCCAAGACTTCGATTGAACAAATGATTTGAGTGTCCTAGATAAAAAAGTTAGCAAAACGAGTGAATTTATAGCTTTGAGATTCAAGGTGCAAAAACAGAGTTGAAAATTAAAGCCAAGAAGACTAATTTGCTTAGACTAGGAATTAATTTAATTGAGAGTGAAGAGGTGATGTAAGGTAGCGAGAGAATAAATCAAGCTTTACTTACCAGGGTAGTATTATTTGTAAAGGTGAGGGGTGCAGCAAAGATGTAAAAGTAGAACAGCCAAGGCGCAGAGCGTTTTTTCGTAGTTGAAGAAAAGTTTGGAAGAACAGTGATATAAATGTATGAAACAAGATCGGAATATTGGCGGCTAAGGATCGGAATAAGACAGTTGTCAAGTATGGTTCCGAAACATGGGTGCTCCAAAACGCAGAGAAAGATTTGTAAAATTTTTTCCACAGAAAAACATTTACTCATTTTACTAACCAATATCAAACACAGAGTTGTGCACCAACGTTGTAAGCAACGACAGAGATTGGGTTGGCGCAGGTGCGTGTTGCGTCGTGGTTGGTTCCAGTGTGCGTGATTTAGAAGCTTCAACGATGGCTCCAGTGCCCTTCAGATCCACAGGTGTAGATGAATGCTCCACAGACGTCCCGCTAGCGCCACTGTCAGAAACATCCCTAGTCCGCTTGGGCGCGAAAAACGACGTAATGTCACACTTCCTCTTCATGTTGAAAATCGCTCTTCTCTTATCCAAGTCCGAAATTGAACTGAACTGAACTGACAATCTTGCACTCGCTTATAACATTTACCTCGAGCCTCCATTAATCCTAATTTATTTATCAAACACAGAAAATAATTTGATCAGTCTTTCTAGGGCTAGGCCTTATTTCACAGAAGGATGACGGATTGCCAAAAATATTTTTTTCTTTGTGCGTTCTGGTCATTCATCTAGGGCCAAGGGAAAAGCAGGTCTTACCCCAATGGGGTGTAAAGAGGTCATAAAAATGGATTTAGAGGAAATTGCAACTTTACAATAGGGAGTAAAGAGTTGTTAATGATAACAATAGTTTTATAGTTATATGATAGCATATGGTAACCATAAAAGGCTAGATTCATTCTTTTACTAGCTTTGGGTACAGTCCAATTAATGGACTTTCTCCAGTAAATTTGAGTTTTGTGATTTTGCTTACACATATATTTTAATAACTGTCTTAGGGTAATATGTATAGTTGCTTTTTGCACATGACCTTAAAGATTTAAGATACAATATTATTATCATAGGCAGCGCGCCAGCGCTGCCTAAGTAAAGAACGATGTGGGCACAATGTTTTTTTTTCTCCATACCCGGGCACTTTGTATCGAAGGAGTTGTCGTAGAAAGTTCGAAAAGGGCTCATTCGATTGCAAATTGGAGTGGCTAGTGCCCTTTTTAATAGTCGAAAGTGATTGGAGGGCATCGTCCAGATTTCCAGATAGAAAATATCTTTTTGAGGAGGACACTTCCCCACAACCCTCGGGGCAAGGGTTTTAAGTTATGCCATGGGGGTATATAAGGTTTTTATAGAAGGCGTTGTCGTAGAAACTTCAAGAAAGGTTCATTCGATTGGAAATTAAAAGGGCTAGTACCCTTTTTAATAGTCGAAAGTGATTGGAGGGCAACAGGCCCCCCCACACCCATCATTTCCCCAAACACATTGAATCAAAATTTTTAGATTGCCATTTCGTTCAGTGTAGTTGATTTCCAGATAGAAAATATGTTTTTGAGGAGGACACTGCACGACAACCCTCAGGGCAAAGTTTTTGTGTTATACCCTGGGGGCATATCAGGTTTTTATAGAAGGCGTTGTCGTAGAAACTTAAAAACAGGCTCATTCGATTGGAAATTCAAAGGGAAAGTGATTTGAGTGCAACTAGCCCCCTCCCCCCTCACGCCCTTCATTCCTCCAAACGCATCCAATCAAAATTTTGAGATAACCATTTTGTTCAGCGTAGTTGATTTCCAGATAGAAAATATGTTTTTGAGGAGGACACTCCCCCACATCCCTCAGGGCAAGGGTTTTAAGTTATACCCTGGGAGTATATAAGGTTTTTAAAGAAGGCGTTGTCGTAGAAACTTCAATAAAAGCTCATTTGACTGGAAATTCAAAGGGCTATTGCCCTTTTTAATAGTCGAAAGTGATTGGAGGGAAACTAGCCCACATTCCCCCAAACACACCCAAGAAGAATTTTGAGATAGCCATTTTATTCAGGGTAGTTGATTTCCAGATAGAAAACATATTTTTAAGGAGGACACTCACCCACAACCCTCAGGGCACAGTTTATATAATTAGGCAGTAAGTTTACCGCAGATGATTTCTGGCTCTTCATTCTCGGTGCAAACAAAAAGCTCCTCCCACTTATTTCTGCACTTATGGGTTAGTGTGTATGGGTCAATCAATGAGAAATTGTTACAAAGTGCATTATTCGTAATTGCAAAAGCAGAAAAAAACTTGGTGAGCCGGCCAAGTGGTTTGCAAGTGTCCCATCTCACAGGTACGACTTAATTTATATACAAATTACGACTTAATCTATTATTTAAATTCAATGGACTCAACTGATTGGCCTATGTAGGATTTTGTAAAAAATGGGGAGGAGAGTTGATGAAATTTGTGAAAATAAGGAATTTTTGTTTCTTCTAATAACTGGTGGAATAGGTGTGATGGTTTCAGGGGCGGATCCAGGATTTTTTAGCGGGGGGGGGGACGCAAAAAAATACAAATGAAAGTGCATTGTCAGTTTAATATACATATACTGATATTTACTAATAAAAATGTTAATATTATGTGATTTATTAAAGTTATAAAAGTAAAAACATTTATATTTTTTCAGTAAAGTGCAAATTTTGTTCTGGCCTTGGGAAGGCGTAGGGGTTTTGCGCCCAACTTTTGCTAATTTCTGCTCGTTTTGAGTTTGACTCGGTTTATTATTGTAATTTCTGTTCGTTTTGGGTTTCATTTTTTTATCAATGCTGATTTGTGGTATTTTCACGCTTGGTAGATTATTTGATTTTAGTTTTGCTCATTTTTTGTTTAATGGAGTTCTTTACTTTTCTTTGAAAAACTTATTTTTTGGAAAAAGTTTTTTTAATTAATTATAATAAAATGAAACCTTCCGTCTGGGGGCCAGCGAAAAGCAAGTCGCTCCCCAATGGGGTGGGAGAAAATATAAGAAAGGATTTGAATGACTTATCTCAATTTTTAATACCAAGTTTAACCTGAATTCTTGAGTTTGAACTAAAAAATGAGATTGTTTTCTTTATTGTTGAAGCTTTTCTTTTTTTTGAAGTATAAGCTACCTAGCCAGATATAGCTAGTGTGTTAGCTTATATTCCAGCGTTCATAAATCTCCAATTAAAAAATTTTTAATTCAATATACTAAAATATTTTTTATACATATCTAAACTTATTCGTTCTGTAAAAAACAAATCATTTTAAAAGGATTTAACTCAAGACCGTATCCCGGGGGGGGGGGGTTGTTACCCGCTTTTTAACCCCCCCCCCCCGAAATTTTGACCGAGTCGAAAATTAGTCTAAAAAATACCTGTAAAGACAAAATCTTACCAGAAAAAAATATGCTCCCACACTAAATCCTATTGCATTTTGTGGGTAAACGGTTCTGATCAGCTTACACGATTAGGTAACCGTAGATAACACCATGGTCACCTGACCTTGCATAGTAAATTAGGGTTAATATGCGCTATTATCCTATTGCATTTTGTGGCATAAAAAATCATATTGCAATTTTGTGGGTAAACGGTTGTGATGAGCTTACGCAATTAGGTAACCCCATGTTCGCCTTATTATGCAACGTCAGACCTTACAGAGTAAATTATGATTAATGGGGGCCCGAGGTAAATGTTATAAGAGATTGCAAGATTGTCAGTTCAGTTCAGTTCAATTTCGGACTTGATAAGAGAAGAGCGATTTTCAACATGAAGAGGAAGTGTGACATTACGTCGTTTTTCGCGCCCAAGCGGACCAGGGATGTTTCTGACAGTGGCGTTAGCGGGACGTCTGTGGAGCATTCATCTACACCTATGGATCTGAAGGGAACTGGAGCTATCGTTGAGGCTTCTGAATCACGCACACTGGAACCAACCACGACGCAACATGCACCAACCCAGTCTTTTTTGTCGTTTACAAGTGACATCGGTCCTTTTGTCAACAAAACCTCCAGTCTCGATGAAAAATCTAAGCTGGCTTTGCTGAATAGCCCTTGGACTCCAGATATATGCTACATTTTACCAGTATCCGAAAACGGAAGCTGAAGTTTCAGTAACTTGGCTCGCTTGTTTCAGTTGGTTGTCCTACTCTTCGTCCGAGGACGCTGCTTTTTGCAGATTTTACGTTCTGTTCTTGTCAGAGACAGCGGGCAAAGGCTGCCACCAGCGCTTGGGGAATCTAGTCACCAAACCATTCATGAAGTGGAAGGATGCGATAGAGTGCTTCACAGCTCACCAACAAGCAGAGTTTCATAGAAACTGCATCGTATCGGCTGAAAACTTCATTTCTGTCTCAGAGAAAAGGCAGGACAATATCGTGCACCAACTAGACGCGACGAGGAAAGCGCAGGTTCAAGAAAATCGCCAGAAGTTGCGACCAATTGTTGAGACGGTGATATTTTGTGGGCGGCAACAGCTTGCCCTTCGTGGTACAAACGATTCCGGCCCCATTTCGGTCTTGGATCCAGAACCTTCTCACAGTGTGGCAACTTCCGAGCACTACTGCGGCTGAGGGCGAGACACGGTGACGATGTTCTGAAGAACCATCTTCTTTCTGCAGCTGGAAATGCCACATATCTTTCTCCCATCATCCAGAATAGTATTATCGCCGCATCCGGGGAGCTTCTTCAGCAGTCTATTGTGGAAAGAGTAAACGTAAGTCCATGCTTTTCGGTGCCTGCCGATGAAATGACGGATGTTTCGTATACCGAGCAGCTGTCTGTTTGCGTCCGCTTCACTTTCAAAGGGAACCTGCATGAGGACTTCCTTGGTTTTACCCCAGTTTCTGATTTGACTGGGCAAGGTCCTGCAATTTCTCGAAAGCCTTGATCTTAATCTGATCAAGATGGTTGGTCAGGGATATGACGGTGCAGCAGCGATGAGTGGGCATCTTAGGGGTGTATAGGCTGTTATACGTGAAAAGTATCCGAAGGCGCTTTACTTCCAGTGTAGTGCGAACAGTCTCAACTTGGTCATTTCTTCTGTATGCTCTATTCTGGCGTTTAAACATTTCTTCTGTGTTTTGTCATAAGTTTGCAGTTTTTAACACACTTCCCCACTCAGGACACAGAATTTAAATGAGAAGATCAACGAAATACTACCGGATTCGAGGGAACATACTTTAACCGGACTCTGCGAAGCAAGATGAGTGGAGCGCCACGATTCAGTCGTGCGTTTTCTTAAGCTGTACTGACCAATCCTGTGATCCCTGGAAGCTCTTGAAGAGAACGGAAATGCAGAAACTTATGCAAAAGAGGAGCAGTTGCTTGACGCGATGACACAGTCGAAATTTGTTGTGTGTCTCCACGTGGTCAAAGAGCTCTTCTGCCTTACGCTTCCACTGTGCAAGACTCTTTAGTCAGTTGACTGTGATTTGGCAGCTGCATGCAGGCAAGTGGAAACTGTCCTTTCAAAAACAAAGGAAATGCGAGGAAATGCTGCTACTGCTTTCACGTCTATTTTCGACGAAGTTCAGCGTTTTTCCAGTGACTTAGGACTGGATATGACTCGTCCAAGGACGAGAGGTGGCCGGAGTATGCATGCAGACGATCCAGACCTTCTCAACCACTATAGAACTTCGCTCTTTATTCCTTTCCTGGACCACTTCACTTCCGAGCTGAAACAACGATTTGTGCTTCACCAGAAACTGCTGTCAAATCTCAGTGTCCTTTTTCCTGCCAAAATTGTTTCTGTCGATCTGAAGACATTAAACCTGGAGTCATTGGTTGAATTGTATGGCTATATTCTTCCCGAGCCAGACTGTCTGAAGAAAGAAATTGAGCTATGACGCATCAAGTGGGAGAATGTTCCGGTATCAGAGAGGCCTACTTGTGCTGTGTCTTTGCTTCAGGCATGCGACGCTACCTCTTTTCCAAATATTTTTCTTCTTCTGGCTGTTCTTGCGACGTTACCTGTTAGCACTGCTACTTCGGAAAGAAGTTTCTCAACGCTCAGAAGGCTCAAAACCCGGCTGAGAAACTCAACAGGAGAAGAACAATTGAGTGACTTAGCCCTCCTTGCAGTCAATAGGGACGTAGACATCTGCCCTGACAAGGTCATTGACATTTTTGTAGAGAAGAAAAATTGTCACCTGGATTTCGTTTTACAGATATTCGCCCTTAATTTTAGCGAAAAAAAAACTAAAAAATATACAGACTACTACTATTTGGCTTCTTTTTGCGTTAACTGTTTTTGCTGTCTCCAAAAAAAATTAGCTTGTAGTATTCACGTCCTCGTTCGCAGGGGAGAAATAACGTTCTCGATCTAACGTAATGTTGCTCGAGGATGTTAGACAAAGTCCACGGGAAAAAATCGGGTAACCCCCCCCCCCAACAAAAATCCTGGATACGGCCCTGATTTAGCTAAATAAAAAATGAATGCCTATTTAGTGGAGAAAAAATAATATTCATTTCTACTTTGGCCTGTAAATCCTAAATGTGAAAAGGAAAAATAAATTACCAGCTCTATTTTATTCATCCAATTCTTATATTAACCATATGTTATTCATCTATTTATCGTATGCAGCCTCTAGTGAGCGAACAAAGAAAATATATAATTAACTTACATATTCTTAACATACTAAAGAGTGGATACAAATGCCTATGTATCCACTCATCCAATTTCATCCACTCGCATCTACTTTCAGTTCTAAAGGATACCGGTGGTGGCTATTGGAGAGAGAGGGGGCATTTGCCCACCCTTCTCTACATATATTTATTCGTACCCTTAGATTTTCAAAAATACCGGTTTTTGGTATTTAAATTGAAAAAAAAACTACGGTACTTATATGTTATATAATACTCACTCGAGAACTTGTATCGCGAACATGAGACAATACCCTGTTTTCACAGTGTTTATACCAGACAATTAGCTTCGGCTCGGTGGGAAACTATATTATAGCTGTATTTTAATTAAATATTTAGTAGGTATTTTGGTTAGGTTAATTTAGTTTACGTATTTAATATAATGCGCTCTGGGAGGGCCCCTTCCATAATTCTTTGTTGTAGTTTTCATAATTCTGTTACTAAAGTATTGCATTTTCATCATATTTTGTTTTGTTTTATTAGCATTCACCAAACTTCTCGAGTGTGTATTATATAACATATAAGTACCAAAACTTGTTTTTTGGTAATTTCATTGGAAAAATTAGAAAAAGGGGAAACAAAAATTGATACTTGTTAAAAGAAGATACTGATTAGAATAATTTGGTACAGTATTATCATCTATATAAAATTAATAGAGATGGCGCTAACGTAGGTGAAAGAATTGCACTGTAGAAGTAAGAGCCTAAATAGTCTATCTCTAACACCATCAGCATATTTTAATATAGGTTGCATCTTATCTATTTGAAGGCGTATTAATTGCAAGAACTATCATATTAAAATCCTATTTAGAACTTTTTACCCATTAGAAATGGATGATACTATGGCTTCTACACAATGACAAGCTATAAATATTTTGTAACACTGTAGCATTTTCGATTTAAAGCTGATTTGACAAGCTGATTAATAATTTTTAACTGACTCTCTAGGCATATTTCAAAAGTAGCAGTGAAACTTGTTGGACGACCGGTATACAAAAAAACGCAGCGTATACTCTTCTATTAAGATTACGCAGCGTATATACACTATACGAAAAAATATTTCACTATACTAACGACTACTTTCAGAACACTAGCGACCCTGTTGAAATTGGTGCACTGGCCTTAAAAAAAAAGTACCAGAATTTATTAAGCCCTCAACGTTCAACACAATTAGGGCATTTCGAAATTTAAAAATTTATTTATAAAACTGCGAATAGAAAAAACAAAACAAGCAGGATTAGAAATTTAGCAAACGAGATCAAAACAATTATTAGCGTCCCCTCTAATGCAAGCATAATCAGGCCTCAATGTACTCTAGCCCATGTAGTCTAAGCAAGCCCGTACCCAAGGGGGGGGGGGGGGGGGGCGGGGGGTTCCAACCCCCCCCCCCCAAAAAAAAATGTTTGTTTGACTCGTAAGAACGTAACAAAAATGGATATAGACAAATTTTGCATGCGTTTTTTAGTTTTGTTTGGTGTAACCTCCCCCCCCCCCGCCCCCGAAAAAATCTTTGAGTAAAACTCCCTCTAAAATATCCTGGGTACGGCCTTGAGTCTAAGAAAGCCCCATTGCTGAATAAGAAAAAGTTAAACCTACCAATGTTTAGATTTCTGTCGTGTCTAGGAAAAATAGAGAGTGCTACGTACTTAATTAAAAAAAAAAAAATAATAAAATATTAAATCGGAAATTAAAGTTTATTTGTTGACAAGCATCAGGGTAATGTTCAATTACTAATTTTTTTTAAGAGATTGATTATTAAATTAATTAAATTGATATCCATTATTTTTCAGTAAAGTTTGATGAAGTCGCAAAGAAAACAAACTACAACTACTACTAACAACTCACCACAGGACCAAGCCGCCTGAGGCCAACACCGCTACGCACGCTCCTCCTCCATCCCAATCTATTCAAAGCCTCCCTATTTACGCTCGCCCATGAAGTTCCCATTTCCTTTAAATCTTTCTTTATGACGTCCTCCCACCGAAGACGAGGACGACCTGCTTTTTGTTTAGCCCTAAATGGTTGGCTGAAAAGAACAATCTTCGGCAATCTGTCATTATTCATCCGCACAACGTGCCCTAGCCACCTCAACCTTTCTTTCATTATAGCCCTAGAGAGCTATAATGCTATAAGAAAACACAGAGTACAAAAAGTTACATACGACTCCAAAATTACGAATACTTAGCGCAGCTTTCAGTTAAGGACTAAAAAAACTGACTGTAAAGAGGGGGATTAGTGGATGAAGGCTCTCCTCATGAACAGGACGGTTTCTGTTTCTTTTGGTGCAATTACAAGTAAACCATATTTACTTGCAATGTAGAACAATTGGAGCATGACAATTTATTGGTTTATCGTGAGATTTTCATAAAAACCATGAGAAGTCACGAAAAATCAGTAGGTATGGAAGCACCGAATATTACTATAGAAGAAATTCAGATTAAACAAAACCTCTACAGAAAAAAAACCATCTTATCAGAAAGCAAGGTTCCCTTAATTTGTTAAATTAAATTTTACTGGGGTATTCTATTGACGTTCCAACAACGCTCCTTTTTTCAAAAACGCTGGCTAAACTTCGAGTTTGGCAATCATTCTGTTCTTTGTTAATGATTGGGAGCCATCTATTTATCAGATTTATAGATGGCAAACATGGAATAAGTCTCGAACGCTTCTGGAAACCAAAAAATACCTTGCAAGTCCAAAATTAAAAAATCCTGGAAATAATCCGAATTCCACATCGGGATAAAACTTAGCATCTCTCCTATTTAGGAAATTCCTTCAGAGCGATTTAACTGCTATCTATATGACCGTTTGGTAAAACCTATTTACCACCTCCTGAAAATAAACGAGCTGATTCTCTTTTTTTTAAATACCAAATAGCAATAACATGAATCCTTAATTGTTTGATAATATCGTGAATAAGGGGAGTAGCACTAATAACGCTAATATAGAACACTGTTCTATTTTCTTGTTTATCTTAGGATGGATGGGTACAATAGCCGTTACAGACCCAGTGTTGCTATTGGCTCAGAGAAGGGAAGGGAGTGGTTCCTCTTAATCGTCTTACAGCTAGTAATAAGGAATCTTGGGAATTACTAAGGTGTATAATACTCTTAAACCTTATCATGGCTGCCCCCAATGGTGCAACCTACTAAAGAACGATTCCTAGCCCATAGTAACCGAAAGTTTAAAAACACCTTTAAAAAAATGTAAAAGAAAAACTGTTAAAAAAAGTGTCAAGTGAGGAAGCATCGCCGTTTGAAGCTGGTTCAGGAATGGTAAGTATTATTTCGATTAGACTTAATAGTAAGATGTTGTTTTGGAAATTTTTTTTTAGGAATTCCCAAAAATAGCCTGAAAATCCACAAAACGGTGACGGATTGAAATGAAAACAGCACCATTGTAATCATCATTTCTGAAAACCCTATTTAAGAGAATCACAGTCGCCCGTCTTGAACAAGAAGAAAAATTGCTTTTTTACATGGAATGCAGGGATGTGTGACTTGTTTTATTCTTGTTTCATTTTTTTTGTCGCAGTTAGTGGGGCACCAAAACATCATAGAGAGATGTTTAATTACTCATTTGAAAGGAAAATTGCTATTTCTAGTGCCTTTTATAAGTAATAAAACATAATATTAAGAATAAAATATAATTTTTGGCAAAAACTGCGTCTTCATACACAAGATGATGGTATGATCAACAGGGTATGATGTCATTTTTGAGCGACTCACTGCCTGATTCGCTGTGGTTCGTTTTAAATCAATTATAATAGAATTTAAAATTAGTCAAAGACCATTAAACAAAATTTAAGTTTTTCAACTCTCCTGTATTATTGTTAATACCTATTGGATTAGAATTGAAACAGAGATAAATAAAAATAGGCCAGGTTTTTCAAAAGACAGGGAAAATAAAATAAAAAAAATGATTAATGCAAAAATAATAATAAAAGTCCGAATATTTCGCCTTCATATCCGGACGGAAAAGTTCTTCATCAACAGAAGAAAAACTAGTTTGTTATTTAGGTATATTTGATTGATATTTGATACCTTAGCTTGGGTGGCTTGTTGATTTCGAATATTTCAAGGAATCCATATACATTTGCAAAGCTTATCTAATGTCAGCAAAAAGTAAAAAATGAAAAAGCAGAATATTTTTAATGTTTGTTTGAGAAGGAAATTGGAAATAAAAATACTCAATGTGCTAAACCATAGATCATAAATTTATGTGTTTATAAAGTTGGCTTATTTTTAGCGAGCTTTTTTCAGCAAATTTTTTGCGACCACCACTTAATAGGCTAAGTATTTTTTTCATGCTGCCAAAGAGTATGAGGAACATATAAGAAGTCAAAACTGGTATTGGAATCAGTGGCGGATCCATGGGGAGCGAGGGGGGCGCGCACCCCTGGCGTAGTCTAAAGTAGTGTAATTTACTTAATTAACCCAAGTTCACGTTAATTAAACTTGCTCTTAACGCAGGTATATCGGATCAACCTATTTTGCGCCCACCCCACCTAAATTTTTTTATCGGATCAACCTATTTTGCCTCCCCCCCCCCAAAAAAAAATCCTGGATCCGCCCCTGACTGGAATTGAAAAGGAAAATCATCAAAACCATTAAACAATCTATTTTGCACCAGAGCCCTCTATTGTACTCGAGAGATTAAACATTTGAGAGGATTTCCCCTTCGCGATGATTTTCAAACTAGAAGAGAAATTGCGGAAGCTCCGATGTATGGACTTTTAATAGCCTCTTAAATTTGGTACAAAGAAGCTATTTATTAGATTCAAATTCTTATCTAGTAAAGCTTGAGAGCATCATTGGAAGACATTTTTGTCGGGAGGTAGAAGGGCATTTAAACTTTTATGATGATTTAATTAATTGACAATTATATGCCACTGAACTTGTCAATGATTATATTCAAACCATTTAAAACAGGCCTTAGAGGATTTTCACTGACAACACACTGCAATTTTGTAGAACTAGTGATTTGACAACATATTGAGTTTAGCACAGATTAAAGAAACTACCACCGTTTCGTCAACCCACAAGGGGACCATATGTTTTAAAAAAACTCGAGTAAACCGAAAATTAAATTTTTAATTGAAAGGCCTCCATATGCAGTTGCCCAGGATTTGGTCGCACTGGGCACCAAATTTAAAAGAAAGGGCAACATGAGTGAAAAATGAGCAAATCAAAAAAATAAGCTAAAAACATTAAAGCTAATATATGTAATAGGCAATATAAGCTAATAATATAAGCATATATAAGCAATATAATAATATAATCATATATGTTAACTAGCAAAAAACACAAAACAAATTAAGAAGATACAGTTTTTTTTTCAGGTGTAGCTATCTTTGGGCATCAATAGCTTGTTACTGTTTGAATTTTTACGAACAAAAAGCGTGGAAAAATTTAACTTATTAGTTTCGCTTTTTTGTTTTCACCGTTCAGCGCGGCAACACTGACCAAATGTGCCACTGCCCTAAAAACATCCTAATTTTGAAACAACCAAAAGAAAAACCTTAGAGAATCACGGTTTTCAGGTATACCTAAAATATGTCTAAGGGGCTGCATATGCTTTTAAATCAATGTCCTTAATCCTTCAAGTTCAAGAAGAATGTGGAAACGAAATAAGGAACAATTGCAGATGCACAAAAATAGACTGCAACGAGGGCAGTAAGACACAATCTCTTTAGACAAAGTGAAAAAACATAAATCTATCGTATTTGTTCTTTTCTGTGTCCTTTAAAGGTATCTCGTATTCATGCTTTGGCTATTAACGTTAGTACAAACAGCAGGTGCATAAAGTCTTATTCTGCATATAATTTAATATAGGACTGTTAAAAATAAGTTAAACTTTTTATGGATGAAACAATTTTAGGTGTTACTAAAAATAGAGAGAGAGAGAAAAAAAAAAAATGCTTTTTCAAGTGAGAAAAAAATAATCCTAATCTAGCATAATTCAAATGAACTAAATTGCATGAAATAAGAAGGGTGTATTTATAATATATATATACACACATACACACACATATACACACACATTCTCATATACACATATACATATACAAATACATACACATACATAGACACATTTACTATTATACTCATACACACAGATACATATAGACATACACACACACACACACACACACACACACACACACGCACACACACACATATATGTATATATGTATACACACACACACACACACACACACACACACACATACACACACACACACACACACACACACACACACACACACACACACACACACACACACACACACACACACACACACACACACACACACTATATATATATCACACACACACACACACACTATATATATATATATATATATATATATATATATATATATATATATATATATATATATATATATATATATATATATATATATATATATATATATATATATATATATACATACATATATCTACATATATATATATCTATCTTATCTATCTACTTTATCTTATCTACTACTATCATTTTTCTATCATTTTTTTTTTTTTCTTTATCTATATATATATATATATATATATATATATATATATATATATATATATATATATATATATATATATATATATATATATATATATATATATATATATATATATATATATATATATATATATATATATATATATATATATATATATATATATATATATATATATATATATATAGTGCCGGGAGCCTGGCGGCTTCACCACCAGGCACCGGCACTCAGAACGTGGCAGGCTTCTATATATACATTCTCACTGTCGATTGTCTTCTAAACGCAGACAATTTGAGCCTTTTCTTGATGTCATGACGTCCAAATGGACCTTAAATTAGAAGTGGTGCCTTTGTAAAATATTTTTTTTTTATTGGACCTTCAAATTTTGCCGCGGCTTGTCTTTAGTCACTATAAAAGACATATCGCCGAACCTTTGTTTTATTCAATTGTTCAGGTGGTGGGACAAAACTTCTTTTTCTTCCAACTATTTATCTAGTCCAGGTTTTCTATTTTACAAGGTATGGAAGGCATTGACGACCACCTTTATTTCTTTAAATTGTTCAGGTGGTGGGACAAGAACTTCTTCTTATGCCTTGGCTTGTCTTTTGTCATTATGAAAGACATATCGCCGAACCTTTGTTTCTTTAAATTGTTCAGGTCGACAATTTTTTAGCTAATTCGTTCTCTTTTTTTGTGTTTATTTATTTATTTTTGTCCCCTCTCCCCCTCTTTCTTGACCATCTATTACCTTTTAACTCTTTTATTGACTTCGTCTAGTTGAATTATTGAGACTTTTTTAGTGTCCCTTTTAATTTATATGTATTTTTGTTTCGTTCTTTTTTTTGTTTTTATTCGCTTATTCCCCCCCCCCTTTTTTTGATGCCCCTTTTAATTCTTTTTCTGATTTGTATTTGTGTAAATGTAGTTTGACTAGTTTTCATATTTTTAACTTTTTAATCGACTTTTTAACGTGTAATTATTGACTTTTAAATGATTGTTCAATATGATTTTTTTTTTTATGTTTTTTTTTTTGCATTTTTGCCAGTTTTGGTGCACCCATTTATATTGTCCACTCCGAAGTCCGAATTCAGCCCTTCGTGGGCTTGTGGTAGGGATCTTTTTGAAATAAATATCTTATCTTATCCTTTTCAATTTTGACACGTTTTGATTCTCGCTGTCCTCACATATATATATATATATATATATATATATATATATATATATATATATATATATATATATATATATATATATATATATATATATATATATATATATATATATATATATATATATATATATATATATATATATATATATATATATATATATATATATATATATATATATATATATATATATATATATATATATATATATATATATATATATATAATATATATATATATATATATATATATATATATATATATATATATATATATATATATACATATATATATATATATATAGAACCACTAACAGTCAGAACGTCGACAGTCATAACATTGACACGACAGGACGTCGACAAAAACATTTATAAGTTTATATAATAGTAATAAGTATATAATAGTTTAGAAACAAATTCCGGCTATATATTAGCACATCAGGGGGGGGGGGTAAAGCATAGCATATATTAAATACGTAACCTAACCAACCGAGGTACCTTTCCCCCCCTAAACCCCAAAAAACTAAAGTTTTAAAATTTTAGATGTTATGACGGATTTTGTCTATGTCCTGACGTGTCGATGTTATGACTTTCGACGTTCTGACGGGTAGCGACTGTGACTGTCGATGAACTGATGTGTCGATGTTATGACTGTCGATGTCCTGACGGTTAGTGGTTCTGACGGATTTTTTGTCGATGTTATGACGTATTTTGTCGATGTTCTGACGGTAGTGGTCCTGACGTGTCGATGTCCTGACGCCTTTCCAAGGCAAAGCATGAAGAACCAGCTCGCGTCAAGCTATATTTCTTAGGCCGAAGGTCCGAGTCTTCCCCTGAGTATTGACGGCCTACAAGCGAAGGAGGGACGACACACAGACAAATTAACAGATAGACACACACATACATACACACACACTTGCGCGCGCAAGCAAGCACATACAAGCAGAAGCACACGCATTCACATATGCAAACACACGCACACACACACACACATCACAGGCTTTAGCCTCCCTCCATAGTAGATCTATATAGAGATGCCCTTGCCTTGGGTGGGGGGAGGCGGGTTTCAAGCCCGATTCTCCCAAAAATCTTGACACATTTAAGATTTTCCCTTTAATTTGTTTCATTTTCCATATAACTTGCGTTTCCTCGAAATCTTCCCCTCCGTAAATTTCAACCTCCTCCAAAATCTATCCCTACGTTCGTGCCAGAGTGTAAGTTTTACTTAACTGTTTATTCTCACGCTATTACACCTTTTTTTGCCGTAAGCTGGCAAATAGCATAATGGCGGATCCCATGGTCTTCTGTTATGTGCTAGAAATCACGGACGGAACAGTCTACAAATTGTGTCATTAATTGGCTTTATTTCAAAATATTGAAATTAGCATTTAAAATATATGAGATGATACTTCAAGCAATGTACCACCCATCCCCAAATACAGAAGTTCAACTATGTGTTAGCATTAACGTCAACAATGACTCAACAACGATTCATTATGTTTTGCTACATTGTGTTTTTGATTGTTATGTTTTGATTATGTTTGACATTATGTTTTGATTATGTAAATTATGTTTTTTTTTCTTCTTTATGTCAGCTAAGATATTAAATATAAATACGAAATTCTGAAGAAAAATTTTCAAGATAGTTAACCATCATATAGACTAAAAATGTGAGAGATATGGCCCGTGGGCCTTAAGCAGATCCTAGAGCCCTTAAATACGACCCGCCTCTGTATTCTAAGCATTGTTGATAATTTTTGCATAGCATATTTAGTGGAAACAGGCACATCATGAGTGCTGAACAAGCTGCTCGTCCCTTAACCATTTTCTTCAATAGGTTGTTTGACTATGTTCAAACTTGGCCTGATGTAATAAACGGATGGCTTTGATGGAGTACCCTTTTGGTACTCCATAATTCTCGGTACTTTTTGTACTTTTTGGTACTCTTTTGGTACTTTTTGGTACTCTTTTGGAGTACCCTTTTGGTACTCCGTAATTCTCGGTACTTTTTGGTACTCGGTTCTTGGTACTTTTGGTACTCGGTAATCCGAAAGAGAAGTTATAATTAGTACCATAATCCTTCTGGTAGTCGGAGTGGAATGTGCACCTACGTGTTCACCTTGCAAAAAAACAGCTGTTTTAAGACTGGGCACTAAAACATCCCAACATTAATTAAATATTTTTTGGCATTGATCTGTAAGTAAAGAGTGGCCCCTGTCAATAGAGATCAAACTCTGAAAATTGGGAATTTCGACAACAACATACTGCAAAATAATTTGCTTTTTATATTTATTCCAAATATGAATTCCAAGTATACCTTGGAAATTTACCCATAAAAAAACTTAAAAACTATAAATTAACCATAAAAAAACTATAAAGTTGCGTTCCATTGTCTTATATACAAAATTTCCCTATTGTTCTGTTCGTTGTTTGACATGGAAAAAACGTCAACAGATAGAAAAAAATTAAACAAATTCAAAACGATAAAACCAAAAACATCCAACGACTAACAATAAATAATGATCTCATTAAGAAGTTCGACAAGCGATCTTTCTATAGAAAGTTTGCATTTTCGCTCAGAAAATGTCAGCGTGATTCTTTCAATGTGAAGAATTGCTGACAAAGGGAAGCGGTTGTCTTCCCAAAATATCGATTTTGCTTCGTTCATTATTTTCGTTAGCCTTATAAAATTTTATTCTCGCTTTTCTTCTCTTTTATTTCTTTGTCTTTGTGATGGCAGGTCGATGTGGTTTACAAAATTATCTCTAGAAAGGTTGCAATTCTGGTGACACATCACACTGTGAAATTCAACATGTTTGAAAACACTGGAACAAAAATTTCAAGCTTCTACCTAAGAAAGTAAGAAATTTTATGTTTTTCCAGGGTTAACAATTTTTCTTCTGGGTTCTAGTACTGGATAACTGATAGTAAAATAGCCGGAGAGGGCTCATTGGAACGAAAACTGAAAATTTTATTCCCTTTTTAAGTAATAAAAGAGATGGCAGCACCGCAAAGTGATAAATACTGTGATAAACCATCGGCTTATAAGATAAGGTTTATTCATAATGAAAAACACATACAACAATGCATTATACTAACCCCCCCCCCAAAGGCTCCTTAGCCAGTAAGGGAGGGGGAAGGCATACAAGTTTTTCGATAAACTATTGAAAACATAATTTTACAATCTTCCAGTTCTAGAAGCCCAATTGAAGCACTACGGTAATACTAAGGGTTATGCAGCATTGCATAGTTGAGTCCTAATTATTAGGGGAGAAATTAGTGCAATGTTTTAGGGGGAGGGGGTACTTAACTAAGGTATGAATTTCCATGCTGTCTATGAGAGGTCCTTCGAATGAATAAGGAAGTGTATTAAGAAAAGAGTAGGAAGAGTGAATGAGTTTGGTTTATGATGAAAGATTGTGTGACAATGTTCAAGCTACAATAGTGGCTTAATAAAACTTTACACGTTCTTACCATTTCTACGTTTGGTTGATAATGTTATTAAAAAAATGTGGTAAGTGCCAGTTAAGTATGATATAATTATTAGTTGAAAATAAAACCTGTCTCATCATCTCATCTCATCTCAACCACTGATGCTCTTCATTTGTAAGATTTGATCAACTAAGGGTGTAAAATATGTGGTGGGGAGGGGGTGGGTGTTAGTTTCTATCACGTTGAAAAGACAACAGTTTTTCAGAGACAATACTCTAGTGTTATCTTAGTAAAGAGGCATTTGGGTTTCATTATATTATTTATTTACAACTCCAAAGTCGACTGGAAATTGATTTAGACACTATAGTAGCGTTAAATACACGTAATAAGTTAAAGAGGGATATTACACTCTACACTACGATAGACGTTAAAATGGTGTATGCAAAATGTATGCAAAATTACTAAATGAAACTCCACAGAATGTAAAATAATAATAGCTTGATTATATAAACTTCGTTCAGATTAAAGAAAAATATTGTAATTTGTTTTTTTCCATAACAACTAAAAACGAGTTGGATTCACTAGGGTGTGAAGCAAATAAAATTTGACATTCTGAATCCAAAAAGATACGCTTTGGGTTTTCGCTTTCCTTTGCACAAGCATGATAACATAAATAACTTCAAAAACATCGTAAACGCATTGGCGTGAAATGTTATTTCACACACCATAAACTACAGCTTAATTAGCTTGGTCATTAGCTTGGTTCATTAAGACATAAGTCTATTGGGTACGGTCCCCATGCATTCAAACAGAGGGGAGGAAGGATCAAACAGTTCGTCGTAACTAACTGTAAGCAAGGAGCAATGCAGCTCAATAGTAACCAAAACTGTAAAAAACGGAGTTTTTATATCAATAGATATATCAAAAGAATCGGCTTATTATGTTCATTCCTAATATATAAGGTTCACTAAGTTTAGTGTTACTCAGTAAAAGCTAAGAGCCTGAGTAAATTTGCCTGATTTTCGAAAAGCGGAGAAACACCCCCTAAAAGTCAAGGAATCTGAATGAAAATCAAACCATCAGATTTAACGTATCCGATCACCCTACTGTAGAAGTTTCAAGGTCCCATATGCAAAAATGTGGAATATTGTATTTTTTACCCGAAGATAGATCACAGATGCATGTTTATTTGTTTTTTTTTGTTTGTTTTCCCCAGGGGTGATCGCATCCAACCAATAGTCCTAGGATATCGGGAATTGATCGGAAATTGAGGACGAAGTAACCGCCCTAATATATGTAATAATTTCTGTTCGTTTTAAGTTTTGATATTGTTTTGATATAAGTTGGATATTATCCTGCAGAATCATTGATGGCACATAGGGCGTCGACGGTTATTGCTGAAGATTTAGCCTTTTTTTTTTTTTTTTTTTTTTTTTTTTTTTTTTTTTTTTTTGTTGGAACACGTAGCAAGCCTGTTGCCCAACCTTGCGGCAGCGGAAATCGACCTCCGGGCCCCATATTGCCAAGCAGAGCACCAGTCAACTGTATTACCACAGGTTGGGTAGGGCTTAACATACCTTGCATTGAGCCAATCAGGTGGCCTGGAAGAACTGTTACAAATAATTTGTGGTCATTTTGTTTGCATACGGGTTCTGACGCTATGCCTAAGCTCCAGATCGGGTGTACTCATTGTTAATAGGAGTAAATATAATCGTAGAGTATTGTACTGTTTTCTTATTTCTTCTATATTCTAGCAAATTTAATAAGATTGAAGCATAAAGAAGAGTTACTAATGTTCAGTGAATATCATGTTTATATCATATAAACACCATTCGTATTATAATCATAAATCCTTCATGAAACCTAATGGGTGGCTGAGAATCATAAATACAAACAATCTACAGGAATTTGTTCACGTACAGTTTTTTCGCTATGGTTAAACCCCAAATTGAGTGCTCAAAGTAGATGCTAGACAAATTCCCCCCCCCCTAAAAAAAAATCTGGACGGAAATTCTATCTCTCCTCCGCGGAAAGATCCCCCACACGCAAAGTTGAGCAGTCAAAAGAAAATATCTACACATAATCCAAAAGTTTGGCATAACATATGGCGTGGAATATCGTATAAATTTTTATTTATTAGAATTCTATTTTCATGTTTTTTTGGGGGCTGAGTTATAACAGCAGGGTAAGATAATGGTTAAATAAATCAATTTTAAAATAAAAAAAAGTCACAACTGTAAAACAGTTGCTCTATAATGAAAGTACACAGAGATAAAAGGCTGGGACTAAGAAGTTCGAGTAATTACTTCCTATGGACTTGGTCTGGTACAGAGCAGAGATGTTACTAGCCGAAATGATTTGGGGGGGGGGGGAGGGCAACGGATTTACCGATTGGTTGGTCAGTTTTATCGACTGATTTGGGTGATATTGCTATTAAAATTACTTCATAAAAAAATATGCATTCGTGATATTTCATTTGGATAAAAATGCGAACTTCCACATTTTTGTAGGCAGGAGCTTGAATCCTCCCCAGGAGAGTTCTGCAATAGGCTGAATTTAATGGTGATTCTTATTACGATCACTTGCCCTTTTGTGGGTATTTTTCCCATGTTTTGAAAATCAGGCAAATTTTCTCATGCTCATGGCGTTTGATGTGCAACACTAAACTTAATGTACTTCATATATCTGGAATCAGCAATTCTTTTGATGGATTAATTGTTATTAATATTCCCTTTTTTACAGTTTTGATTCTGGACCGAATCGCTCATTATTTACATTCTGTTACCACGAACTATTTGATATCCTACATTTTGGAACACAGGTTGAATTACCATAATCAATTCTTTTCTTCATTATTTTTATTTGTCTCAATTTTTGTGATATCCGTTTTTTTGTGATATCAATTTTGTGATATCAATTGTGTGATATCCTTGCACCCCAAGCAGCGTGTTTTCGATATTTTAGATTGTTACTGTATTTACCAACGTGATATAAGAACAGAAAAAGTACACAATTTTAGTGCGCCAGGTTTAACGACAAAGTTGGCCTTGCTGTACACATGTGCTGCACAATGCTGCACAAATGTGGACAACCTTGGGACTGTCCACATTTACTCTTCAAAGTTTGAGCCATATCGCGGTCTTTTGTCAGATTTCTTGCAGACTAGTACTCATATTTTAATTTAAGATACACATATATATATATATATATATATATAAATGTATAACGTATATAAATATATATAACATATATATAACAAATATAAATATGCTTGGATTTGCTTAGGGATGAACGCAGGAATAAGGTTCCTCTGAGGTCAGCCCCCCTTAAAACCCCCAACTTTCTTGAATTTCTTGACACTTTTTAATCAAATTATCGAACATTTATTTTACAATTACCCCCCCCCCCCCTTCACCCTTTGCCCAGAAGCAAAAGTCAATTGCAACTTCCAATTTTGTTCTTTTCGTTTTTTTAGGGTATGCTCAATTCTTCACTATTTACCATTTCAACTACTATGAAAAAAAAGAAGTTGAAGAAAGTACAAGAAAGTACGATTTTCCTTGCATTTTATCTTTTTCAAAACTTGTTTAGACAAGAAAACACTTAAAGAAAGTATTGTGCAGCAAAGGGTATTAGTTTAGTCGAAATTACCAATTCGGGAAATTTCATTATATATATTTAGTTAAGAATAAACTCGGTGGAGAGCCTAGAACGGTAATTTCTGGCTCGAAGCGGTGCTAAAATATATGAAATACCATGAAAAAGTTAATTTTTCTCGTGAGTGGTTTTTTACAACATTTACTAGGAAATAATTAATCTTCAGAGGCTGTTTTAAGCTGAATTATCATTAAGAAGTGCCTTTTCCCTTGTATTTTTCTTCTTTCATAATTTTATTTAGGATGTCTTCCGAAAATCAGGATGGAGGGAGGGGCAAAGATTTTTTTGTGAGGGGGACAGCCTGCTCACCCAAAGCAACTAAGGTCTCTGCATAAATACGAATGATTTTGAGCAGACTGCAGAAATAGATGACAGAAATTATTTTATTTCCAAAATGTCTCAAATAACTAGCATGGATTTCCTAGAAGTGATCATGAGCCTGGTTTATGGATCAATAAAGCAGTTTTCAAATAATGGACGGGAAATGGTGCTACGCTTTCTCAAAAGTGCTACTTCCAGAGAAAATTGCTGGCCTTGACAAGTGGCAACCCTGTTTAGAAGTAAATGACATACTAAAAATTAAATGTTTTCAGAACGGAGACCGTTCATTTTCGGGACTCAAGACGAAGACATCTTTCTGGAGCTGCAGACGTCGCTTTGCAGCATCTCAGCACACCTGCTACTAGTACACCGAGCTAATTGGCATTTTCGATCACCGGTTATTTATTGCGAAAGCAGCGTGCCCAGACAATCTCCCAGATGCTGGAAAAGTGCATGCTTTCAAGTGATAAGTTTTAAGGCTCGAACCTTACTTACATTAGCTCCTCCAGTGCCTCCGGAGGCATACAGGGCGTCGGTGAGTAGCCTCCAATCTTCCCTAATGTGAGCCGCTGCATATATGTCTTCCAACTCTGGGATGAAACTCGTCTGGAAGGCTCTTCTGTAACGTTCATGTGTCCTAAAGAGCATGTTCTTTGGTCTTTTTCGGCGACGGGTGCCTTCTGGTTGCCAGTGGAGGAGCATTTTTGGAAGTCTGGGATCTGGCACGTGGAGGATGTGTCCAAGGTATCGCCATATACTTTGTAGTATAACGGATGGAATATCTGGATGGCCTGTACGGGTACGAATCTCGTCATTGATGACACGGTCTCTCCAAGTGATTCCAAGGATTCGGCAAAGATAGTTATTCTCGAAGGCGGTAAGGCGTTTCTCCTGTTCCGCGGTTAGCTTAAGACATTCTATAGCATAACTCAGGACAGACAATACATTGTTCTGTAACAACCTGAGTTTCAACTTCAACGAGTATACGGTGGATTTCTAGATTGGCAGGAGTCTCTGAAATGACGCATTGGCCAAGGCTATCCTGGTACGCAATTCTTTTTCAGAGTCACCACTGGAAGTGACTCTACTCCCTAAGTACTTGAAATCTGTCACCTGTTTGATGTCCTCTCCTCTTAGTTGGAATCCCATGGGTGAATTATTGATTGACATTGACGAATTGTTCAGCTTTCTCTGTGAGTTTGTTCAGGAATTCCTGAAGCTTTGGCTTGTCGGCTTCTGTGAGCCCAACATCACTGAAGAAGTTTCCCTGCAATCCGGATTCCATGCCCATTTCTCTGTCTAAAGATGTAATCTACAACTAGGACGAAGAGGAGAGGTGACAGGACACAGCCTTGCTTAATGCCAGTCATCACCTTGAAGTAGCGTATGTTGCCGTCCAATATTTTAATACAGCATTCCGTCTCTTCGTACATGGCAACTATTAGACAGATTAGCTTAAAAATTATTTCGGAGACCACACTGGCCAATCATAATAAAACATAAAATCGCCAAGAAAACGAGGACAATTAACAGCCAGCGAAAAAATTATGGAAATATTTCGGTCAAGACCTCCGCTTGACCGTCCTCAGTACAAAATATAACTAATAAAAATATAAAAAAACCAAACGTTAAAATAAAAACACAAAACTAAAATTGGACGACCCTTTCTCAGTAACGGTGAAAGGATAACTGAATAAAAAACACAAGTCTAAATGGCATTTCACAGTTTTATTTCACGTAAAGCAATCTTAAAGGCCAATTGCTTTCCAGTTAGATTATTATCGGATATTTTATTTGATTGCACAATATAATTTTGTGGATGTATCTAAAAACGATTCGAATTAATAATTTCATCATAAATGGGACTTCTCCAGTGTCTCTATTGAGAGCTACCTTTTGGTGAATGTGCTTTTTTATTTCAACTGCCTCCCTGAAAACTTTTGTGAGACCTTTAACGGGGGCAACAACGGAGGTTTCGTCAAACAAAATGAAATGGAGTGGACTCTCATACACATATTGAGCCAAGGCGGAATCAAAAACCTCAGGCCTTTGACATAGCCTCATGGCCTTGTCGATTGAGGACCTATGTTCAGATAAGCTATCCCCCAATTGCTGTTGGGTTCTACCAACATAAAAACAGCAACAAGAACAAGGAATTCTATAAACACTACTACCCAAAATAGGGCTGGTTTTATCTTTGCCGTTGTTGAAAAAGTTCTGTACAGTATTTGAAGTTTTAAAGGTGAAATTAAGGTTATGTTTTGTAAAGATTCTTTTGAGCTTGTCACTCAATTTTGGAATGTAGGGTAGAACAGTGAAATGTTTCTTATCATCCACCAATGGGAAGATATCTGTTGGGGTTTGTGGATTTGATGCAATCTTTTCTGACTTTTTTGTCTTTTTTCTATAATGGTCTCAAGTATTTTTATTGGGTAGTCATTGCAAAATAAAATGTCCTTAACATAGTTCAATTCTGAGTCTATGTGAGACTCAGAGCATATTCTTATTACTCGGTCAACCAAAGAAATAACAACTCCTCTTTTTATGCAGGGAGAGTGGTTGGAGGAAAAATGCAATTACCTATCGTTATGCGTAGGCTTTCTTTAAATAGAAAATTCAAGGCCAGGAGACTTATTAAAAATTGAGACATCTAGAAAAGGAAGTTTATGGTTATGTTCTAGTTCTAAAGTAAACTGAAGGCTAGAGTCAAAAGTGTTTAGATGAGTTAAGAAAGAGTTAAGTGACTCCCCTCCATGCTCACATACAGAAATAACATCATCCACAAACTGACCCCAGAACCCGTGTTTCATAGGAAAATTTTTTAGAGCAGAGCTTTCAACGAATTCTATATAAAAAGTTGCCAAAAATGGTGAAAGACTTGTACCCATGGGTAGACTCCTGATTTGGGTGTAAAATTGGTTATTAAATCTTAAATATGAGGAGGAACTATTGCAAAGACGAAAGAGACCCATAATAGTTTCTATATCCAGTGTTTTGTAGTCCATTTGATCAATATTATCTTCTAGTTTCCTTTGAAGAGCTAGTTCACATTTTTTAATATTGCAAGACGTATACATAGAAATGGCATCGAAACTGGCCAAAATTGTATCTTTTTTATTTCAAGGTCTTTTAATTTTTCAACAAGGTGAATCGAATTTCTTATGTATGACGTTTGCGTTTGCATAAGGGGGCGAAAAAGTGTTGACAACCATTTCCCCAATCTGGCAGTCGGAGATTTATAGGAAGCCACAATTGGGCGTAGAGGAACTCCATCTTTGTGGATTTTCGGGAGCCCGTAAAATTTCGGAGCTGAACAACCCTTAGTGAGTTCCGCCAACCAAACCGTTGTTTGGTTTTTTATATTTTTATTAGTTTTATTCTGCACTGAGGACGGTCAAGCGGAGGTCTTGACCGAAATATATGCATAATTTTTCAATTTTTTCACTGGCTGTTAGTTGTCCTCGTTTTCTTCGCGATGATATGTTTTAACAGATTAGCTTCTCGGGAATTCCATAGAACCGTAATACTCTCCACAAGGTTTGACGATCAACTGAATCAAACGTCTTTTCGGAGTCCACCAAGAGTATATACAAGCGCTGCCTCCATTCGCAAGATTCCTTCAGCATGGTGTGTAGAGTAAAAATAAGATCGGCACAAGATCGATTTGGCCAAAATCCATGCTGTTCTTTACGTAAGTGAGGATTTTTGCAAAGGCTGCTCGAACTCTTCCTGATATTATCGTCGTGAAGAGCTTCGCAGGGATCGAAAGAAGATTGATTCCTCTATAGCTGCTACATTCTTTTGCGTCTCCTTTCTTGAAGAGTTTGACTAAGGTTCTTATTCTCCAGTCTTTGGGGAACTTTTTGGTCTGCCAGAGGAGCGAGAAGAAGGATATCCAGATGGCCAGGGCTCGACGCAGGCTGTGCTTGATAATTTCAGATGAAATGCGGTCTCTACCAGAAGTCTTTCCATTCTTTAGTGTTTTAGCTGCTGAGAGTATCTCGTCAGCTATTAGCTTTTCATCACTGATGTGAAGACTGAATAGAGGCTGGTCTGGTATATCTTTCGGGACCGCTGGTGTTGGGCGATTAGAAATGGGAGTGGGGCTTCAAAATACCTCGGCCATAGTTCCTTTTGTTCTTTCGCATCTGTCAGGAGCCTTCTATTTTCATCTTTCACCGGGTATTCTTGGATACTTGACTTGCCTACTATTTCCTTGATAAGGCGATATACGGCTCGTGTTCCTCCATGGCTCGCTGCTTCTTCGACTTGCCTGGCCTTTTTCTTAATGTATTGCCGTCTGTCGGATCTGGTATTTTTCTTTACGTTTCTATCAGCTTCTTTATAGGCCAAGCTCTTGGTCACCTCTGAGTGACCACTTTCCCCAAGGGAGCTCGACTTCAGCTTCTTGCGGTTTTCTATGAGATCCCAGGTCTTCGTAGACATCCACTGTTGCTTAGCCGATTTTCTAAACTCGAGGGTTTCTTCGGCCGTATCCGTGTAGCTTTTGCGGATAGTCTCCCAAACTCCTTTGACGTCTTCTAACAGGTTATATAGGGCTTCAAATTTATGGGACAGTTTGATACCAAAAAAATATCGAACGATTTTGTCACTTAGTTTTTCCACGTCAAAGCTTCTGAGTATGTCCGTCTTCTCTTTCCGATTATTAGACTTCAGCTTCAATTTCAGTGTGGTGACTACTAGTTCGTGGATTGAACCAACGCCGGCGCTTCGAAAATTTCGAACGTCTTTTAGGCTTGTTCGCCATCTCTGGTGGATCAGGAAATCGTCAACTTGGTTTTTGACGGTGCCATCCGGGGATGTCCAAGTGTATTTGTGGATATCTTTATGTTGAAAGAACGTACCGCCGATCAGCAAACCATTCCCCATAGCGAAGCTGACAAGTCAAGCTCCATTTTCGTTTATGGTGCCAAGTCCATGGTGGCCCATCACTTCAGGGCAGTAGGATCTGTCGTGGCCACCTTGGCGTTGAGATCGCCTGCGATACAGGTGACGTCGTGGAGTGGGATTGAATCGAACAGAGACTGGAGGTTGTCGTAGAACTCATCTTTAAGGGTGTCATCAGCATCATTTGTGGGTGCGTAGCACACGATCAACGACAATTTTGGGGTGTTAGAAACAAATCTTGCATGCATGACTTTCAGTTTTTCCGCTGTATAAGACTTTAAACATCGTACGGTCACCATTGATTTTCTTCTCGCCGCAGCCTTTCCAGCTTGCTTCAGAAATGTCGACTATGTCAATTCCAAACTTCTCGCATTTGCGAAGGACTTGCTCTATTTTGACACTGTCGACATGGTTCTAACACTTCATAGGCCGATCTTGAACGATTTGTTCGCATTCAAAAATCTAGTCCGGGGGCTTGCATGGGTCGTCATCAGATTTATAGGTTCAAATCTGAGGCTTAACATTGACGTTTCGTTAGCGGTCTTTGTTTTACGGGGATAGTTTGCTAGGCCAAAACCCCACCCGTTACTTTGGCTCGGCTACGGACAGGGACGCCAGTCCCAGACTGTTGGACCGGAGCCGAACAGGCCTAACCAATATGTAGAGGCCTTTGTCCAAATCTGGATCATCCGCCCTATTTCGCAGTTGTCTTCCTGGAGAGGATCCTCCCACGATGGTATTCTGCTGTACCATACAATTTAGCCCATTGCTGGAAGAAGGTTTGCAACAAACGGGACGTGTCCACATGCCGGTGGGCCCTGCTCAGTGTGCATCAGAGGGCCCTTCTTCCTCCTCTACCTGTATTTATGACCCCTGGGAAAGGGTACCCCAGTTTCAATTTATGGACCCCCAGGGGCTAGGTACACCTTGTTCCGCGCCTCCCTTTATCGGAGGCACTCCTTTTATGGATCTATCGCCTGCTATTTTTTCCTCTAAACTCTAGGTGTTGAAAAAAGCTGTTTAAATAGCTGGGTTTTTTTTTTTACGAAAACAGCTGTTTTTACCAAAAAGCAGAACAGAAACCGCTCTCCAATTTTGTTGTTGTTGATCTGCTCTGTTTCTATTCTGTTTCATTCTGTTTATTTGTTTCTATTTCTTCAAAACAGGACAGTGCCGATGCTTAACCGTAATACGTGTGGGCCTCGTTTATCACCCTGTATGTAATTCGAATAGAGTTAAGAAGTCTTGACGGGAAATTAAACATTCAAGTCCTTTTTGTTCCAGTAATCTATTAATAAAGGGACCCCGCCCTGGTATTTCATTCTTAAATCCAGGTTAATATTTGCATTTTCCTTCTGAATTATGACATTTTCAGTTTCTAGAGACAGAATGTCGATAGCTAGAAACTAATGTTAGAAGGATAATTTATAATACCTCGAAACATGATGCAAAAATAATGTTCATTTAATGCGTCACTGCTAACTTGATGAATCGATTAAGTCAAGAGTTTTTTCACAGTTAAAAAAAAGTTTGGAAGAATAAGAAGATAAGTGCGCAAACCAAGATTAGATTATTAGAAGCTACGGTGATGACAGGGGTTAAATACGACTCTGAAGCATGGGCGCTCCGAAAAATGGATGAAGATTTGCTTGATGCTTTCCAGAGAAATTGCCTATGGATTGTTCTGAGTACCCGGCTAACCAACCGTATTCCAAACAGTAGGCTGTACGAAAAGTGTGGTTCAATTCCGCTTTCTAAGGCTATAATGACAGAAAGGTTAAGATGGGTAGGGCACGTTCTGCGGATGAAGGATGACAGATTGCCAAAGATTGTCCTTTCCGGCCAACCGCTTAGGGCTAAACGGAAAGCAGGTCGTCCGTAATTGGGGTGGGAGGATGTCATAAAGAAAGACTGATAGAAAATGGGAACTTCCTGGGAGGGTGTAAAGAGGGAGGCATTGAATAGATTGGGGTGGAGGAGGAGCGTGTGTAGCTGTGTTGGCCTCAGGCGGCTTGCTACTGCAGTGAGTTGTTAGTATTAGTAGTCGTATACAGTATTATTAGTAAATACGGTGGAGGTAGTGAAGATGTTAAAAGCAAAATAGCCTAGGCCCAGGGTTTTTTCCCTCAGTTAAAAAAAAATTGGAAGAATTTGAAGATAGTCTGCGAACCAAGATTAGAATATTGGAAGCTACAGTGATGACAGTGGTCAAATATGGTTCTGAAGCATTGGCGCTCCGAAAAACGGAGGAAAATTTACTAGATGTTTTCCAGAGAAATTACCTACGGATTGTTTTGGGTACCCGGCTGACTGACCGTATTTCAAAGAATAGGCTGTACGAAACGTATGGTTCAATCCCGCTTTCCAGGGCTATATTGAGAGAAAGGTTGAGATGGCTAGGGCACGTTCTGCGGACGAAGGATGAGAGATTGCCAAAGATTGTCCTTCTCGGCCAACCATCTAAGGATAAACAGAAAGCCGGTCGTCCTCAGTTGGGGTGGGAGGATGTCGTAAAGAAAGATTTAAGGGAAATGCGAAATTCCTGGGGTGGTGTAAAGAGGGAGGCTTTGAATATTGGGATGGAGAAGCGTGCGTTGCTATATTGGCCTCAGGGGACTTGGCGCTGTGGTGAGTTGTTAGTAGTAGTAGTAGCTTACTTGCTTGAAAATCAGTTTATTCAAACGGTAGTCTTTAATGTGTTTTATAAATTTTAATTCTGCACGCAACAAAGAAGGATAGTTGTTTGTGCAATGGCTCTATGTACGTGCCTTTGTGTGACCTTGACACTATACCGTCTTTATTTTAGCAATATGTAGCAGCAACTTGTATCCATGGAAACGAAAAACTAGATATTGTTCATATGAGGAGATAAAATTTGGACCATGTCTGTTCTTTGATTCTGACTCCGCCCAAAATTATGTTATACAGTTTCTTAGGTTGTTTTTACGATGCAATAATGATGATAGAACTAAAGTATGTGCTATTAAATAGTGTATCAGTTTGCTGATCTTTGCTTATAACTTCAAAAATCAGCATGTTGCCAAGTCTTTTTCGACTAAAAATGTACCTTGCCATGGTAACAATCATACCTAATTTGGAATCAGTTGACTGATTCGTTTGATTTTCACCCGTGAAAAATGTCAGCCTTTAGCTATCTTATTTTCCTTTTTATCATTATTTAAATAATGGGAGCCAAAACCACAATTTTGTAATGCATAAATGCTTGGATGACCTGCATTAAAAGTGTTTTTAAATTTGCGAATGCTGTGTTGAGGTTTTCAAGTTACTTAATACAGACACCAAAAATTTCCATATCTTAATAATAAAAAAAAAAATTAGGACACAAAAAAACCTGATTATAAGGTTGATAACCCATGGAATTTCTGTGTGCCCAGGTCTATGCTAGCGAAATATTTTAAAGTTTATATATATTATTATACCCAATTTTGTTCGGTATCAGCTTAGGAAAGGCAAAGGTGGAGATCTAATCATGATTCCATTTGACGGGGGTCCGGTTCGTTTGAGGGAGGAGGTCCTTTTAGGAAGTGGCCTAGGTCGATAGTGATTATATGTACTGGGGCACATTTTGTGCAAGAAAGGGAGGGCTATAAAATTCTAAGCTATTCACCTGAAAGTGAAACATTTCGAGATAAAAGTATCTTAGAAGAGACTACAAAATTCAAATACTATCTTCTTGGTAGATTCTAGATTCCCCTCTACAAAATTGAATTAAAGATAGATATGTAGATAGATGGATAGATTTATTAACACGAAAGCGCTATTGGGCCATGGATACAAAAAAAGCAAAAAGAAAAGAAATACAACAATGAAACGTAATCTGACAAAACACTAAAACTAATTATTCAAGTAAATCTTTACGATGCCTCATAACTACCAGGACGAACCTTACAATATTATTTCAAAATATATAAAAAATTTTATATCAATTTTATATCAATTTTATATCAATATTATATCAAAATAACACCTATTTTTCATAATTTCCAAAATCCAATCTCTCTAAATACCGTCATCGATCATAGGTACGTAGGGAGGGGTCCTTTTATAAGAACTGACCTTGCTAGATAGTGATTATATATACTGGGACATACTTGGTGAAAGGGAGGGTAATACAATTTTAAGCTATCCACCTGAAAGTGAAATATTTCGAGAAAATAGTATATTGGAGAATTTTACAAAATTTAAATACTATCTTCTTGTACTATCTTCTAGTTAGATTCTAGATTCCCCTCTGCAAAATTGAAATACTGTAATCAACCATAGGCACACTGGTGTTTTTTATATTTTTTTTATTATGGTCCTTTATATATATATACAACACAACAACGTTATATATATAAATATATATATATATATATATATATATATATATATATATATATATATATATATATATATATATATATATATATATATATATATATATATATTTATATTTATATATATATATATATATATATATATATATATATATATATATATATATATATATATATATATATATATATATATATATATATATATATATATATATATATATATATATATATATATTTTTTTATATATATATATATATATATATATATATATATATATATATATATATATTCCTTTTTATTCCCTATCATTAAAGCTTAAAAAACAGAGACTGGGGAAGGTTAAGTAAGCAAATTACTTCACTAAAAGCTAATCAGTCCTTACTTTCTGTTTAGAAATTAGCAGTTGATAATGAGTTCGTCCGCGATACACAAGTCGTTGTCAACATATCAAAGGCTGTAATTGATATTTCTAAGATTCTGAGATAATTACTAAAAACGTTTTGCTAGGCTGGTCTGAAATTAATGATCAGTAGGTATATTCAATCACACTTGATTTCCTGGTCTGCGATGCCTTGCTGATCCTCCGCTTGAGAACAACTTAGCAAACAGTTTCTAACAAAAAATAAAAACGGCAAATTTTCCTCTTAGATTTTGGAAAAGAGATTTTGCCTAGCCCTAAATTCTCATTGATTGTCTCCTGAGAGGGGAAGGGATAATCACTCATACACAAGGTCGTACCCAGGATTTTTTTCGGAGGGGGTTTTACTCCTTGATGTTTTTTCGGGGGGGGGGGGGGGTTAAAAAAAACGCAAAAAACACATACAATTTTTTTTATATCCATTTTTGTTGCGTTTTTACGAGTCAAAAAAATATTTCGGGAGGGGTTCAAACCCCCTAACCCCTCCCCCCTCTATGGGTACGGCCTTGATCATACAAAGTAACTTATAACCTAAAATGTGTTTGGATTATCCTAAATTCAGCGTCAGTAGGGTACTTCGAGTATAGAAGGCATTTAGTCCTTCATCCCGTACAATCTGAATCAAGATCAGAGTTATGACATAAAATTCCATTATAAATTTCATTCTCAAACATAACCAAACTCTGGGTTAGCGGCGAGACCTAACCGCGAAATTTTTCAGAAGCTGGCCTCTTTTTTTCAACTGATTGGTCTACCTTTGGAAACAGGCGTTGCGTTAGGCGTGTGCGACCTGTGCAGCCAAACATGGCTTCGTGCCACTAGGGGTCCTGCCCTAGTGGCAGGACCCCACTTACTTAGAAATTAACTTAGAAATGCGAGGCTGTGCCAAGGCTCTGCCATATCTGTACAACATGGAAATACCGCACAGAACGATCCCTCATGCAGCATGACGGAAACTTGCCCTGAAATCACATATTATGAAAACTAAAATACTTACAGAACAAGATTTAATTAAATGAATAACATAAATGGAATTCCCCGGTTTGTAGTAATAGCTATTGTAGCCCCTAAAATTAATATTGCACAGGGCCACAAAAGATCTAGTGCCACCCCTCTCTTTCTGCGATAAATAAAAAATCCAAAAAGCAAGCCGTTTAAAAGAAGAATGAATGCATTATCTTTAAACCACAAGTTTAATTGATTTTAAAACCTTTCAGATAACTTTTACGCATTTTATCTTTGGGAAGAATTAGGGTACTGGTCTTGGATCCGATAAACACGCCATAAGTGAAGTTTCGTTAATGCTAATGAAATAAAACAAAATAGGATTAAAATATACTAGCTTAGAAACAAATTTGAGCTATATACTTGCACATTAGGGGGGGGGGGTAAAGCATAGCATATATTAAATACGTAACCTAACCTATCCTAAGTACCTTATTTTCCCCCTTAAACCCTAAAAAACTATAGTCTAAATCTTTGTCACAGAGTGAACAACAACTCACTAGCTAGCGGAAACCTGTTTTTTAAATGGTATCTTTGAAATTCTCTATGCGGTTCATTGCGTGTTTATCGGATTCAAGACAAGTACCAGAATTAGGAACGATATTACATTTCGGAAAGGCAGAGGCGGGGGGGAGGGTCCTCAAGAACAAAATGCTAGGACAGCCAAAAAATGCAGCAAATGTATATTGCCAGTACAAAAATCAATTGTTTCTGTCGAATTCATCGTTTTTGGGGGGTGGAGATTTAAACGTCACAGTTTTGTATTTGGCTATGACACCATTACTCCAAGTATGTTCAATCAATTTGTTTTGATTTCGAACTCTCTGAGGGATCAGCTTCAGAAATTACGTATGCAAGCATACGCATACCGCGTCTATTGTCTACTATGGAGAAAGACCAATCGATTGTATATAGTATAATCTTGCCTTGAAAAACTGCTTGCATTTCCATTTAAAGGCGAGTGTAAAAAGTGCTTAAAGCTAATAATCCCAAATAAGACAGTCCATCTGTAACAGTCATCCTGTTTTACAAGATCAATTAGGAATGGTTTTGTAGTTACTAGATGAAAAAAGTAGCCTGTTGAGTTCAGACGAAAATAATTATACCATCCGAAATTTGAAATGTTGTTCACCATTATGACTGTTTTCAAGGAAGAATATTTCCTGAAAAGACAGATCTGAAATATTAATTCAGTTGTGCCAGGAGAGAGCTATTATCAATATACTCGGTAAAAAAAAAAAAAAAGGCTTACCACCTTTTACAAAGTGCCACGAGGAAATTATATGATTTCGTACGTGGGAATTAATCTGGTACACAAATCTGCAAACCTTCTCAAAGCACAACAAGGAAATTTTCTTAGTTCCTTTACATTATATAGTTTCTATAGAAATATCTATACCATGTACAAAACTATTAAAACAAGTACAGACCCCAGCAAATAACTAAAACAATCGTAAACAGTGTTGCCAACGCCATAAAATAAACTGTTCGAGTTTTCCAACTACAATTGTACCGCAAGAGATTAATTTGTATCATCAGAATAGCAGGTTAAAAATTAGCGGTAACCAGAAGAAAATATTCAATAAACTAAAATTAAACAGATATCCGATTCAACAAGGAGAAAGCAACCCCAAAATATACCCGAAAACTTTTATTGTGTCAAACATTTCCAAATATACTACATTATTACCAGTACCTCTTAGTTGTACCAAAATGCCACAATTGTGCCACTTTGGCAGCGCTGATCGAGAACTCATTAAAGTACGAGATGGTACAAGTAGTATGCGCCTTCTGGATTTGCGGAGACATATAGCAATATCCATGTTATTTGCGGAGACATATAGGAATTTCTACATAATTCTATGGAAGCTAAAGCAAGGAGTGTTATTTGCGTACGGGCAGATCTGGTTTGGTGGGTATAGTCTGGTTTGGTGGGGCTAGTCTGGTATGGTGGGTATAGTCTGGTTTAGTTTTTCAAAGAGAGTGAGTATTTGACATTTTTGCAAAAAGGGATTCGCAAATTGGACACTATGAACGATATTAATTAATGTTTTGAATAATAGGAGTGTGAATGATTCTAATCAGTGATTGGATTGTATGAACGTGGAGAAAAAAAGGATTAAACTGATTAACAGTTAAGGTAACCCCGAAGGGGTTGTTAACTCAGGTAATTTGTTATAAATTTGAAACATCAGTCTATGAAAATGGCTACTGACGATAGAATGACATTGTGAGTTGACCTAGCTTTACCTCTCCGATGTGTCAATTTTGGAGGGAAAATCAAAAATACTCAGAATCGACAATAAATGGGATCTGCCTCAAGGGGAAGGCTCAGAGGCCCTTCCTTCCCCCATTTCTGAGGGCATGGGGGTGTCAATTTTGGAGAGAAAATCAAAAATACTCAGAATCAAAAATAAATGGGATCGGCCTCACGGGGAAGGCTCAGTGGCCATTCCTTCCACCATTCCGGCGGGCCGGGGAGGGGGGGAGGTCAATTTTGGAGGGAAAATCAAAAATACTCAGAATTAAAAATAAATGGGATCTGCCTCAAGGGGACGGCTCAGAGGCCCTTCGTTCCCCCATTTCTGAGGGCAAGGGAGGGGGGAAATTTTGGAAGGAAAACCAAAAATGCTCAGAATCGAAAATAAATGGGATCTGCCTTAAGGGCAAGGCTCAGAGGCCCTTCGTTACCCCATTTCGGAGGGCAGGGGAGGGGGGGGGTCAATTTTGGAGGGAAAATCAAAAATGCTCAGAATCGAAAATAAAGCTTGATCTGCCTCAAGGGGAAGGCGCAGAGGCCCTTCGTTCCCCCATTTCTGAGAGCAGGGAGGGGGGGGTTCAATTTTGGAGGGAGAATAAAAAATGCTCAGAATCAAAAATAAATGGGATCTCCCTCAAGGGCAAGGCTCAGAGGCCCTTCGTTCCCCCATTTCTGAGGGCAGGGGAGGGGGGCAATTTTGGAGGGAAAACTAAAAATACTCAGAAAGTTCATTTTGAATTTCTTTCATTGAAATGCAAGAGTTGGAATATTTCAGTAGTTTTTTGTTGTGCTTTACCTTGTCACAGTTACATTCTGTTGATTTTCATAGTTCATTTTGAATTTCTTTCATTGAAATGCAAGAGTTGGAATATTTTAGTAGTGTTTTGTTGTGCTTTACCTTGTCACAGTTACATTCTCTTGATTTTTCGAAGTTCATTTTTAATTACTTTCGTTAAAATTAAATATTTGGAATAATTCAGTAGTGTCTTTTTTTTATTTACCTTGGCAGTGTTACATTATCTTTATTTTTATAAGTTAATTTCTTTTTTCTGTATTGAAATTCAAGAGTTGGAGTTTTTCAGTAGAGTTTTGTTGTGGTTTACCTTGTCGCAGTTACATTATATTGATTTTAATAGTTCATTTTTAATTTTTTTCATTGAAATGCAAGAGTTGGAATATTTCAGTAGTGATTTGTTGTGCTTTCCCTTGTCACAGTTACATTCTCCTAATTTTTCAAAGTTCATTTTGAATTTCTTTCATGAAATGCAAGAATTGGAATATTTCAGTAGTGTTTTGTCGTGGTTTACCTTGTCACAGCTACATTCTAATGATTTTTCAAAGTTCATTTTGAATTTCTGTCGTGAAATGCAAGAGTTGGAATATTTCAGTAGAGTTTTGTTGTGCTTTACCTTGTCACAGCTACATTCTGTTGATTTTCATAGTTCATTTTGAATTTCTTTCATTGAAATGCAAGAATTGGTATATTTCAGTAGTGTCTTGTCGTGGTTTACCTTGTAACAGATACATTCTCTTGATTTTAATAGTTCATTTTGAATTTATTTCATTGAAATTCAAGAATTGGAATATTTCAGTAGTTTCTTGTCGTGGTTTACCATGTCGAAGCTACATTCTCATGATTTTTCAAATTCCATTTTGGATTTTTTTCGTTGAAATGCAAGAGTTGGAATATTTTAGTAGTGACTTGTTGTGCTTTACCTTGTCACAGTTACATTCTCTTGATTTTTCGAAGTTCATTTTGAATTTCTGTCGTGAAATGCAAGAGTTGGAATATTTCAGTAGTGTTTTGTTGTGCTTTACCTTGTCACAGTTACATTCTGTTGATTTTCACAGTTCATTTTGAATTTCTTTAATTGAAATGCAAGAGTTGGAATATTTCAGTAGTGTTTTGATTTTTCGAAGTTCATTTTGAATTTCTGTCGTGAAATGCAAGAGTTGGAATATTTCAGTAGTGTTTTGTTGTGCTTTACCTTGTCATAGTTACATTCTGTTGATTTTCATAGTTCACTTTGAATTTTTTTCACTGAAATGCAAGAGTTTGAATATTTCAGTAGTGTTTTGTTGGGATTTACTTTTTCAGAGTTAAATTCTCTTGATTTTTCTATTTTCATTTTTAATTTATTTATTGAAATGCAAGAGTTGGAATATTTCAGTAGTGTTTTGTTGTGCTTTACCTTGTCACAGTTACATTCTGTTGATTTTCATAGTTCATTTTGAATTTCTTTCATTGAAATGCAAGAGTTGGAATATTTCAGTAGTGTTTTGTTGTGCTTTACCTTGTCACAGTTACATTCTCTTAATATTTCAAAGTTCATTTTGAATTTCTTTCAGGAAATGCAAGAATTGGAATATTTCAGTAGTGTCTTGTCGTGGTTTAACTTATCACATCTACATTCTCTTGATTTTTAAAAGTTCATTTTGAATTTCTGTCTTGAATTACAAGAGTTGGAATATTTCAGTAATGACTTGTTGTGCTTTACCTTGTCACAGTTACATTCTCCTGATTTTTCGAAGTTCATTTTGAATTTCTGTCGTGAAATGCAAGAGTTGGAATATTTCAGTAGTGTTTTGTTGTGCTTTACCTTGTCACAGTTACATTCTGTTGATTTTGATAGTTGATTTTCAATTTTTTTGATTGAAATGCAAGAGTTGGAATATTTCAGTAGTGTTTTTTTGTGCTTTACCTTGTCACAGTTACATTCTCTTAATTTTTCAAAGTTCATTTTGAATTTCTTTTGTGAAATGCAAGAATTGTAATATCGTTTCTTCAACTGAAAGTAAGGAGCAACATCGTAACTTGAACCTTGGATACACAATACAGATACTTTATTCAAGAAATTATGAAAAAATCGCAAGTAAGTATCAAACTCTTTCTTGAATTCCCCATTTGGACACAAAATAAAGAAATTCAATTTAAGAAATTATGGAAAAAAAATTGAATTAAGTAAGTAGAAAACTCTATTCTATTTCTGCATCAATTTTCAGATATGTTTAATATAATATGCAAAGTTAAATTAACTTTATTTAATTTTTTATGGTTAATTTTGAAAAGGTTACACGCGTGCACGTAATGCAGAAAAAGCATAGAGTTTGTTACTTACTTACTTACATTTTTTTCCATAATTTCTTGAATTAAATTTCTGTATTGTGCATACAAATGGGGAATTCAAGAAAGAGTTTGTTACTTACTTGCGATTTTTTCATAATTTCTTGAATAAAGTATCTGTATTGTGTATCCAAGGTTTAAGTTTTGATGTTGCTCCTTACTTTCAGTTGAAGAAACGATATTTCAATTCTTGCATTTCACAAAATAAATTCAAAATTAACTTTGAAAAATTAATAGAATTTAAGTTTGAAAATTTAAATAAAAACAATACACTAATGAAATATTAAAAGTCTTTAATTTAAAATAAATAAATTCAAAATGAACTTTGAAAATCAATAGAATGTAACTGAGACAAGTAAGTTCCCAATAAAACATTACTGAAACATGCCAACTCGTGCATTTTACGAATTAAATTAAAAACGAATATCAAATAATCAAGAGAATGTAAGTGCCAAACTGTGACAAGGTAAAGCACAAATAATCACTACTGAAGTATTCCAACTCTTGCATTTCACGACAGAAATTCAAAATGAACATCTGAATTCAAATCAATGAGAAATGCTGAACTGTGAAACCATTAGTGTAAAGCACAACAAGTCACTACTGAAATATTCCAACTCTTGCATTTTACGACAAAAATTCAAAAATGAACTTCGAAAAATCAAGAGAATGTAACTGTGACAAGGTAAAGCACAACAAGTCACTGCTGAAATATTCCAACTCTTGCATTTCACGACAGAAATTCAAGATGAACTTTGAAAAATCATGAGACTGTAGCTGTGACAAGGTAAACCACGACAAGACACTACTGAAATATTCCAATTCTTGCATTTCACGAAAGAAATTTAAAATGTACTTTTAAAACTTAAGAGAATGTAACTGTGACAAGGTAAAGCACAACAAAACACTACTGAAATATTCCAACTCTTGCATTTCAATGAAAGAAATTCAAAATGAACTATGAAAATCAACAGAATGTAACTGTGACTCATAATTTCTTGAATAAAGTATCTGTATTGTGTATCCAAGGTTTAAGTTTTGATGTTGCTCCTTACTTTCGGTTGAAGAAACGATATTCCAATTCTTGCATTTCACGAAAGAAATTCAAAATGAACTTTGAAAATCAACAGAATGTAACTGTGACTCATAATTTCTTGAATAAAGTATCTGTATTGTGTATCCAAGGTTTAAGTTTTGATGTTGCTCCTTACTTTCGGTTGAAGAAACGATATTCCAATTCTTGCATTTCACGAAAGAAATTAAAAATGTACTTTGAAAAATTAAGAGAATGTAACTGTTACAAGGTACAGCACAACAAAACACTACTGAAATATTCCAACTCTTGCATTTCAATGAAAGAAATTCAAAATGAACTATGAAAATCAACAGAATGTAACTGTGACAAGGTAAAGCACAACAAGACACTACTGAAATATTCCAACTCTTGCATTTCACGACAGAAATTCAAAATGAACTTCGAAAAATCAAGAGAATGTAACTGTGACAAGGTAAAGCACAACAAGTCACTACTGAAATATTCTAACTCTTGCATTTCACGACAGAAATTCAAAATGAACTTTGAAATATCATGAGAATGTAGCTGTGACAAGGTAAACCACGACAAGACACTACTGAAATATTCCAATTCTTGCATTTCACGAAAGAAATTCACAATGAACTTTGAAAAATTAAGAGAATGTAACTGTGACAATGTAAAGCAAAACAACACACTATTGAAATATTCCAACTCATTCATTTCAATTAATTAAATAATAAATTAAATATAAAAATAAATAGAATGTATCTCTGTCAGGTTAAAACACAACAACACACTACTGAAATATTCTAACTCTAGCATTTCACGACAGAAATTAAAAATGAACTTCGAAAAATCAAGAACATGTAAGTGTGAAAAGGGAAAGCACAACAAAACACTACTGAAATATTCCAATTCTTGCATTTCAATGAAAGAAATTCAAAATGAACTATGAAAATCAACAGAATGTAACTTTGACAAGGTAAAGCACAACAAAACACTACTGAAATATTCCAACTCTTGCATTTCACGACAGAAATTCAAAATGAACTTCGAAAAATCATGAGAATGTAGCTGTGACAAGGTAAACCACGACAAGACACTACTGAAATATTCTAATTCTTGCATTTCACGAAATAAATCCAAAAATGAACTTTGAAAAATTAAAAGAATGTAACTGTGACAAGGTAAAGCACAAAAAAACACTACTGAAATATTCCAACTCTTGCATTTCAATGAAACAAATTCAAAATGTACTATGAAAATCAACAGAATTTAACTGTGACACGGTAAAGCAAAACAAAACACTACTGAAATATTCCAACTCTTGCATTTCACGACAGACATTCAAAATGAACTTCGAAATATCAAGAGAATGTAACTGTGACAAGGTAAAGCACAACAATTCACTACTGAAATATTCCAACTATTGCATTTCAACGAAAGAAATTCAAAATGAACTTTGAAAAATTAAGAGAATGTAACTGTGACAAGGTAAAGCACAACAAAACACTACTGAAATATTCCAACTCTTGCATTTCAACGAAAGAAATTCAAAATGAACTATGAAAATCAACAGAATGTAACTGTGACAAGGTAAAACACAACAAAACACTACTGAAATATTCCAGCTCTTGTATTTCACGACAGAAATTCAAAATGAACTTCTAAAAATCAAGAGAATGTAACTGTGACAAGGTAAAGCACAACAAAACACTACTAAAATATTCCAACTCTTGCATTTCAATGAAAGAAATTCAAAATGAACTATGAAAATCAACAGAATGTAACTGTGACAAGGTAAAGCACAACGCAACACTACTGAAATATTCCAACTCTTGCATTTCAATGAAAGAAATTCAAAATGAACTTTCTGAGTATTTTTAGTTTTCCCTCCAAAATTGACCCCCCCACCCCGGCCCGCAGAAATGGGGGAACGAAGGGCCTCTGAGCCTTGCCCTTGAGGGAGATCCCATTTATTTTTGATTCTGAGCATTTTTTATTTTCCCTCCGAAATTGAACCCCCCCCTCCCCTGCTCTCAGAAATGGGGGAACGAAGGGCCTCTGAGCCTTCCCCTTGAGGCAGATCACGCTTTATTTTCGATTCCGCGCATTTTTGATTTTCCCTCCAAAATTGACCCCCCCTCCCCTGCCCTCAGAAATGGGGAAACGAAGGGCCTCTGAGCCTTGCCCTTGAGGCAGATCCCATTTATTTTCGATTCTGAGCATTTTTGGTTTTCCTTCCAAAATTGACCCCCCTCCCCCTGCCCTCAGAAATGGGGGAGTGAAGGGCCTCTGAGCCTTCCCCTTGAGGCAGATCCCATTTATTTTCGATTCTGAGTATTTTTGATTTTCCCTCCAAAATTGACCTCCCCCCTCCCCTGCCCTCAGAAATGGGGGGCCGAAGGGCCTCTGAGCCTTACCCTTGAGGCAGATACCATTTATTTTAGATTCTGAGTATTTTTTATTTTCCCTCCAAAATTGACCCCCCCATGCCCTCAGAAATGGGGGAATGAAGGGCCTCTGAGCCTTCCCCTTGAGGCAGATCCCATTTATTGTCGATTCTGAGTATTTTTGATTTTCCCTCCAAAATTGACACATCGGAGAGGGAAAGCTAGGTCAACTCACAATGTTATGCTGTTGTCATTAGCAATTTTCATTGATTGATGTTTCAAACTCATAACAAATTACCTGAGTTAACAACCCCTTCGGGGTTAACTTAACTGTTAATCAGTTTAATCCTTTTTTTCTCCACGTTCGTACATTCCAATCACTAATTAGAATCATTCACACTCCTATTATTCAAAACATTAATTAATATCGTTCATAGCGTCCAATTTGCGAATTCCTTTTTGCAAAAATGTCAAATACTCACTCTCTTTGAAAAACTAAACCTGAATCTACACACCAAACCAGAATATACCCAACAACCCAGACTATACCCACCAAACCAGATCTGCCCGTACGCAAATAACACTCCTTGCTATAGCTTCCATAGAATAATGTAGAAATTCCTATATGTCTCTGCAAATAACATGGATATTGCTATATGTCTCCGCAAATCCAGAAGGCGCATACTACTGGTACAAGCACCAAGCCACCAAAATAGTTGCTGATTCGACAGCAAGAATTGATTTCAAGTAATTGAAGTCACCGGAGTAATAGTAGGAATATTTATAATGACAAGGTATTGTAATAAGTTATCCTAGATTGTTGTGGACAAATATAAATCATCAAGTTACCTCTTTTGTTGGTCATTATCTATAATGACCAAAAATTGTGAAAACTGCCTTTAATAATTAAATCACTGTAATATATACATTTTCTAATGAAGCCAGGCCCGTACGATGGGCAGAGACTTCGGGTTCGTGCTCCCGCAGCCCACAAAATGTCAAGACATTTTGTAACAAATGGTATTTTACCTACACGTAAAACTTCCCAAAGGGAAGTTCCTTATGTGGAAAATTTCACAGCAGAGAATTATTACAGAAGATAATTGTTCATACATTATTTCTCATGAGGTAAACGAGTAAATTTTGTATATGAACTCAGGCAAATTTCCCCCCGTGTAAAATTTCTGTTGAAAAGTCAACAGAAATTTTGCTTTGATCTTTTGACAAAGAACGCTTAAAAGTGAAATATTAGCACTAAGATCTTACATCTTATGGCGTTCTTTTGCAAACGTCTTTCATCATTCTGCTCTGATCAGCGGTGAACAATGATGAGTATATCATCAAAGTTCTCTCATCATTGTTCTATATGGCAGAAAGATGGTGTCTTTCACACTTTTTGCTAACATCAGTGAGCTGTAAGATCTTAGAACAAAGATGAGTTAAAAAACGGAAATCTTTGCAGAAAGATGTGAGATCTTAGATGTAAGATCTTAGCGCAAAAGAACGGGCCTAATGTTGACTGAAAATAAAGGCAAAACGATCCTGTCCTTAGGATTTCAAGTCTAGCGTGCTAACCACACGGCTATCGTTGCCGCTCAAGTTGAAACATATTTCCATTTCCTTCGCAATAGCTAAAAAAACAATTATAAGAGATTTTGGATCTAAAATCTTGTTGTAAATATAAATTTAATTTTTTAGGAAGTACCTTATTTGATATCAAATTGAGTATGCACGACCTGTTTTTTTAGGAAATAGGCCAGAACGTAGGCCACACACGTCAGACGTGTGTGACAGTCTGAGCTGGATTGAGTCGTACAAAAATGCCCGTGCCAGAATCACGCAATGCTATATAGTTTTACTATTATATGAAGCTTCTGGTAAGGCACATCTTTCGTTTCATGCCCTGTGACTTTCAAGTAGAAAGATAAACGAAATTGCATATCTATTCTCGAAAAGGGTTTACGTTTAAATCGTGATATGACTTAATGCAGTTCCTTCTTAGAAGAAAGAGAACATTCTTATAAAACCTGATTCATTGCAACATGTTCTTGTGCAATTTTGAGTACCCTATTAGGGTCCACTATGTAGCTATTTACATTCAGAAAATTTTTTTTAGAATCGCACCATACTTGCGGTAGTTTCCCAATTAATAGCAATGCTTGGTTTTGGTAAACACCCTACGTAGGTAAGTATTTAGGCATGGTCATCGAACCGAGCTAGAAGACGCCTAAGTTCCAATTTGGGCCAATTTTGGAACTGAGCACACGATTTTTTTTGTCTAAAGGGCTGGACACGCGTAGCTGATTTCGGGACTGATTTCCAAATCAGCGCCGATTTAAAAAGAAATCGGCGTCGATTTGAGCTTGACAAAATTTTCTAGTTTTCGGTGGCGATTTTCAAAATCAGCACCGATTTTCATCATGATCATCACAAAAAACAGGAATGCAAATAAATAGTCAGCTAGAGGTTTTTACGCTAAAGTTTGACTTTCTCACAATTCTATTTTATTTTTAACAATAAAACACTTTAGCGTAAAGAGCGAGGTGTTGAGGAGGGGACAGCCCCTTTCATATACGGAATAATTTCTGTTGGATTTAAGTTTTAACGTCGTTCCCTACTTTCAGTTAAAAAAAACTTGTTTTTTTATTTAATTGCTGAAAGATCCATCAGTTCAAGAATTTATTTCAATGTAATTGTATTTTTATTTTCAATGCTGTAAGAACCGGAAAAGAAAATATTTGTAATATAATCCGTTTTCAGTTAAGCGCCAATGACGCAGTAGGCTTTTGGTTTTTATTCACAGTTAGGAAAGGAGGCAGTATCCAATCACTTGTTTGTAGGGAAACTATATTCGTCTTTAGCAACTTAAAAAGGGCTAATAAATTAAACTGGATATTTGATGTATAATGATATTAATTGCTGAAAGCTCATCAGTTCAAAATATTACTATAATTTTAATGTTTATTTTCAATATCAAGTACAAAAGAAAATATTTGTCACAAAATTGGTTTTCAGTAATAGCGCCAACGACGCAGTAGGTTTTAGACTTTTACAATGAGAGAAGGAGGTCATACCCAAACTCTTGTTTGTGGCGATTTTTGTTCGTTTCAAGCTTGATTTGCATATTCAATTTCTGTCTCATTCGTTTTACGATGCAGTTATTAATTTACGTTAATATCTATTGTATATTTGTTTGTATTGATCTTTTGTTTCATATTTGTTCGTTTCAAGCTTCATTTATAGTACAGTAGAAAAATATTTTTTTTCGTTTTAAGCTTGATTTTCATATTCAATCTAAGCATTACTCGCTTTAAGATTTATTTATTCATTTGTATTATTTTTTGTTGTATGTTTTTGCTATGATTGTTTATTTGATTTCTGTTCGTTTTGGGTTTCATTTATTCTTTAATAGTAATTTCTGGTCGTTCTTAGTTTGAACTTTAAAAGATATTTTTATATGCTGAACTTAAGTTTAAAATGGGCTTTATTTTTCTATAAAAAACTTATTTTCCGGAAAGTTGTTTTTTAATTAATTATTTCAAAAGAATGAAAATGTCAGATACAACGTTTAGGCATGGCAGCAACAATAAGTCAATTGAACATAGACTAGTTTAAATCCAAATCTTCATGTTCATTTACCTTTTCTAGTCAGACAACTGACATAGGAAAGAGCCGCAAGTCAAACTTTCCGAATTGCTGAACTAGCCCTACTGTCCTCACTTGTAGTACGATCTCTAATTTATTGATTTTTTTTTTAATTGAAAGTAAGGAGCGACATTAAAACTTAAAACGAGCAGAAAATATTCCGTATGTGAAAGGGGCTGTCCCCTGCTATGCGCCCCGCTCTTTACGCTAAAGTTTGACTCTTTCTCACAACTCTGCTTTATAAAACAATAAAAAACTTTAACGTAAAGAGCGGGGCGTTGAGCAGGGGACAGCCCCTTTCATATAAGGAATAATTTTTGTTCGTTTTAAGTTTTAATGTCGCACCTTACTTTCATTTAAAAAAACTTGTTTTTTTAATCTAACTTCTGAACGTTTTTGAATTAATGCAGGTTTTGAATTTGGTTCACCGTGCATTCATAATTAAAAAGAAATTGCGTATTAATTCTACCTTTTTATAACTAATAGTAACCTTATAATAAACTAAGTTTGATTTTTGTTCCAGTTGTTTAAGAATGACTCCTGAATCACAAGGGTTGTTAATTAGAACAATAACCTGTTTTAAAAGTTAAAAAAGAAACTTTAGCGTAAGAGCAAGCTGTTGAGGAAAGGCAACCCATCTCATATACGTAATATTTTCTGTTCCTGTTAAGTTCTAATGTTGTTTCTCACATTCAGATGAAAAACTTTTTTTTTATTTAATTACTGATCGTTTTTAAATTATGTACGGAAATCCAGCTCCCCCTCCATGAAAAATTCCCTGCCCCCATGAGACATTATCTCCATGGAAAGATTCTCCCACGTAACTTAAATTAGCGATATTTGCGGAACTAATTTTATAAGGCATAATAACAAAATGGCCAAAGAGGTCGAAACTATTTTTATGAAAATGAAAGTCACAAGTTGAGCAATTCTCAAATTACTGAAATGAATGAAAGAAAATATCTTTGAAGATATACGTAATAATTTATGTTCGTTTTAAGTTTTAATGTTATTCCTTACTTTCAGTTGGAAAAAACTTGTTTTTTTTATTTGACAAGAACCATTGGCCGAAGACATACAATATCTTTGGTTTATTATCACATAAAAATCATAGTTATGAAGCTCCTTAAGGTAAAATTAAATGATATGATTGGCCGGAAAATAACACAAACAAATTAGTACTTATATCGGCCATTATTTAACAAAATTCGAACTATAGCGTAAAGAGCGAGGTATTGACGAAGGGGAGAACTTCCTCAAATAGTTAATATGAAGGGGTTCACCCCCTCGTCAATACTTCGCTCTTTACGCTAAAGTTCAAATTTTGTTCTAATTCTGTAAGAATGCCCTCTGAATCACAAGGGCCGTTTAATAGCTCTTATATAGGTCTTTTGAAATTACTAAAAATACTTTAGCGTAAAGAGCGAGGTATTGACGAAGGGGCAAACTTCCTCAAATAGGTAATATGAAGGGGTTCCCCCCCCTCGTCAATACCTCGCTCTTTACGCTAAAGTTCAAATCTTGTTCCAATTTTGTAATAATGAACACTGAATCACAAGGGCCGTTTAATAGCTCTTATATAGGTATTTTGAAAGTGCTAAAAATACTTTACCGTAAAGAGTGTTGTATTGACGCACGGGCAAACGTCCACAAATAGGTTATATGATGGGGTTCCCCCCCCTCGTCAATACCTCGCTCGTTACGCTCAAGTTCAAATCTTGTTCCAATTTTGTAAGAATGAACTCTGAATAACAAGGGCCGGTTAATAGCTCTTATATAGCTCTTTTGAAATTACTAAAAATACTTTAGCGTAAAGAGTGAGGTATTGAGAAGGGAAGAACCCTCTCATATACGTAATAATTTCTGTTCGTTTTAAGTTTTAATGTTACTCCTTACTTTCAGTTGAAAAAACTTTTTTTTAACTTAATTTCTGATTTTTTTTTATAAATAATACTGTTAAATCCAGCGCCCCCTTAATGGAAATTGTCTTCCCCCATGAAAAATTCTTCCATTGAGAGATCCTCCACGTAACCAAATCCCCACCCCCACCAGAAAAAATCTTGCCTGAAAACTTCTGTAGACTTACCAATAACCAATACAATATATAAACAGTTGGCAAAGTTCATAACTTGAAGCCCTTCCCCTGGGGACTGGGGAGGATTAAGTCGTTCTCAAAGACACAGTTCTTAGAGGTTTCGACTATGCTTAACAAAATGGCTACCTCAAAATTCTGATCCGGTGACTTTGGGGAAAAATGAGCGTGGGAGGGGGCCTAGTTGCTCTCCAATTTTTTGGTCACATAAAAAAAGCACTAGAACTTTTAATTTCCGTTTGAATGAGCCCTATTAAGAAATTCTAGGACCACTGGGTTGATATGATGACCCCTTGGAAAAAAAAAACAACAAATAAACACGCATCCATGATCTTTCGTCTGGAAAAAAATTAAAAATTCCACATATGTGCAGATCGGAGCTTGAAACCCTTACAATAGGGTTCTCTGATACGCTGAATCTGGTGGTGTGATTTTGATTAAGATTCTATGACTTTTAGGGGGTCTTTCCCCTTTTTTTCCAAAAAAGGATAAATTTTCTCAGGCTCGTAACTTTGGACCAAACTAAAATTTGAAGAGTTGGACCAAACTTGTTGAAACTTATATATTTAAAATCAGCAAAAAAATCCAATTCTTTTGATATATCTATTTGTATCAAAATTCCGTTTTTTAGTTTCGGTTACTATTAAGCCAGGTCGCACCTTACCTACAGTTCGTTACCACGAACTGTTTGATTCTGGCATCCCCTGGCATACAACCCAGAAAAAAAAGATAAAAACATGGCTCAAGTCCAGTAAAAATAATTAAAGTAAAATATATTCATATTTCTTACATCAATATACATGAGACATTTCTTTAATTTCAGGCATGCTTGAATATAGAGTAAAATTTGGAACCAGGGGGATCATTGCGATCCAAGCAAGGCCGTAATCAGGATTGATGTTCGGGCGCGGGGGAGGGGGGGGGGAGGTATTTAACGCTGTTGCCATTCGATAAAATTATTTTTGGGCTGGGGACGTGGGGAGGGGGTTCAAATCCCCTACTCCCCCTGGATATGACCTTGGATCCAAGCATAATTATGTTTTCCTAAAAGATCCAAATGTTTACATGTTTTCCCTGATTTTTGAAGTGCTTAAATAATTAGCGTTTAATTTTAATAATACAATCAACCCGTAAAGCCCCCCCCCCATTCAAATATAAGGCACTCCCTCCTTGATGAGCTAAATTCTAAACAGTTTCCCTTATTTTCCAACATTGTTCGTATAGCTAGCATGTTTTTTGAAGATTTTATTGAAGTTGACAACCCCCTTCCTGACTTAATAGAAGCCCCTCGTGGATGAATTTAAACTCCCCCCGATACAAATTTCGGTTAAATGTTTCTATAAATCTTACGTTTGAACAAAACTTCAGTTTCAAACAAGCAAGACACTGATTTTCGGAGAAGCTATTCGATTGCCGTAAGTCAAACCTACATTGTCAGCATTTTTGACAAAAAAAAAAAAACAGTTCATTTCCTTTTCTCCTTTGAAATACCAGTCAAGATTCTTTGTACACTAAACCATTTTAGCACATTGAACAAGACCTCCAGGAGACCCAACCATTTATTTGCAGAAGACCCCACACACAAAGCAATAAATTAATAACAATAAAAGTACTTAATTTAAAGTCAGTGGAAATCTTCAATCGACGATCAAACTAGTCGTTTGAATTTGTTACTGTCAATTAGAGTCTTCTGAAAGCTATTCAGATTAAGAAAACACGACAGGAATGTAAAACCTTTAAATGATGGAAATCAAATCCCCCTTGGGGTTAGGTATTGACTAGGCTAGTCTTGAAAAAACAAAATCAAGTAAGATACATCCAGTCAAGTATTATTCATCCAGTCAATCCAGTCATACACATCCAGTCAAGTAAGATACATCCAGTCAAGTGTTATTTTCCGGAAGTTTTACTGCAACCTTTGAGTGCCTTATGCAATTATATAAAAAAACAAGTTTTCTCAACTGAAAGTAAGGAGCAATGTTAAAACTTAAAACGAACAGAAATTATTCTGTATATAAAGGGGGGGGGGAGTTGCCCCCCTCCTCAATACCTTGCTCTTCACGCTGAAGTTTTTAGCACTTTAAAAAACTTCCTATTTTAATTAAACAGCCCTTGTGTTTCAGGAGTCGTTCTTAAAAAATTGGTACAAACAGTCAAACTTTAGCGTAAAGAGCAGGATATTGAGGAAGGGGGCAACTCCTTCATATACTGAATAATTTCTGTTCATTTTGAGTTTTATTTTTGCTCCTTACTTTCAGTTGAAAAAAATTTATTTAATTTTTGATCGTTTTTCAAATAATGCCGGTAAATCTGGCTCACCCTCCCTGAAAAATTCCCTTCCCCCACGGGAAATTCCCCCTTTGAAAGATCCTCCCACGTACCCCTCCCCCGTAAAATTACATCCTCGCTGAAAATCCCCCCCCCCACTCCTTAAAATTTCTTGCAGGGGATTCTCCTTAGCATACTTTCATTTAAAAAAACACTTCCATTTCTAATCGTTTTCCCAATCAATCCGGAAAATTCCCCTTCCGTGGAAACTATTTTCCGGAAATCCAAAAATGCCGAAGATGTTCCCCCGGAACATCTTCACATGCAAAATTGAGTAGGTAAAGAGAAAGTTAGACAAGTTAGAAAGTTAGATAGTAATTCTGTCAAATCCCCCCAGTATAAAATTCCCCCTGAAAAATTCACTCCCGAAAATTTCCCTCCACACAGAAAATTATCCCAATGGAAACCCAACCCGAGCACAAAATCCCCCCCCCCAAAGAAATTCTGTATGCTTCCCAATTAAAAAAAATACTATACGTAACCAATGGGCAAATTTCATAATTTTAGAGACATATCTTCGGGGGATGTTCGTTATCACCAAAGTAAAAGTTTTGGGACTTTTCAATTACGTTGAACACAATGGCTATCTCAAAACTTTGAACGGGAGATTTTGGCGAAAAAAGGGGCGTGGGAATGGGGCTAGTTACCCTTCAGTCTTTTTGGTCACTTAAAAAGGGTGTTAAAAATTTTAATCTCTGTTCAAATAAACCCTCTCCCGGTGTTCTAGAACCATTGGTTCGATAAGTTGACACCTGAAAAAATAAAAAAAAATAAAAAAAAATAAACACGCATCCGTGATATTTCATGTGACACAAAATTCCCCATTTTTGGAAATACGAACTTGAAATCTCTATATCTGACGGTGTGATTTTCATTAAGGTTCTTTTACTTTTAAAGGGTGTTTTCCCCCTTTTTTGAAAATTGTTATCAAAGTTCCGGGTTTTAGAGTTTCGGTTGTTATTGTGCCGAGTTGCTCCTTACTTACGGAATGTTACCACGAACTATTTGATCAATTGATCAGGCTTGGAAAAACCAAATTTTGGAGGGAAAACCAAAAATACTCAGAATCGAAAATAAATGGGATCTGCCTCAAGGGGAAGGCTCAGAGGCCCTTCTTTCCTCCATTTCTGAGGGCAGGGGAGGGGGGGGGGTCAATTTGGGAGGGAAAACCAAAAATACTCAGAATCGAAAATAAACCGAATCTGCCTCAAGGGGAAGGCTCAGAGGCCCCTCCTTCCACCATTTCTAAGGGCAGGGGAGGGGGGGGGTAAATTTTGGAGGAAAAACCAAAAATACACTGAATCGAAAATAAACAGGATCTGCCTCAAGGGGAAGGCTCAGAGGCCCTTCGTTCCCCCATTTCTGAGGGCCGGGGGGGGTCAATTTTGGAGGGAAAACCAAAAATACTCAGAATCTAAAATAAACGAGATCTGTATCAAGGGGAAGGCTCAGTAGCCCTTGGTTCTCACTTTTCTGAGGGCAGGGGAGGGGGGGGTTAATTTTTGAGGGGAAAACAAAAAAGTACAGAATCGAAAATAAACGGGATCTGCCTCAAGGGGAAGGCTCAGAGGCCCTTCGTTCTCC